>NC_133647.1:37201497-37564559 GCF_009905375.1 Apium graveolens
TCACACCCAATCAACTCCATCCATACTACTCATAACAGCCCCAACAACTCAATATTAACAATTTATACTTATTCTTAAACTTGAATTTAACTACACTTAAGTTCATTAATCAACAATCCAAGAACTACTGTCACACCCCCAACTTAAATAGCAAAATAATTATAGCTATTACATCATTTTAATGAATATTACACAACCAAAATCCAAGATCTTACAGTTTAGGGTTTGGAACAGCCCAACACTACCAACTATTACATCTGATTACAAATACCGAGTCCTCACACAACTATTATTACTTATTCTACCTGAGCTCGAACATAAGCATCAGCATCACAGGTCTTACGGGCAGTCTGCTTGAATCTAACCATGGCTGCTAGCTGTAATATCAGGGTAAAAGCAAGAAGTGAGCCAAAAGCTCAACAAGTGCTACAATACAACGCAAAGCATTACATCGAGTATACCTTTAGGAATGACAATGGAAATGACATATCAATGATAATCGAGAGATAAAACTTATGTGAGTTGGCATCATTTTGCTTGCATCAAAACAAATTTTAAAACCATTCTTAATCAAATCATTTTATGACGCTACGGATTACAGCCGGTGATCAGCCGCGAAGTAATCCCGAACCTCGCTGGGTTCTAAAACATTATTGGGAATCCCTAGGCAACTTTTAAGCCTAATATAAGTGTGGAAAGGACTCGCGTCTCAGTCCAGATCCACCATTCAAGAAAACATTTGTCCCCCTTTGGGACTGAAAAATCCACCTTTTATTCATTTTGAAAACTGATGCCGATTTATGACAAATCTCTTTGACTGAAATCATTTTTTTTTTTTATCAGGGGATTATAGATCAACTTGAAACACTGGAAATATGACACTAAATCTCAGGGCCATGATCCACTAGACTTCACTATATTAGGGTAATCGAGAGATTTCCATAAACAAGAATTTTGACAAGGAAATTAAGCAAGGCTACTGGATAATATGAAAGAGTAATGCCAAACTAGGCTTAAAGCAATGGTTGGAGACAAGGTATAGGTATTAGAACATCAAGAAGATAAGCATCACTGGTTCCAATAGGATAGAGGTGCTAAAATATAAAGGAAGTGATCATCAGCTCAAGATATAACAGGGTATCAAGCTTTAGGGTAAGGATAGGGTTATCAAACAGTCATGAATGAATTTAAGAAAAGATTGGCTTTTAGGTATCAAGATAAAGTTTCTATCGAGGTTATTTCAAGAGTTGAATCAAAGCATCAGGGTGCAACATCAAGATTTCTCAGGGATCAATAGCATGATAATCAAAGGATCAATAAGGTATTATAACACATCTCTATTTTATCATGGCATTAAACTATCATGAAAGACTTTTGAACTACTTGCAATACGTACTCGAGGGTTCATGGCATCTCTATGTAACTCAAAGATAAACAAAAGATACTCTTGATTTAAATATATCAAAATGACTCAGGATAATTGCATCGATATATATATGAACTGTTTACAGTAAATGCGAAGGTCAGTTGAATCACTTGCCTTGAGATAGACTGGTCTGGTCTGACTGGTAGGAGCAACAACTGGAGCTTCACTCGACTTTATGGCAAGTTTTCCCTCGTCTCGAGATCCTACATAAATAATAATAATCCTCATTATAATATATTCTTTCCATCTTAACCTATTTACAACCCGAAATTAAACATGGATGGCACTTAGGCCTATACACACTTAATTCATATCCACCATTTATATTTTCAAATGTACACACGTAGCCACATAATCACATATCGTATATTAATACCAAATAACATCATATACACCCATAATGCCCACACTAGGCTTGGATGATCTCGACTCACCACTTAAGTTACTTGGTCGCTAACTAAACGAAGTCTTCGAATTTGGGCTTCCTAACTCAATGTGCCTTTCCTAAATTATCCAAAACCTATTGACCCTCACTTGTGCCTTTTGTTCTACTGACCTTATACTATCTTACAACTATGGTGGTCGACCTAATACTCACTTCTAAGTGTCCTAAAACTATGTGATAAGTGAAAGTGCTCACTGGTGCAAATTTCAGAATGGTAACTAAGGTTTCTTGAGTGCATTAGACACTCTTAAACTACAAGTTTTTCTTCAAAATTTTTACACAAGACTCTCCTGACCTAAGGGCATCTCACAAGCTTGATGTGGCTCAAAGGCCTGGCTTGGGCCTAAGCTAAAAGTCCAAGGTTCCCCTGTTTTTCTGGGCAGAAAATGCCCTGACTTGAATTAACTTGTGACACATGGTTCTAGCTCATATCCTATGAACTATGGTTGGAAAAACTTTTCTGACATACCCTCTAACTAAGGCCCAATTGGGCCTAATGAGGGCCTACCCATGACATGGCCAAATCTCCCTATTTCTAAGTTGCAACAAAACTGTCCCCTGCTGGACAGATTTTGTTATTCTACTTGTGCACCTAACCAAATGACATGCAAACCTCCAACCAACTCCTAAAACCTATTATATACTCCCCATACTAACTTCTGGTGGCTTGGGCCTCAAAGTGCACATCAATGACATGGTCAAAACTCACTCTAAACCTCAGGGTACTAAACTGATTTTTCTGCAGAAACTATAACTCTCATTTTCCAAGGTTTTAACTTGACAAACCCAATTATCAACAACTAAATACTTAAACCAAGACCTATACTTGGTATTCTACTGAACTAACTCCCTTTTTCTCAAAATAACCTTGGTGAGATCATCCTTACCTAAGGTGCAACTATGGCAAAACAAAAGAGACTACTCTTAACAAATCGCAAATCTTCATGCTTTTGAAACAACAAGATATATATTTTATAAAAGATAACCACAAATTATTACCATGCAACAAGAAGCATAAATCAATATTATCACATTATTCCTACTGAAATTAAGGCTCACTAACAAATCTTTTCCAAATGATCAAAATCTTACAACAAACTAAGAGAATTCCACATGCATGCATGCCTTCGGGTTTTTTCAAACCAAACAACATATTTTTCTACATATATTCCATCTTAAAATTGACATGCAAGCCTAGCATAAGGTATACCTAGATGATCACTTAGCATGCAAGGAGTTTTATCAAATTTTCACCACAAAATTCAAGTCATTATCACATAAACATGCAAAAATTGAACAAAACAACAAGAATGATTTCAAGGACCATTCATTCGGCTCCCATATGGTCATGGCCGAATGAAATGGATGGAAATGGCCATTAAATCATCAAGAGTTTCCTTCTCAAGACTTGGCACTTATCCATTTATTGTAGTCCTCTCGAAAACAACCTTAAATCCATAAGAATCAAGATTGTATTTTGAGTTTCACTAAAACCTTTACATGCAACCCTTAAACTTAAACTTTCTACTCAAAACTCTTTGAAATATGAATGATCATGATATAGGAAGTAATATTACTTGTATGGAAGGTGGAAACTTGAATGTGGAATGAAGAAAAGGGGAGGGGGTAGGTTTTCGGCTAAAAACCCGAGAGGAGAGGGGGGAGGGCCGAGAGGAGGGGAGGAGGGAGGAGAAGAGTGTGGAAATGGTGGAGTGAGAGTGGTGTGTTTGTCATGTTTACTTGGTTTTTATTTGCCCATAAGTGAGTGGATGAGAGAAATTACAATAGTAACCTTCCAATCTTAGTTAGGTAGCTTTGCATGCAAGGACAAAATAGTAATGTGGCTAGTAAAATGAAAGTGAGTGGGGTTGGAATTGCCCTCCTTGCCCCTTGGTTGAATAGAAGAGAGTTTGCATGCAAGGGTAATCATGTAATTTGATAATTATTAAGCAACTAATTTCCAAAGATTTATTTTATATAATAAAATACAAGTTCAAAAATTATAAAATTTATACCATAAAATAACTTGGATTTTTAGAGACTTTATAAAATCATTTTCAAAATTTTGTGAACAAAATGTCTTTTAAAAGAAAATTTTTCCAAAGCTTAGAATATTCCTTATAAATCAAAAATAAAGAAATTAAATAAATTCTTGCTTTGAAAAATCATATACTACCCAAAGCAAATTTATAATGCAGAAATTTTCACTCACACAAACGTACAAGCATTGAATATATTTTTATTTAACTTAATATTATTCACAAATAATATTACATAAAATGCCGGTCGTAACATCCTCTCCCCCTTAAGGGATTCTGTCCCCAGAATCTAAGAGAACAGATGAGGATACCGGGAACGCATATCAGACTCTAACTCCCAAGTCGACTCTTCGACCTTAGGGTTCCTCCAAAGTACTTTCACTAACTTTACTGATTTATTTCTAAGACTCTTACTTGCCAGTCGAGTACTTTAACCGGTTGCTCCACAAATGACAGGTCTGCCTGAATTTCTACAGGTTCATATTCTATCACATGGCTAGCGTCAGGATTGTACTTCTTAAGCAACGACACATGGAACACATTATGCACATGCTGATACTGAGGTGGTAAGGCCAACTCGTAGGCCACCTTTCCTACTTGACTCAAAATCTCAAAAGGACCTACGTATCTAGGTGCTAACTTTCCTTTCTTGCCAAATCTTATCAACCCTTTCCTAGGTGACACTTTTAGCAACACAGCTTCGCCAATTTGGAATTGAACATCCTTACGCGCTGGATCCGCATACTTCCTCTGTCTATCTTGAGCAGCAAGCAACCTTTTCTGAATTAACTTGACTGAGTCATGCAACTGTTGTACCAATTCTGAGCCGAGAATTCTTCCTTCTCCTACTTCATCCCAACTTGTTGGTGATCTACATTTTCGGCCGTACAAAGCTTCATATGGTGGCATGCCGATACTGGAATGATAGCTGTTGTTATATGAAAATTCAATTAATGGCAGGTGGTCGTCCCAACTTCCAGCAAAATCGATTGCACAACTGCGCAACATGTCTTCAATTGTTTGAATTGTTCTTTCACTCTGGCCATCAGTCTGCGGGTGATACGCCGTGCTCATATTCAACTTCGTGCCAAGACATTCCTGGAATTGCTTCCAGAATCTTGAGTTAAATCGGGGATCTCTGTCTGAAACTATTGATACAGGTACTCCATGCCTTAATACGATTTCGTGCACATACAGATGAACCAACTTGTCCAGTGACGACTTCTCATTTATTGGAAGGAAATGCGCCGACTTCGTAAGACGATCAATTATAACCCATATTGCGTCATGTCCGGACTTTGTTCGCGGTAGTCCTACTATAAAGTCCATAGCGATATTTTCCCATTTCCATTCTGGAATCTTCAGGGGCTGAATTAATCCGCTTGGTCGTTGATGTTCTGCCTTTACTTTCTGACAAGTATAGCACTTCGCAACCCATTCTGCCACGTCTCTTTTCATATTTGGCCACCAAAAGTTCTTCTTTAAGTCTTGATACATCTTGGTGCTTCCCGGGTGGATTGAAAATTTCGAATGGTGGGCTTCATGGAGGATCTCATTCTTTAATTCAGGTACATGGGGAATCCATATTCTGGATGAAAACCTTAGTATTCCTTGCTCATCCCTTTTGTATTAATCTCTTCTCCAGATAACTGATTTTTCTCTTTTTCCATTACTTCCTCTTGATACTTCTTTATCTTTTCCAGTAGTGTTGGCTGAAAGGTCATTGCATGACAAACTTCTTTGACTTTCCCATAAGCACAAAGTTCCAATTCAAATTTTCCGATTTCTTCGGATAACTCTTTTGATGTTATCATTATGTTCAATCTTTCCTTCCGACTCAGCGCATCGGCCACTACGTTCGCCTTTCCAGGATGGTAATTTATCGAACAGTCATAGTCCTTAATCAATTCCAGCCATCTCCTCTGCCTCATATTGAGCTCTTTCTGAGTAAAAATGTACTTTAAACTCTTGTGATCCGTGTAGATTTCACACTTTTCTCCATAGAGATAGTGTCTCCAAATCTTGAGTGTGAACACTATGGCGGCTAGTTCCAAGTCATGCGTCGGATACTTTAACTCGTGCGGCTTCAACTGTCTTGACGCATATGCTATTACCTTACTGTGTTGCATCAACACACAACCCAAACCCTTATGTGAAGCGTCGCTGAATATTACAAAATTCCCTTGATCATCGGGAAGTACCAACACCGGAGCTGTTACCAACTTCTGTTTTAACTCTTGAAAGCTATTTTCACATTCTGCACTCCATTCAAACTTTTGATTCTTTCTGGTTAACTTGGTCAATGGTGTGGCGATCTTCGAGAAATCCTTGACGAATCTTCTATAGTATCCGGCCAATCCTAGAAAACTTCGCACTTCCGTAGGAGTCCTTGGCCTCTCCCAACTCATAACTGCCTCAATCTTCGCCGGATCCACTTTAATTCCATCATTTCCAATAACATGCCCCAAAAATTGAACTTCCTTTAACCAAAACTCACATTTGGTAAACTTGGCATACAACTTCTCTTGTCGGAGTATCTCCAATGCTATCCAGAGGTGCTGCATATGTTCTTCTTCCGATTTAGAATAAATAAGGATGTCATCAATAAATACCACGACAAATTTATCCAAATACTTCTTAAATACTCGATTCATCAGATCCATGAATGCGGCCGGAGCGTTGGTCAATCCAAACGGCATTACTAGGAATTCATAATGCCCATATCTGGTCCTAAATGCGGTCTTGGGAATATCTTCTTCCTTGATCTTTAATTGATGGTATCCCGATCTCAAGTCAATCTTCGAAAAACATTTTGCTCCCTTTAACTGATCAAAAAGGTCATCTATCCTTGGTAGCGGGTAGCGGTTCTTGATCGTTACTTTATTCAACTCCCGGTAATCTATGCATAGACGCATACTCCCATCTTTCTTCTTCACAAAGAGAACAGGTGCTCCCCATGGCGACGTACTTGGTCGTATCACTCCCTTATCCAATAATTCTTGTAGCTGGCTCGCCAACTCTTTCATTTCTGCTGGTGCCATCCTATACGGAGCCTTTGAAACTGGTTCCGTGCCTGGAGCAAGGTTGATCTCGAACTCAATTTGTCGATCTGGTGGTAAGCCTGGTAGTTCGTCGGGAAACACATCGGGGAACTCATTAACTACAGGAATATCTTCCATGCTGGGGCTGCCTCTCTCTGAATCCACTACATATGCTAGGAACGACTCACAACCTTTTCTAAGTAACTTCTTAGCCTGAATAATTGTAAGAAATAGTCGCTCTTGCCTCTGTCCCTTAAATACTACATTCTCTCCACTCTTCGTCTTTAAATACACTCTCTTGGTCTTACAATTTATCTGAGCGCTATTCTCTCCTAACCAATCCATTCCTAAAATTATATCAAACTCTCCCAGCTTGAAGAGTATCAAGTCGGCCGAGAACTTATATCCCGAAATATCAATCTCACATTTTGGACAAAATTGATTCACAGGAATCTTCTCTTGGTTCGCAATTACCACATTTACTACCTCACTCATAACCATTTTATCACATTGGATCTTATCAACAAAAGATTCTGATATGAAAGATCTTGTGGCTCCCGAATCAATCAATACTTTGGCTTTGACATTATTGAGTAAAAGTGTACCTGCTATCACCTCAGAATTCTGAACAGCATCTTTCATCTTTAGGTCAAATGTCCTTGCTGTTGCTTGCGGGGTTGGTGCGGGTGGTGGAGGTAATGCCAATACCTCAGCTGGCACGCTTGCACTGGTACTTGCCACGTTCATCAGAGCTCTGACTGGTCCTGTTGCCTTACACTCCCTAGCCATGTGTCCAGTCTTCCCACATTTGTAGCACGTAACTCCTGGCTTCGGCATCTTGCACTCATTTGCCAAATGTCCCTTCTGATTGCACCTATAACAGGTCATACTCAGCTTATTGCATACTCCGGGGTGCCTTCTTCCACAGTGCTTGCATTCTGGCCTCTGGAACCTGTTTTCTCCAATTTGCCCTTGGCTTGCCTGATTGTTCCCTTTTGATTCTTGCCTTTTGCCCAAATTTCCTTTCCTTTGAATATTTCCGCCCTTCTGGAAACCAATCCTCTTTACATTCCGATCTTGCGAACTTCCAGCTTCAGACTTTTCTCCATAAAATGGAACCTTCCTCTTCTTGTTATCCCTCTCTTTCCTTGACTGCATCCCATTATTCTCAATCAGAGCAGCTTTCTGTACTACTCCCGCATAAGTCTCAAGCTCAAACATAGCCACCCTATCTCTGATCCAAGGCTCCAATCCTTGCTGAAATTTCTTTGCTTTTTCTTCCTCAGTGCTGGTATACTTTGTCACAAACCTTGACAACTCAGTGAACTTCTTCTCATATTCCAGTACAGTCATGTTCCCTTGCTTTAACTCAAGAAATTTTAGCTCCATCTGATTCTGCATGTACTTAGGGTAATACTTGTCCAGAAATAACTTCTTAAATCTCTCCCAAGAAATCTGCTGAGTGACTTCCATAGCTTTTACTGATTCCCACCAATAAATGACTTCTCCCTTCAAGAAGTAAGTGGCATACAACGTCTTCTGATCGTCTCCTAACTGTACCAACTCAAAAGCCCTTTCCATCTCCTTGATCCATGTGTTTGCTATCACTGGATCAGTGGTATCATGAAATACAGGTGGATTCACACTCTGAAAAGCCTTGAAAGTGACAATTTGTCTTGGTGGTACTGGTGGTTCAGGTGGTTGATATGGCTCACGGTTATCTTGGTTTTCAATTCGTTGTTGAAGAGTTAGTTGTTGTTGAGCTATAGCATTGGTTTGCTGTTGCAAGGTTTCCAGTAGTTGAAGAATGTTTGGGTCTGTGGTGAAGGTGGTTGTTGGGTTCTTCTTTTTGGGAGGCATGATCCTGAAATAAGAGTTGTGTTATAACAAATATGAATGATAAAATGATTCGAGGGTATCGCATGGCATTCGCATTTACATATGGGGTCAAGTTTCCAAATTAAGCAGATATGATGATAAAACATAAAATAACAGTTGAGAGCAGATGGAACAATAGCACATAATTATTGAAATTTTAAAGGTCACAGTACATAGGATTGGGACATAGTCTGATTCTAGAAATAACAGGCTTATTTAAAGGAAAGACGGAAACAACTGGGGATTCCATAGAGTTTGATAGTACAACAACATGAAAGGTAAATGGAAAGAACTAAGGCTCCACTCCATCTGAACGGGGCTTGGTAGTCTTTTCCTCTCGAAGCGTCTTCACAATGCTCTGGAGCTCATCCGCCACCATCTGAATGACATACTGGCTGGTACGGTCCCGGTGTGCTGGCATCTCCTCAAGCTTAGTGTTGACGTACCGAACCAAGGTCTCAAGTCTCGCAATCATCTGCTCCTTGGGCTTCCCTTCGTAGTTTCGGCTGTCCGGATACACGTTCTTCAGTCGGTCTATCAGTCGGTCGTACTTGCCCTGAAGCATGTCGAACTCGCGCCTCAACTCAGCATACACGGAGAAAGCAATAGTGTCGTCCGACCCAGAGGATGACGAGGAATGCACCCTTTGCTGACAACCAATAAGAGGAGTATTAATAATAATTTACTTTACCTTCTCTCTCGCGTAATATCTATAACCTACACACAAATCCTATAACCTATTTGGGCTGTCCAGGGACTCTAAACCGTAGCTCTGATACCAAAACCTGTCACACCCCCAACTTAAATAGCAAAATAATTATAGCTATTACATCATTTTAATGAATATTACACAACCAAAATCCAAGATCTTACAGTTTAGGGTTTGGAACAGCCCAACACTACCAACTATTACATCTGATTACAAATACCGAGTCCTCACACAACTATTATTACTTATTCTACCTGAGCTCGAACATAAGCATCAGCATCACAGGTCTTACGGGCAGTCTGCTTGAATCTAACCATGACTGCTAGCTGTAATATCAGGGTAAAGCAAGAAGTGAGCCAAAAGCTCAACAAGTGCTAACAATACAACGCAAAGCATACATCGAGATATACCTTTAGGAATGACAATGGAATGACATAATCAATGATAATCGAGAGATAAAACTTATGTGAGTTGGCATCATTTTGCTTGCATCAAAACAAATTTTAAAACCATTCTTAATCAAATCATTTTATGACGCTACGGATTACAGCCGGTGATCAGCCGCGAAGTAATCCCGAACCTCGCTGGGTTCTAAAACATTATTGGGAATCCCTAGGCAACTTTTAAGCCTAATATAAGTGTGGAAAGGACTCGCGTCTCAGTCCAGATCCACCATTCAAGAAAACATTTGTCCCCCTTTGGGACTGAAAAATCCACCTTTTATTCATTTTGAAAACTGATGCCGATTTATGACAAAATCTCTTTTGACTGAAATCATTTTTATTATTTTTTTTTATCAAGGGATTATAGATCAACTTGAAACACTGGAAATATGACACTAAATCTCAGGGCCATGATCCACTAGACTTCACTATATTAGGGTAATCGAGAGATTTCCATAAACAAGAATTTTGACAAGGAAATTAAGCAAGGCTACTGGATAATATGAAAGAGTAATGCCAAACTAGGCTTAAAGCAATGGTTGTAGACAAGGTATAGGTATTAGAACATCAAGAAGATAAGCATCACTGGTTCCAATAGGATAGAGGTGCTAAAATATAAAGGAAGTGATCATCAGCTCAAGATATAACAGGGTATCAAGCTTTAGGGTAAGGATAGGGTTATCAAACAGTCATGAATGAATTTAAGAAAAGATTGGCTTTTAGGTATCAAGATAAAGTTTCTATCGAGGTTATTTCAAGAGTTGAATCAAAGCATCAGGGTGCAACATCAAGATTTCTCAGGGATCAATAGCATGATAATCAAAAGGATCAATAAGGTATTATAACACATCTCTATTTTATCATGGCATTAAACTATCATGAAAGACTTTTGAACTACTTGCAATACGTACTCGAGGGTTCATGGCATCTCTATGTAACTCAAAGATAAACAAAAGATACTCTTGATTTAAATATATCAAAATGACTCAGGATAATTGCATCGATATATATATGAACTGTTTACAGTAAATGCGAAGGTCAAGTTGAATCACTTGCCTTGAGATAGACTGGTCTGGTCTGACTGGTAGGAGCAACAACTGGAGCTTCACTCGACTTTTATGGCAAGTTTTCCCTCGTCTCGAGATCCTACATAAATAATAATAATCCTCATTATAATATATTCTTTCCATCTTAACCTATTTACAACCCGAAATTAAACATGGATGGCACTTAGGCCTATACACACTTAATTCATATCCACCATTTATATTTTCAAATGTACACACGTAGCCACATAATCACATATCGTATATTAATACCAAATAACATCATATACACCATAATGCCACACTAGGCTTGGATGATCTCGACTCACCACTTAAGTTACTTGGTCGCTAACTAAACGAAGTCTTCGAATTTGGGCTTCCTAACTCAATGTGCCTTTCCTAAATTATCCAAAACCTATTGACCCTCACTTGTGCCTTTTGTTCTACTGACCTTATACTATCTTACAACTATGGTGGTCGACCTAATACTCACTTCTAAGTGTCCTAAAACTATGTGATAAGTGAAAGTGCTCACTGGTGCAAATTTCAGAATGGTAACTAAGGTTTCTTGAGTGCATTAGACACTCTTAAACTACAAGTTTTTCTTCAAAATTTTTACACAAGACTCTCCTGACCTAAGGGCATCTCACAAGCTTGATGTGGCTCAAAGGCCTGGCTTGGGCCTAAGCTAAAAGTCCAAGGTTCCCCTGTTTTTCTGGGCAGAAAATGCCCTGACTTGAATTAACTTGTGACACATGGTTCTAGCTCATATCCTATGAACTATGGTTGGAAAAACTTTTCTGACATACCCTCTAACTAAGGCCCAATTGGGCCTAATGAGGGCCTACCCATGACATGGCCAAATCTCCCTATTTCTAAGTTGCAACAAAACTGTCCCCTGCTGGACAGATTTTGTTATTCTACTTGTGCACCTAACCAAATGACATGCAAACCTCCAACCAACTCCTAAAACCTATTATATACTCCCCATACTAACTTCTGGTGGCTTGGGCCTCAAAGTGCACATCAATGACATGGTCAAAACTCACTCTAAACCTCAGGGTACTAAACTGATTTTTCTGCAGAAACTATAACTCTCATTTTCCAAGGTTTTAACTTGACAAACCCAATTATCAACAACTAAATACTTAAACCAAGACCTATACTTGGTATTCTACTGAACTAACTCCCTTTTTCTCAAAATAACCTTGGTGAGATCATCCTTACCTAAGGTGCAACTATGGCAAAACAAAAGAGACTACTCTTAACAAATCGCAAATCTTCATGCTTTTGAAACAACAAGATATATATTTTTATAAAAGATAACCACAAATTATTACCATGCAACAAGAAGCATAAATCAATATTATCACATTATTCCTACTGAAATTAAGGCTCACTAACAAAATCTTTTCCAAATGATCAAAATCTTACAACAAACTAAGAGAATTCCACATGCATGCATGCCTTCGGGTTTTTCAAACCAAAACAACATATTTTCTACATATATTCCATCTTAAAATTGACATGCAAGCCTAGCATAAGGTATACCTAGATGATCACTTAGCATGCAAGGAGTTTTATCAAATTTTCACCACAAAATTCAAGTCATTATCACATAAACATGCAAAAATTGAACAAAACAACAAGAATGATTTCAAGGACCATTCATTCGGCTCCCATATGGTCATGGCCGAATGAAATGGATGGAAATGGCCATTAAATCATCAAGAGTTTCCTTCTCAAGACTTGGCACTTATCCATTTATTGTAGTCCTCTCGAAAACAACCTTAAATCCATAAGAATCAAGATTGTATTTTGAGTTTCACTAAAACCTTTACATGCAACCCTTAAACTTAAACTTTCTACTCAAAACTCTTTGAAATATGAATGATCATGATATAGGAAGTAATATTTACTTGTATGGAAGGTGGAAACTTGAATGTGGAATGAAGAAAAGGGGAGGGGGTAGGTTTTCGGCTAAAAACCCGAGAGGAGAGGGGGAGGGCCGAGAGGAGAGGGAGGAGGGAGGAGAAGTGTGGAAATGGTGGAGTGAGAGTGGTGTGTTTGTCATGTTTACTTGGTTTTTATTTGCCCATAAGTGAGTGGATGAGAGAAATTACAATAGTAACCTTCCAATCTTAGTTAGGTAGCTTTGCATGCAAGGACAAAATAGTAATGTGGCTAGTAAAATGAAAGTGAGTGGGGTTGGAATTGCCCTCCTTGCCCCTTGGTTGAATAGAAGAGAGTTTGCATGCAAGGGTAATCATGTAATTTGATAATTATTAAGCAACTAATTTCCAAAGATTTATTTTTATATAATAAAA
Source organism: Apium graveolens (assembly GCF_009905375.1). Classification (NCBI taxonomy): domain Eukaryota; kingdom Viridiplantae; phylum Streptophyta; class Magnoliopsida; order Apiales; family Apiaceae; genus Apium; species Apium graveolens. Next base: position 37,214,852 of record NC_133647.1, read on the forward strand.
TACAAGTTCAAAAATTATAAAATTTATACCATAAAATAACTTGGATTTTTAGAGACTTTATAAAATCATTTTCAAAATTTTGTGAACAAAATGTCTTTTAAAAGAAAATTTTTCCAAAGCTTAGAATATTCCTTATAAATCAAAAATAAAGAAATTAAATAAATTCTTGCTTTGAAAAATCATATACTACCCAAAGCAAATTTATAATGCAGAAATTTTCACTCACACAAACGTACAAGCATTGAATATATTTTTATTTAACTTAATATTATTCACAAATAATATTACATAAAATGCCGGTCGTAACAACTACCACTCCAAAAACTTCACAAAATCAACTTATCTCTACATTTACAACTAGCAAACCTCTCATGAATTATAACAACAAAACTAAACCTAATTACTCAAATAAAGTTAGGGTTTGGAGGGGTTATACCTTCCTTGGAGAGTGGAAAAATCAAGAGAATGGCTTGGAATCACCCTTAAAGTCCTTATCTAAGCTTAATCTAAACAAAACTTCAAGAACAAAAAATTTAGTTCTTGAAAAACACTATTCACCATCTTCTTCCATGAATTTTAGGAAGAGATTGTGAATAATTTAGGAGCTCAAACTTATAGGATATCCATAACTATGCATAATGAGTCTTGGATAATTACCTTGTGATTTAACAAAGCTTGGAACTAGGATTTTGATTTTTCTTTCTTTGGAAAAGAAGAAAAGCCGAGAGCAAGATGAAGAAAATGAAATGATCTTTGTGTTTTGGGTGAAATGATTGTTGGTTGGTTGTTTTTATCTTGATTTTGGTTAATTACCTTTTTAACCATGAACTTTGTGTGGTTTTAAATCAACCACACCTCTTTCCCCCTTATGTCATGCTTATGTCACCTTGTTATGTCACCATCCCTTACTTGCCCTCTTCTTATTGGTTTGATGACCTCATCATCCCTGACCTCCTTGATTAACTCCTAATTGTTTGCCTAATGACCGATGATCTGTTATACGGTTCGCTTATCTTTCGTTCTCGTTTCTCGTTTGAGGGATCATACCCGGGATCTTATTACTTAGGTTCCCTTAACCTTTCTCAATACATTATATTCCTTTTTATGATCCTCTATTAAAATCCTTGAATTTAAATCCTTTTTATCCTGTTACCTTATACCCAATTCTTTCGATATCTGGTGGATTTCCGGGAAAAATCAAAGTGTTCGGATTTGGATTTTGACGATCTTTACATACACTTATATATCATATAAAGTACCAATAAAATCTCAGAATATCCATATAAGAACCCCTACATAGTGTGGCATGAAAAGTGTTCTTGTTCAGAAATATCAGCAAAAACACTATTCATAAGGGTTACAAAAAGTTCAAAAATTTGGGGTTATTACAGTCTCCCCTCCTTAAAAGGATTCCATCCCGGAATCAAATAGAAAACAATTGGGGGTAATTTTCTAGCACTGCGCTCTCTAGTTCCCAAGTTGATTCTTCCATATTATGATTCTGCCATAGCACTCTGACTAGCTTGATCACTTTGTTCCGAAGCACCTGCTCCTTCTTATCCATAATCTTTACTGGTTTCTCCACGTAAGTCAGATCTGGTTGCATATCCACATGCTCGTACTCCACTATGTGTCTGGCATCCCGATGATACTTCCTTAGCATTGACACATGGAACACATAATGAACTTGTTGTAGGTTCGGGGGTAAGGCTAGCTCGTAAGCCAACTTCCCAATCCGTCTTAGTATCTCAAAAGGTCCAATGTATCTTGGGCTTAGTTTTCCTTTCTTTCCGAGTCTCATTAACCCCTTCCAAGGGGATACTTTTAGTAGTACTAAGTCCCCTACTCCATACTCCTTGTCCTTTCGGGCTAGGTCTGCATATTTCTTCTGTCTGTCTTGGGCTGCTACCATCCGTCCTCTGATGAGATCCACTATGACTTTGGTCCTTTGGACCAATTCGGGTCCGAGCATCTTCCGCTCTCCTACTTCATCCCAGTAAAAGGGAGATCGACACCTTCTTCCGTACAGGGCCTCATAAGGCGGCATTCCGATACTAGCATGAAAGCTATTGTTATAAGAAAACTCGATCAACGGCAAGTAATCATCCCAACTTCCTTTAAAGTCTATTGCACAGACTCTCAACATATCCTCTAGTGTCTAGATGGTCCTTTCACTCTGCCCATCCGTCTGGGGATGGTAAGCGGTACTCATGTTCAATTTGGTTCCCGCACATTCTTGAAAGCTCCTCCAAAATCTGGAGTTGAACCTGGGGTCTCGGTCTGAGACAATGGACGCTGGGACTCCATGTCGCGTCACTATTTCCTTAAGGTAAATGTCCACCAGTCTATCGACTGTGTATCTCTCATTGATAGGAATGAAATGAGCCGACTTTGTTAGTCGGTCTATAATCACCCATATGGCATCATGGTTGGCTTTCGTCCTTCGTAAACCGACAACAAAATCCATGGCTATCTGTTCCCATTTCCATTCGGGAATCTCCAGGGGTCGTAAAAGTCCACTGGGTCTCTGGTGCTCTGCCTTTACTCTTTGGCAAGTCAAACATTTGCTTGCCCATTCTGCTACGTCCCTCTTCATGTTGGGCCACCAGTAATATTCCTTCAAATCCCTATACATCTTGGTGCTTCCCGGGTGAATGGAATACCTTGAACTATGGCTTTCATCCAAAATCTCATCTTTAAGCTCTTGAACGTTCGGAACCCAAATCCTGTAGGAATACCTCATTATCCCCTTATTGTCTCTCTCAGTATGTGTAACACCCCCAGATCCGGGGTCGGGGATCCGGGTCGTCACGGTCTTTCTTTCCACAATATCACTTCACTTAATTAATAATAATAACCTTATGCTGTGACCCCACACTAACACACACCACAACCCGTTATATTCTCAGAGATGAAATTTAAATAAGTACAAGTCTTTGAATCCACAATTTAAAAGTTATTACAACCCAAAATGATTTCTTGATAAATTTACAGTTAATTGCCATTATCTGCCACAAGTTATAATTATACATAATTGATTCTCAAAAGTAGATGACCTGATCTACAATAGATCTACCTCTGCAGCTATAGCAACTACAACATCAACGGGAAGACGCGGGACGCTTCCCACGCGCTTGCGCTGGGTCTGCTGGAGTCTGGCCATCTTTCCTAACTGTTGTTGTGTGATGAAGAAATAAAGCAAGGGTGATCAGCAAGCCCACCAAAATAATATGTATAATGATTTACAATATATGAGCCTTCTCATAGTACTCATGAAAGTCTTGGTCAAAAGAAATGAACCAAGTTTGATATCTTAATGCGATGAAGTCACAAAATATTCAGTATATATACATATATACTTTTCAAAATCTTGGAAGTCCTCTTCCATGCATAATATACACAGAGTTCCAGTGTATAACTGTATAAAAATATCGTTGCAAGGTGATCTCATATATCTAACCTTGTCTCAACGTTTTTCTGAAAATCTTTGTCATGCATAAGATAATCATTAACTAGATATAAGTTTAAAAGATGAAGTTACAAGATACCCCAAAATACTTATATCTTTCCCAAATACTACTTGAACTACCCCCGTTCAAGTTATAATCAGTTTCAAAGGTTCATCACATAGATGAGACTACAAGACAAGATTTGAATAGATTCAATCTTTGAATATCATTATAAATAATGAAGTTACGAGATACTTCATTAAGACCCGATATATAAATATATTCATATATATCTCCCATACATTTCCTGAAAACCTCTGTCATGTAAAGTATGAACAGAGTTGCAATATCCAATGAATTTGGAAGGAAAAGAATTTTGGCATAAACCAGATATCTTGCTGATCAGGCAAAGATACCAATAAGTAACCTTTTCTACTGTAGATGGATGAATTCCTCACCGGTCATCACCCTGGCCGCATTAGGACCTCGCGCTAGACCGTTACCCGGCCACTCACGCGTTGATGGACTGCCACCCAGCCACTTACACATTCATAGACCGTACCCCGGCCTGTCGCTTATGCCGACTCAATCAGATGGACTTACTTCCCGAACATTGGGCAAGTAATCAAATTGTTTTCTCAAAATAGCAACCATGTTGCGAATATAAAATACACCACAGAGCCGGATCCCCAAGATTTTGAGCGAATATTCAAGTCTCCTTCGAAAGGAAGATCTTAAATCGGAAAACGAGTTTTGGGATCCGCTCTAACTTTTAAAATCATTTTGAAGACTCGAAAACATTTTTAAGAATGTTTGGAGTAAAGCTGATTTAATGAAATAAATCAGTCCCGATATATTAGAAAATATCTGAATATTATTATTTAAATAATATTCCCATAAAGAATAATCTTTATAAAAATAATTGAAGTAGAAGTATTAAAACTTATACTAGAAACGAGTATTAAATAACCAAAGATACACTTATATGAAAGTATTATCTTTATTTGAATACTCGAAAATAAGTTTGATTATTAACACCTTATTCTTTAATAAAATAAAGAATATATTTCAGTAATAAGCGGAGTCATAATACCTCGAATGAATATTATAAATAATATTCATTAAATAAAATAAAGGAGTCATACATCCTCAAATGAATATTCAAATAATATTCAATTAATAAAATAAAAGGAGTCATAAGCCCTCGAATGAATATTCAAGATAATATTCATTAATAAAATAAAGTTATCGAATAAACCTTATTCGATTAATAGTTTTGAAAACTATAACCATATATATATAAATAAATAAATATATATATATATATATATATATATATATATATATATATATAAAATCTACTCGGGATCCTCGACTCCCGGTTTTAGAAAATGTTTTCACCTTTGGGTCCCTATACTAAGGGTATATGCAAATTACTGCTATTCTCTAGCATAAGTATTATCAACTGAACCAACAGATATATATGGCAAGAATACGAAACAGGCATGCATATATATACCATATCAGCATGCTTCAATATATCGCAACATTTGCTAATTAACCAACATGCATCTATCGCAAGATAATGCATATACATATATTCATCACAACAACAGTATAACGGGTAGAAAACTTGCCTGAGCGACTGGGGGTTACGAATGGCTCGGGACGAGTCTGGTAACCTATAAGCAACAAGTAAGTTGGAATTAAACCAAAGTCACTTGTAAATCTATACTCTAACCAACTCAGACTCTAACGCTCGTTTTGCGCTTACTGATTTGCTTAAGTCACCCGGGTACCCTCGGCTCCACCATTTTTAATAATTTAACCTTTACGAGTTTTAAGGCGATTCCTTCGCGAGTGTCTTACCAACTGCCTAACACACTTACCATAAATGTTTCATACATTAATTAACCCTTTTTGGTCTTTAACCTATGTTTCAAAGTAAGGCGAGGGGAAAAGTTTCGTTCGCGAAACGCCGTTACTTGAAACGGTCGTTTCTCCTAAACCGTGCATCGGAATCGAACGAACTACATATCAAAACGAAGCTCGTAACATGAGCTATCTAGACATGGAAATTGTCATAATTTATCAGGGGGTTCTCGGGTCCTAATGTTATGCACAAAAACAGTCTAAAGAAAATCGGACGTTACGACGGCTATGTTTACGCGATTTCCAATATTTTAAACCATTCAAAACCATCCCAAATCAACCTCAAATCCAACATACAACCAACATCCATCCTTATCACATCATAACAACCCCAACCAATTCAATTTAATCATTCATACTTATGCCTAAGCTTAACTTTAATCATACTTAAGTTCTTTTAATTAAAACAACAACATTTACCAATCCAACAACATCCCAAAACTCACTAATCTCTACATACACAACCATCAAGCCTCTCATGAACTACAATACTCATATTATGCTCTTAACATTCAATAACAAAGCTTGGTTAAGAGATTATACCTTCCTTGAAGCTTTTTAACACAACACAAGAACTTTGAATGCCTAAAGAACCTTGATCCTTGCTTGTATAACCTTAATCTTTCATAAAAATTCAAGAAAACTAAAGTTATTTCTTGAAGGTTACTATTCACCATCTTCTTCCTTGATTTATTGGAAGAGATTGTGAAGGAATTAGGAGCTTAAACTTATAGCATATCCATATCTATGTACAAGGAAGCTTAGATAATTACCTTGTGATTTAACAATGCTTGGAACTTGATTTTTGATGTTTCTTCCTTTGAAAAAGATGAAAAGCCGAGAGCAATGCTTGAAGAATGAAAAATTTTGTGTTTGCTTTGATTTGTTTTGGCTAGCTAGGTTGTTTTGGTTTTGTTTTTGGTTAATTACCCTTCTAACCTTGAACTTTGTGTGGTTTACAATCATCCAACAATTCCTTCCTTTTTTGTCATGCCTATGTCACCTTGCACATGTCATAATGCTCCCACTTGTCCACACCTTGTGGTTTGATGATGTCACAATCCCTGGCTTCTTGTACAAGCTTGTCTCTTGGTCACTTATTTGTTTTACGGTTCGCTTATCTTTCGTTCTCGTTTATCGTTTGAGGGATCATACCCGGGATCTTATTACTTAGGTTCCCTTAACCTTTCTCAATATATTATATTCCTTTTATGATCCTCTCCTATAATCCTTTAATTTAAATCCTTTTTTATCATGTTACCTTTTTCTCAATTCTTTCCGTATCTAGTGGATTTCCGGGAAAAATTAAAGTGTTCGGAATTGGATTCTGACGATCTTTACATACACTTATATACCATATAGAGTACTAATAAAATCTCAGAATATCCATAACAGAACCCCTACATAGTGTGGCATAAAAAGTTTTCTCGTTCAGCAAAAACATTATTCATAAGGGTTTCAAAATTTCTCAAAAATTGGGGTTAGTACAGTCTCCCCTCCTTAAAAGGATTCCGTCCCGGAATCAGATAGAGATGAATAGGGATACCTTCTTAATATTGCACTTTCTAACTCTCAAGTCAATTTTCCCACATTGTGGTCCTGCCACCAAACTCTGCCTAGTTTGATAATCCTTCCCCTAAGCACTTGTTCCTTTTCACTCTATAACCCTTCCTGGTTGCTCCATATAGGTTACGTCGGGTTGCATGTCTATGCGCTCATATGCCCCTATTTATCTGGCATCTGAATTACACTTCCTTAACATTGATACGTGAAACACATTACGAACTTGTTACATGTTCGGGGTTAGGGCTAGCTCATATGATAACTTCCCAATATGTCTTAATATATCCAAGGGTCCAACAATTCGTGGACTTAGCTTTCATTTCTTTTCGAACCTCGTCCTTCCTTTCCAAGGGAATACCTATAAAACACTAGGTCCCCTACTTCGTATTCTTTGTCCTTTCGTGTCAAATCAACATATTTATCATATCCATCTTGGGCTACTACCTGCCGTCCTCTGATTAGATCTATTATATCCCTGGTCCTTTGGACAACTGCGGGTCCGAGCATCTTGCGCTCTACAACTTAATCCTAACATAAGGGAGATCGACATTGTCTTCCCTCAAGGATCTCATAAGGCGATACCTCGATACTAACATACGATCGATTATCGTGAGATAACTTAATCTGCGTTAAGTGATCATTCCAAATTCTTTCAAGTCTATTACACCGGCTCTCATCATAGCTTCTAGCATTATATCTTTTGCTTCTCACTACCCATCCTTTTCCAGTTCGTAGTCGTTGCTATCTTCCGTACATAATATTATACTGGTTACACTTTTGCTCGTTAGTGTTCTATAACCTTTTAATAACCACGTCAACCTTAGTATCATGAACGTGTTTCCATTCTGAATACCACCATAACTTTACTACTCCTTTTTCAGCTGCTTCTATCTTTGGAAGCTTAATCCTTCATATAGAAGTAAAGGAATTTGTTGAGAGATCACTATGATCATGAACACTTGTTATATCGCTTAGTTAGTACAGAAGGTGGCCAGCCTTTAGTACTTGACAAGTAATTAAACAATAGCTGGTATCCTACTAGGCTTCTATCACACAGATAGATAGTCATTCGGCAATACCTCCCCTTTCTGGAAGGGTTGTTCTTCTCAGCTTACATGAAATGAAAAGAAGAGAAAAGAACGAATTGAAGAGAATTGTATATATGAAAAAAAAAATATACTGCCACAAAATATCTGGCTTGGAACCTACCTCTGAACTATAGAGGTTTGTCATAGGAGAACAAATCATATACGTATATAAATCAACATTAAGCATTATAGCCTCGTATTTCCCATGCCTAAATATTTTTGCTATCCCGTCCATCATTCTATGGACCCACACTCTTCCTCGAGCTTATACATAATCACCTTTGAAACTCCCTCGACATCGAAAATCGAATCTGGGATCTCATTCTATACATCATCGTTACTAGAATTCTATGCTTGCACCGCAACCTTCCTCGTATAATAATACGACTCTCTATTGATAAGAAAGAATAATTATTCATCAGGTAGATACTCTACTTAATTAGTCTATCAATGATAACTTATACACTACCACGACCCGATTAGTGGTACTCAATCTCAACACCCATTCCAATACAACTCTCATGGTTGTAATCAGCTCACTACTCGCAGAATCATTGCTGCCTTACTATGGTCCATCACTGACCCACTGCAGTCATTCATTTTCCCTGAAGTCTTAATAGCTAACCATACAGAGTCCATATATCTCGTATCAAATCCTTCTAAAGAGGTAACATAATCACCATTCCTGATTCATGAAGAACACTCCTGATCCTGACATACATACATGACATGAAGCAGATAAAAGTGCAGAAGAGTTTCAATCAAAGCAACGATAGCAGGTTAATACCATTCTTAATCATACGCCCTAAATAGAAGAATTAACTCAAGGGTTCATCTAGTCCTTTTTGAAACATGGTCCTGGCTTATCTCAAGATAAGACCTTCTAAGATAGATAGCCCGTTCATGGCGATTACACGAATTAAACCTTTACCAACTACTAATACGGTTGGGTATTGCACAGTCATCAGAAGGAATGTCAATCTTCCAAACCATAATTCAACCTTCACATTTTTAACCATCATCACTGTATTCTTTTGGCACACGCGCCTATAATTATCCACTTACCTTTAAAGTGTCGGCCACCTCTTTGGCCTTTCCTGATAGTAAAATTTCCTTACAGTCAATGTCATTTTAACCACCTCCAAATAAATTTTCTACCTTATTTCCGATCACTGCTTGAGTGAAGATGTTTTCCTTAAAATCAGAAGGGAAAAAAAAATATCACCATTTTTCCATAAGTTATTGCCTCATTCTTTAGAGGCTAATCACTGTCAAGACTGACTCTCAATCATACTTAGAACATTTTTTTTATCTTAAGTCCTAATTGCCCTGAACAATTTCGACCATTACTGGTTCGATCCATACTTTCTCGTGGTTTAACACTTGCCCCACTTGGCATCATTATAATTACGTCATATTTCCTTTATCCACATTTCTATTCTTGAGAATTTTGAATATTACCTTTTTCCTTATAAAACCTCTAAGGTTATCCTTCAATCGTTCCTCCTGTATTCCCTAGATACAGGGCATATCACAATACCATTTACTAATAGTAGAACCATTGTCTATATACTTCTGCAAAATTTCTCCACTGATTCTTAAAGGTTGTTGTTACCTTAACCCTTTCCCAATTATACTGTCAAAACTCATACTGTCCCTATTAAGGGTGATGCCAACCTTTATGCAGTCCCCTAGGATTCATTTTAAGTTACCAATGTTCTATCCTTAATTCCACCTTAAAAAGGTACCTGCATCCTTCCACGAATAAATCAAGTCATATATCCTTGATAGATTATCATATTCATCATTCCCACCTCGATAGTCTATACCTAACTTCATAATAGCATCCTTATTCAAATTGAGGTCAATCCATATGGCCTCCAAAAGATAACAACGGTTATCCGCTTGTCTTGCCTAATTTGGTAACGATAACAAGGATGTTCTGGAAGATATTGGTCGTGTTCAACGTGAACTTCTTCTTAATAATTCCTTATTTACTTTTGTTGTTTATCTCAACAGTCACCTCAATGTTGGGATATCTTTCATACCTGGCGTCTCCCTTTCTGGGTATCAAGCCACCAGTCTTACATTTCACCTTCTTGAAGGTCACTTCCTTCATCCAATTTTTCCTAATTTCTTACTTCCTTATCCCCTTAGTCTATCCGCATCTCATTATTTATCCTTCGAATTATCTCAAGGTTTCCTCGAATCCTCCCAACTTACAGGGGATAACTATATGTATCTCTTATGTCCTCAACCATCAATTTTAACTTATGGTGAATCACCCTCATCCTGACGAATGCATACTTTTCTATTTCTATTGCTACGAGTCGTTAGGGTTTCCTCATACCCAACTCCCTTATCATACCTCAAACTCTATTGCCGTTATATTCCTTTCCACTTCAATTTCTTTTTTTTTCCTTTCTCTTATCATTATTTCATGAACCAACACAACATAAGCATTGATTTCAACATCCCGTCATTCTGGATTCGTGCCCTTAGAACGAATCTTGACCACTTTTACAACTTAAATTCACAATTCATCATACTCGTCTGCCTTTGTTCTGGCTCTAAAGCTTTTACACTCTCTCCATAACCTTGGGAATTACTTTCCCGAAAACAATTGGCTGAACTTTAATCAGTTTATCATAACCTCTGGCTCTGTGCCTTTCTTGGTCTTTCACCAGCGGGTGGTCTCTCTCTTAGGAGGGTAAGTGACAAAAACAGTCTTTTGTGATTCGTCAATCATTTAGAATCTCAAATAATTCCTATATTTCCTTTAGCCAGGCTCTTGCCTCGGCTGGGTCAGCTTGTTCCATGGAACTCTGAGAGCTTAGCGACTTAAAGGTCCTGAAAGAATTTCTCACCGCACTGTCTCCTCAGGGTGGTGGTTGGGGATAATAGTCTAAGTTCTTTTTAGACAGGTCCATGAATTGCCGTATAGGAGTACCGTCTCGGGTCTCCTTTCCTTACTCGACTTTCTGTTTCCTTAGTATGAAATGTTTCATCCTACTCCCCATAATTGGGGTCATCTTTTAATTTAAAATCCTTATTTTCCACTCCATTATGTCATGGGTTCCTTCTATCTTGATGGCGACCTCCCTGACTATCACGTTCAGGGTTTACTCTAAATCTTATTCCTCAAACTATGGCTCTCATTTAAGTTCTCATCCTTACGCTCTTGAACTTTCGGAACCCAAATTCTATAGGAATACCTCATTATTCCCTTATCATCTTTCTCGATATTAATCTTTTATCTAATTGTTGGCTCCCTGCCTTCATTCATAACTTTTTCTGGCACAATATGATCTTTTCCAATAATTCGGGCTGTATTGCAATCTCAAACAGCTTTTCGGTACCGGCTCCGGTTACCTTCACTTCTATTTCCATTTTCTCAAAATCTCTTATAAACTCTCCAAAAGACATTATCATCTTGAGTCTCTCCTTTTTACTAAGGGCATCAGCCACCATATTGGCTTTGCCCGAATGATAAAGAATCTCCCAATCATTATTCTTGATTAGCTCTAACTGCCTCCTCTGGCATATGTTGAGCTCTTTCTACGTGAAAATGTACTAGAGCACTTATGGCTTAGGTAATTCTCGCACTTCTCTCCATACAAGTAGTGCCTCCAATCCTTAGGGTAAAACTATTGCCACGAGCCTAAGCTCATGAGCGGGGATATCGAATTTCATATTACCTTAATTGTCTTGACATGTACGCAATTACCTTACCGTGCTGCATAAGCACGCACCCTAAGCCCTTGTGCGAAGCGTCACTATACTTCACAAAATCTCTTTTTCCATCCGGCAACGCCAGCATAAGGGCCATCACCAACCTCTGCTTCAGTTCTTGAAAGCTGTTCTCACATTTCTCTGTCCATTCGAACTTCTCAGTCTTATGAGTAAGCCGCGTTAAAGGGGCTACTATCTTTACAACTTGAACGAACCTCCGGTAGTGACCGGCCAATCCTACCTCTGGTAGTCGACCAAACCATGGTCATCAATTCATCAGTGGTCCTTTATCCAATCCTGTCAGGATCCTCCATGGGATCCTCCTCAACAACTATCCCTTCTAGGACAACATCCTCAACCGCTAAATCCTCGATATCAACATCATCCGGTCATGCATTAGGACACTCTATCGGATCCAAAATCCGATCTCCAATTAGTAATAAAATATCATCGCGATGTTGCTCCTCAACCTCAGGGTTCGGAGTCCCGCTACCATATACGATAACGAACTACGCTCCTATCACGATATTTATAAGGGTTCCCATAAGGGTTTTAACTGTCAGTACTACGTTAGGTAGCCCGACTATGAACTTGGCAAGAGTTCTTATTATCTTAGTGAACTTATTATCTTAACGTCCCATCATCTCTGAGGTTTATAACGCTTAGCTCTGATACCATTTCTGTAACACCCCCAGATCCGGGGTCGGGGATCCGGGTCGTCACGGTCTTTCTTTCCACAATATCACTTCACTTAATTAATAATAATAACCTTATGCTGTGACCCCACACTAACACACACCACAACCCGTTATAGTCTCAGAGATGAAATTTAAATAAGTACAAGTCTTTGAATCCACAATTTAAAAGTTATTACAACCCAAAATGATTTCTTGATAAATTTACAGTTAATTGCCATTATCTGCCACAAGTTATAATTATACATAATTGATTCTCAAAAGTAGATGATCTGATCTACAATAGATCTACCTCTGCAGCTATAGCAGCTACAACATCAACGGGAAGATGCGGGACGCTTCCCACGCACTTGCGCTGGGTCTGCTGGAGTCTGACCATCTTTCCTAACTGTTGTTGTGTGATGAAGAAATAAAGCAAGGGTGATCAGCAAGCCCACCAAAATAATATGTATAATGATTTACAATATATGAGCCTTCTCATAGTACTCATGAAAGTCTTGGTCAAAAGAAATGAACCAAGTTTGATATCTTAATGCGATGAAGTCGCAAAATATTCAGTATATATACATATATACTTTTCAAAATCTTGGAAGTCCTCTTCCATGCATAATATACACAGAGTTCCAGTGTATAACTGTATAAAAATATCGTTGCAAGGTGATCTCATATATCTAACCTTGTCTCAACGTTTTTCTGAAAATCTTTGTCATGCATAAGATAATCATTAACTAGATATAAGTTTAAAAGATGAAGTTACAAGATACCCCAAAATACTTATATCTTTCCCAAATACTACTTGAACTACCCCCGTTCAAGTTATAATCAGTTTCAAAGGTTCATCACATAGATGAGACTACAAGACAAGATTTGAATAGATTCAATCTTTGAATATCATTATAAATAATGAAGTTACGAGATACTTCATTAAGACCCGATATATAAATATATTCATATATATCTCCCATACATTTCCTGAAAACCTCTGTCATGTAAAGTATGAACAGAGTTGCAATATCCAATGAATTTGGAAGGAAAAGAATTTTGGCATAAACCAGATATCTTGCTGATCAGGCAAAGATACCAATAAGTAACCTTTTCTACTGTAGATGGATGAATTCCTCACCGGTCATCACCCTGGCCGCATTAGGACCTCGCGCTAGACCGTTACCCGGCCACTCACGCGTTGATGGACTGCCACCCAGCCACTTACACATTCATAGACCGTACCCCGGCCTGTCGCTTATGCCGACTCAATCAGATGGACTTACTTCCCGAACATTGGGCAAGTAATCAAATTGTTTTCTCAAAATAGCAACCATGTTGCGAATATAAAATACACCACAGAGCCGGATCCCCAAGATTTTGAGCGAATATTCAAGTCTCCTTCGAAAGGAAGATCTTAAATCGGAAAACGAGTTTTGGGATCCGCTCTAACTTTTAAAATCATTTTGAAGACTCGAAAACATTTTTAAAAATGTTTGGAGTAAAGCTGATTTAATGAAATAAATCAGTCCCGATATATTAGAAAATATCTGAATATTATTATTTAAATAATATTCCCATAAAGAATAATCTTTATAAAAATAATTGAAGTAGAAGTATTAAAACTTATACTAGAAACGAGTATTAAATAACCAAAGATACACTTATATGAAAGTATTATCTTTATTTGAATACTCGAAAATAAGTTTGATTATTAACACCTTATTCTTTAATAAAATAAAGAATATATTTCAGTAATAAGCGGAGTCATAATACCTCGAATGAATATTATAAATAATATTCATTAAATAAAATAAAGGAGTCATACATCCTCAAATGAATATTCAAATAATATTCAATTAATAAAATAAAAGGAGTCATAAGCCCTCGAATGAATATTCAAGATAATATTCATTAATAAAATAAAGTTATCGAATAAACCTTATTCGATTAATAGTTTTGAAAACTATAACCATATATATATATAAATATATATATATATATATATATATAAAATCTACTCGGGATCCTCGACTCCCGGTTTTAGAAAATGTTTTTACCTTTGGGTCCCTATACTAAGGGTATATGCAAATTACTGCTATTCTCTAGCATAGGTATTATCAACTGAACCAACAGATATATATGGCAAGAATACGAAACATGCATGCATATATATACCATATCAGCATGCTTCAATATATCGCAACATTTGCTAATTAACCAACATGCATCTATCGCAAGATAATGCATATACATATATTCATCACAACAACAGTATAACGGGTAGAAAACTTGCCTGAGCGACTGGGGGTTACGAATGGCTCGGGACGAGTCTGGTAACCTATAAGCAACAAGTAAGTTGGAATTAAACCAAAGTCACTTGTAAATCTATACTCTAACCAACTCAGACTCTAACGCTCGTTTTGCGCTTACTGATTTGCTTAAGTCACCCGGGTACCCTCGGCTCCACCATTTTTAATAATTTAACCTTTACGAGTTTTAAGGCGATTCCTTCGCGAGTGTCTTACCAACTGCCTAACACACTTACCATAAATGTTTCATACATTAATTAACCCTTTTTGGTCTTTAACCTATGTTTCAAAGTAAGGCGAGGGGAAAAGTTTCGTTCGCGAAACGCCGTTACTTGAAACGGTCGTTTCTCCTAAACCGTGCATCGGAATCGAACGAACTACATATCAAAACGAAGCTCGTAACATGAGCTATCTAGACATGGCAATTGTCATAATTTAGCAAGGGGTTCTCGGGTGCTAATGTTATGCACAAAAACAGTCTAAAGAAAATCGGACGTTACGACGGCTATGTTTACGCGATTTCCAATATTTTAAACCATTCAAAACCATCCCAAATCAACCTCAAATCCAACATACAACCAACATCCATCCTTATCACATCATAACAACCCCAACCAATTCAATTTAATCATTCATACTTATGCCTAAGCTTAACTTTAATCATACTTAAGTTCTTTTAATCAAAACAACAACATTTACCAATCCAACAACATCCCAAAACTCACTAATCTCTACATACACAACCATCAAGCCTCTCATGAACTACAATACTCATATTATGCTCTTAACATTCAATAACAAAGCTTGGTTAAGAGATTATACCTTCCTTGAAGCTTTTTAACACAACACAAGAACTTTGAATGCCTAAAGAACCTTGATCCTTGCTTGTATAACCTTAATCTTTCATAAAAATTCAAGAAAATTAAAGTTATTTCTTGAAGGTTACTATTCACCATCTTCTTCCTTGATTTATTGGAAGAGATTGTGAAGGAATTAGGAGCTTAAACTTATAGCATATCCATATCTATGTACAAGGAAGCTTAGATAATTACCTTGTGATTTAACAATGCTTGGAACTTGATTTTTGATTTTTCTTCCTTTGAAAAAGATGAAAAGCCGAGAGCAATGCTTGAAGAATGAAAAATTTTGTGTTTGCTTTGATTTGTTTTGGCTAGCTAGGTTGTTTTGGTTTTGTTTTTGGTTAATTACCCTTCTAACCTTGAACTTTGTGTGGTTTACAATCATCCAACAATTCCTTCCTTTTTTGTCATGCCTATGTCACCTTGCACATGTCATAATGCTCCCACTTGTCCACACCTTGTGGTTTGATGATGTCACAATCCCTGGCTTCTTGTACAAGCTTGTCTCTTGGTCACTTATTTGTTTTACGGTTCGCTTATCTTTCGTTCTCGTTTATCGTTTGAGGGATCATACCCGGGATCTTATTACTTAGGTTCGCTTAACCTTTCTCAATATATTATATTCCTTTTATGATCCTCTCCTATAATCCTTTAATTTAAATCCTTTTTTATCCTGTTACCTTTTTCTCAATTCTTTCCGTATCTAGTGGATTTCCGGGAAAAATCAAAGTGTTCGGAATTGGATTCTGACGATCTTTACATACACTTATATACCATATAGAGTACTAATAAAATCTCAGAATATCCATAACAGAACCCCTACATAGTGTGGCATGAAAAGTTTTCTCGTTCAGCAAAAACACTATTCATAAGGGTATCAAAATTTCTCAAAAATTGGGGTTATTACAGTATGGATCTCTTCTCCAGTCATTGACTCTCTGCCCTCACTCATTATTCTTTCTTGGCACAATCTAATCTTTTCTAATAACTCTGGCTGCATTGATATCTCAAACAGCTTTTCAGTTCCGGTTTCGGTTACCTTTACTTTTATTTCCATTCTTTCGAAATCCCTGATTAATTCCTCCGAAGTCATTATCATTCTGAGCCTTTCCTTCCTACTGAGGGCGTCAGCCACCACATTGGCTTTCCCCGGATGATAGAGAATCTCACAATCATAGTCCTTGATTAGTTCTAACCATCTCCTCTGGTGCATGTTGAGCTCTTTCTGCGTAAATATGTACTTGAGGCTCTTATGGTCTGTGAAAATCTCGCACTTCTCTCCACACAAGTAGTGCCTCCAAATTTTTTAGGGCAAAAACTATTGCCGCAAGCTCAAGGTCATGAGTAGGATATTAAATCTCGTATTCCTTCAGTTGTCTCGACGCATACGCAATCACTTTACCGTGCTGCATAAGCACACACCCTAATCCTTTGTGCGACGCGTCACTATACATCACAAAATCTCCTTTTCCGTCTGGCAATGCCAACACCGGGGCCGTTACCAACCTTTTCTTTAATTCCTGAAAATTGTTCTCGCATTTCTCCGTCCATTCAAACTTCTCTGTCTTACGAGTAAGTCGTGTCAAAGGGGCTGCGATCTTCGCAAAGTCCTGTACAAATCTACGATAGTAGCTGGCCAATCCTATGAAACTCCTTACCTCTGTGGGTGTGGTTGGCCTTTCCCAATTTGAGACCGCCTCTATCTTGGAGGGGTCGACCAATACTCCTTCTTTATTGATCACATGTCCTAAAAACTGTACTTCATTCCGCCAGAATTCACACTTCGAGAATTTGGCATATAACTGCTCCTCTCCGAGTATTCTTAGAGCTATCCTCAAATGCTCTGCATGTTCTACCTCAGTCCTTGAGTAGATTAAAATATCATCGATAAAAACTATTACACACTTGTCCAAGTACTTCTTGAATACTCTGTTCATTAAATCCATGAAAGCCGCTGGGGCGTTGGTTAATCCAAAGGACATTACCAAGAACTCATAATGCCCATACCTGGTACGGAATGCTGTCTTGGGAATATCTTCGGGTTTAATCTTTAGTTGGTGATATCCAGTTCTCAGGTCAATCTTGGAAAAATAAACAGCATCCTTTAGCTGGTCAAACAGATCGTCTATTCTAGGTAACGGGTACCTGTTCTTTATGGTTAGCTTGTTCAACTCTCGATAGTCGATGCACAACCTCATGCTCCCATCTTTCTTCTTAACAAATAACACTGGTGCTCCCCACGGAGACACACTGGGTCTTATCATACCCTTATCCAAGAGTTCCTGCAATTGGGTAGCTAATTCCTTCATTTCTAATGGGGCTAACCGGTAAGGTGCTTTTGTAACTGGCGCCGTCCCTGGGGCCAACTCAATAGCAAATTCAATCACTCTATCGGGTGGTAATCCCGGAAGGTCGTGTGGGAATACGTCTTCAAATTCGTTGACTACCGGAATATCTTGTAAGTTGGGCACCTCCTTTTGCGTGTCTACCACATAGGCTAGGTAAGCCTCATTTCCTTTTCGTAGCATCCTTACATCAAAAATTTCTGCGTCTGCCTCTTTCCCCTAAATATGACTTCTTTCTTTCCTGGAATATTCAACTTAATTTTCTTCCCTTTACAGTCTATCTGAGCATCATTGCTAGATAGCCAGTCCATTCCTAATATTATATCAAATTCCCCTAACCTAAAAGGAATCAGATCAACATTGAAAGATTGTTCCCCTATGCCTAACTCACAGGCGGGGTAAATCAGATTAACAAGAATAACTTCATGGTTGGCTATTTCTACTTGTAAGGGCTCTATCAAGGGTTCAGCTTTAAGTCTTAATTTACGCGCAAAGTCCCTTGATATAAAAGATTTAGTTGCTCCTGAAAAAGTAAAATGTTTGCACTGCCTGAATTTAGAGAAAGGGTACCTGCTATCACATCTGAATCTTTCATAGCATCCTGGACTATCATGTTGAAAGTCCTTGCAGTAGGTGGCTTATTAGAAGCAGCCCTGCTTGCTCCCGAAGCTGCTGGTTTGTTCATTGGGCATTCCCTCTTCCAATGACCCGGGCGTCCACACTGATGACAAGTGGTGGTTGGGCGTGTAAACAATAACACAAGTATCTAAATGGATAACTTGCTGGACACCTTTATTAGGTGTAAGATAATTACTTACTGGATATAAGCAAAAACAAGGGATGAAGTTACCAAATACTTCACTATACTTATATCATTTATAAAGCTATTTGAACTACCACTGTTCAAAGTATTATAGGGTTCAAAAGGTCATCCCATAGATGAGACCACAAGTTAAGACTTGAATAGATTCAATCTTTGAAATATTATTAAATGAAATAAAGTTACGAGATACTTTATTTAGTCCCGATATATATATCCACATATATATCTCTTAAACATTTCCTGGAACCTCTGTTATGTAAAGTATGAACAGAGTTTGTAACATCCAATGAATTTTGGAAAGGAAAAGAATTTTGGCATCAACCCGATATCTTGCTGATCAGGCAAAGATACCAATAAGTAACCTTTTCTACTAGTAGATGGATGAATCCCCCACCGGTCATCACCCTGGCCACATAAGGACCTCGTGCTGGACCGCCACCCGGCCTCTTATGCGTTGATGGACTGCCACCCAGCCACTTACACTTTGATAGACCGTACCCCGGCCTGTCGCTTATGCCGACTCAATTAGATGGACTTACTTCCTGAACATTGGGCAAGTAATCAAATTGTTTTCTCAAAACAGCAACCACGTTGCGAATGTAAAATACACCACAGAGCCAGATCCCCCAGGTTTGAGCGGGTATTTAAATCCCCTTCGAAAAGAGGATCTTAAATATAAAAGAATGAGTTTTGGGATCCACCCTAACTTTTAGAAATCATTTTGAAGACTCGAAAACATTTTTAAGAATGTTTGGAGTACTGCTGATTTATTAAAATAAACCAGTCCCGATATATTAGAAATATCTGAATATTATTATTTAAATAATATTCTCATAAAGATAATCCTTATAAAAATAATCGAAGTAGAAGTTTTAAAACTCATACTTGAAATGGATATTAAATAACCAAAGATATACTTATATGAAAGTACTATCTTTATTCGAATAATCGAAAATAAGTTTGATTATCGAAACATTATTCTTTAATAAAATAAAGGATATTATTAAATAATAAGCGGAGTCTTAATACCTCGAATGAATATTATAAATAATATTCATTAAATAAAATAAACGGAGTCATACATCCTCAAATGAATATTCAAATAATAATCATTAAATAGAATAAACAGAGTCATAAGTCCTCGAATGAATATTCAAATAATATTCATTAAATAAAATAAAGTTATCGAATAAACCTTATTCGATCAATAGTTTTGAAAACTATATCCATATATATATAAATATATATATATATATATATATATATATATATAATATACTCGGGAACATCGACTCCCGGTTTAGAAATATGTTCACCTTGGGGTCCCCTTTACTAAGGGTATATGCAAATTACCGCTTATCTCTAGCATGGGTATTATCAACTGAATCAACAGATATATGTATCAAGATTACGAACCAAGCATGCATATATACCATATCACATGCTACAATATATCGCAAGACTTTGCTAATAACAAATATGCATTTATCACAAGACAATGCATATACATATATACATCACAACAATAGTATAGCGGGTAGAAAACTTGCCTGAGCGACTGGGGGTTACAAATGGCTTGGGACGAGTCTGGTAACCTATAAACAACATATAAGTTGGAATTAAACCAAAGTCACTTATAAATCTATACTTTAACCAATTTAGACTCTAACACTCGCTTTGCGCTTAACGATTCACTTAAGTCGCTCGAGTACCCTCGGCTCCACCATTTTTAATAAATTAACCTTTACGAGTTTTAAGGAGATTCTTTTGCGAGTGTCTTACCAACTGCCTATTACACTTTACATAAATGTTTCATAATCCAATTAGTCTTTTAAGGTCTTTAACCTATGTTTCAAAGTAAGGCGAGGGTTAATGGTTCGTTCGCGAAACGTCGTTACTTAAAACGGCCGTTTCTCCTATACCGTACATCGGAATCAAACGAACCACATATCAAAACGAAGCTCGTAACATGAACTATCTAATTAGGGCAATGGTCAAAACCTAGCAGGGAGTTCTCGGGTCCTAATGTTAAGAACAAAACAGCCTAAAGTAATTCGGACATTACGACGGCTATGTTTACGCGATTTCCCAACTTTAAAACACTCCAATTCAACCCACAATCAATCCACAATCACAACCCAATCAAAAATCCATCCATACTACATCATAACAGCCCCAACAACTCAATATTAACAATTTATACTTATTCTTAAACTTGAATTTAACTACACTTAAGTTCATTAATCAACAATCCAAGAACTACCACTCCAAAAACTTCACAAAATCAACTAATCTCTACATTTACAACTAGCAAACCTCTCATGAATTATAACAACAAAACTAAACCTAATTACTCAAATAAAGTTAGGGTTTGGAGGGGTTATACCTTCCTTGGAGAGTGGAAAAATAAGAGAATGGCTTGGAATCACCCTTAAAGTCCTTATCCAAGCTTAATTTAAACAAAACTTCAAGAACAAAAAATTTAGTTCTTGAAAAACACTATTCACCATCTTCTTCCATGATTTTTAGGAAGAGGGGTAAAAATGTTTACTATGCTAGAGTTTTCATGATGCTAGCTAACCACCTCTCTGAGAAAATTGTGCTTGAGAACCCAAATAACAAATTAGATTATTGGGTTCAAGAGAGAAGAATTATTGCACATTTAAACAGGGCAAACCATCACAAGGAGGTGCCACTCTTCTATTTCCATGTAATGGAAGCACCTCAGGTAAGTGAGGTGAGTTCATCTGTCTCTACTATTCCAACCTCATAAATTTCTTTGCAATCTTGTGTAGCTATAGCAACTGTGTCAATGACCCAACAGTTGCCTACCCAAGCTGCCAAATCCAAAACTTCTAAATCCATGTCAAAGAAATCCCCCTCCGGTATCTCTCAAAAGTTGCCAGTTGCAAAATCCACCAAATCTAAAGAGGGGAGTGTAAAGGTGGGTAAGGTAGGTGAGGGACATGGTGAACATCAAAGAAACCCTAAGGATAAGGTTGCAGATGTGAGTGTTGCCCAGCCTAGCCACACTGCAGTTTCCCAACAAACTGTAGTGCTTAAAAAGGACAAAAGCTCATTTCTAGCTGCATCCTCCCAAAAGGATGTGGCTATTGAACAAAACTCTCAGCCAAGAGCACAGGCCAAAAGGGTAAGGGACACTAGCTCACCCCAAAATTATGCCAGAAAGAAGAAATCAAAAACCTTTGGGGATGCACAGGGTTCACACACTGTGCAAACTGGTGCTAAAGACACAGTCACTGCACTTTCTCAAATTCAGTTTGATGTGGCTCCAATAAATATGGAGTCACAGCCAAAATCTTTAGTTATAGAAGCACCTCACACACCAAATTCTCCCATAAGCTCTCTGGATGTGGATATGATTAACACATTAATTCCTGATTCCCCTTCTTTAACTCTGTTGGGGAAGCCAAAATCTAATGGAAGTGAGCATCATCTTTTAGATGATTTGTTGGCTCACTTGCCAATTCTTTCAGGAACTGTTGAAACATCTGTGCCCAAAATCTCATCAATCTGCACAGATTCTACAATAGTTTCAATTCTAAGTTCACTCATTTCTACTCTCTCGATGGATATTGCTCATCCGTCGAGTAGTGATTGTATCCTGACGGATAAACTTGACTGCAGTTATCCTTCGGATAGTCAAACTGCTAACCCGACGGATATCCCTTATCCGTCGAGTGTCTCTGCACAGCTTAAAATTTCATCAATTATCTCAAGTGTAGAAGACTTAGTGGTAGTACAGTCACTCCTAGGATTGAGGGAAGAGAGTGTTATGAGTGAGAGTCTGGATTGCTCCCAGGAAAAAGGAGAGGAAAAGAGTGAAAATAAGCAATCCAGTTCTTCAGAATTGGCAAAAGAGAGTGAGAGGAGTCCCACCTTAGATGATGAAGGTGAGGGTGTGAGGGTGGATAGCCAAGGTGAGACCTTAATGCAACAAAAGAGAGAACATGAGAGAAATGCAGATACATGAACTATAAGGATGGATGTCATTACAAGTGAGTTAATGGATGTCCAGGATGCAGACAGGGATGGACTATCTCTGCAACCTCAAGCTGTTATAGATTCCACCTCCCTTGATGCTGAGACATTTACTCACCCTATTTCAGTTTATCAACTTCTAGCTGAATAGGGCAATGACAATGCATAAAGGATGCTCAATTTGGTGCACACCACACAGTCAATGCTAAGAGCCAAGGATGCCATCACAGCTTTGCCCTCTACAACTGGTGATGTTGATTATGAGACTGGTGGTTCAGAAGATTTCTTTGGAGGTGAAGGTGGAGATAGTGAAGAAGAGCCATTGGACATAGGGGGAGAAGTAGGTTCCAGTTCAAGACCAGGCATGCCATCATGGGCATTTTCAAAGCATTGTGATGAACACTACTTCAAGACAACCCTGATTCAACTCATAAATCAGACAAATTCTTCTCTTCAAACCACCAAAAATGCCAACACCAAGAAGCTCCTTCAAGCACATCTTGCCTCTTTGCAACTACAACAAATTCAAGGCTTCCAACATGATAGAGATGTCAACACCATCAAAGGATATATTGATGAGATGAAGAAGGCTATTTCTGACAAAATGGACTCTAAGCTTCCAGAAGCTACAATGCTTGATATTAAGAGACAGCTCAGGAAAAATTCTGATCTTGCCACAAAGATAGATGCCTTAGATACAAGGATGACAACTATGGAAGCATCTCTTACAGCAATTCATCTGTATCAAGCTTAACAGACAGACTTGCTTCAGAAACTGGTGGCTGCACAAACTTCCTCTACTCAACTTGCTGATAACAAAAAGGGGGAGAAAGAGGATTCTAGGAGTGAGGGGGAGTAAAAAGTGCTCAACATTGAAGTTAACAATAATTGTGCCTTCAATTACTTTCACCAAGCCACCAGCTAAAGATAGCATTGATCTGATAAATAAAGCAGCAACCAATTTAAGAGCAACTGAAAAGGAACAGTTGAAGCCAATCAACTGGGAGAAGATTGACGAGGACATTCACAAGAAGTTTGGGCTAGCAAAGAAGCCAGAAAAGTCAGGCATTCATCACTCTCAAGTCAGGCAAATCTCTGTGAATGAAATGAGCATGAACTATCTGGAAAGGGGACAACCATCCTGCATCAAATCTCCAAAGGCTGAAATAATTCTGAAGCCTAGGGTGAACTATCCAAAATCATCATTAAAGAACCCTTTGGATACAATGTATGAGACACCTAAGCCTCATGAGAAGAAACTGTTGTCAAGATCAATTGCCTTCTACAAGGATCCAGCTGATTCAGCCTTAAAAAGGAGAATTGCTAAAGTTTTTAGGAATGGGAAAGAAATTTGTGTGGTGGCTGGACATCCTCAATTTGCTCAAGCAAAGAGAGAAGAAAATGCAAGATTGAAGCAAGAAAAGAAGCAAGCTATTCTAGATGCTAAAAAGGCTAAACAAAAGAAAGAGCAAGCTGCTATCTTGGCCAAGCTACATGCTGTGAAACTAACACAATAAATTCCTGCTCAGCCATCTGAAATCACTGAATCTCAAGATCCAAAGAAGCAAGTTGAACCACAACAGAAGAAATCTCAAAGATACAAGGAATTGGCCAAAAGAACCAAAAGGAAGTGAAGAGCACTCCACAAGGGAGATTACATGTACTTGTGTCAAGGGAGATTACATGTACAAGTCAAAGAGAACAAAGTCAAGAGCAGTCAAGAAAGTGAAGTTGTCACCTCTCAAATCCAAATCTCTAACTAAAGCACAATCCAAAGTCCACAAGGGAGATTACATGTACTTGAGTGAAATCAAGGAATTCTCTGATCTAAATCTCTATCTAGATGAACTAGAAGAAGTGAGAGGGATTGATGCCTACAGGAATCTACCTGAAAGGTTAGTTTTCAAGTACAACGGAGGAAAGGAGATTCAATGGCCACTTCACAGGATCCTTCAAGAAAGCCAAGCTGTACTGATAAAGGTTTATTCATCATTTAAGAAGAACTTTGGATTCAATGTAACTGCAAGAAGACTGGTTTCAAAGAAGATTGAAGAACTGAGGAGTATTAGAGCTAAAGATGCACTCCCAAAGACTCTAACTGTTCCTTACATATGAAGTAGAATACATCTAAAGCCCTACTGGCTGATGGAGTTCATGGATGACAAAGGAGTTAGAAGATTTTTCAGATTAGAAGATCAATTGAGCATCTCTAGCAATGAGACTCTTTTGAAGAGGCAAGAAAAGCTGAATCTGTTACGACCGGCATTTTATGTAATATTATTTGTGGATTTGGTATAATATTAAAGTCAAATGAAAATATATTCAATGATTGTACGCTAGTGTGAGTGAAAATTTCTGCATTATAAATTTGCTTTGTGTAGTATATGATTTTTTAAAGCAAGAGTTTATTTAATTTCTTTATTTTTGATTTATAAGGAATATTCTAAGCTTTGGAAATTTTTTCTTTTAAAAGGTATTTTGTTCACAAATTTTGAAAATAATTTTATAAAGTCTCTAAAAATCCAAGTTATTTTATGCTATAAATTTTATAATTTTTGAACTTGTATTTTATTTTATAAAAATAAATCATTATAAATTTTAGTTGTAATATTTATCAAATTACATAAGAGACCATGCATGCAAATCACCCTTCTATTCTCTCAAAGGGCAAATAAGACTTTTCCAACCCCACTAACTCATTTGATTATTACCAAATTACTACATTAGCCTTGCATGTAAAATGGCCTAACTTTAGCTAAAGGACATTTTTGTAAGTTCTCACTTCCACTCATTATTTGTCAACCAAAAAGCATAAAACAAAAAAATCAAAGTGGAAGAAATCATTCCACTCATTCCACACTCCAACACACCACAAATTTTCTCTCTTTTCCCCCTCCCACCTTGCTCTCGGCCGAAGGCCAAATCCCCCACCCCCTTCCATTTTTCAATTCATTCTTCATCTTCCCAAGTGTAAATCTTTTACCTACATTCATCTTATATCCTTTCCAAGTGTGTTGAGACTTGGAAGTTGAAGTTCCATAGATGCATGTGTAGTTCTTATGTGATCTCCAAAGAGAAACTCTTGATTCTTGTGAATTCAAGAGCTCTCTATGAGATATATTATGTATATGTGCTAACTAAGTGTTTTATGGAGATATCATGCTTTAAAATCCTTTGCATGCTACCGAAATTTCATTATATATTTATGTTTAGCCATGCATGCTAGTTTTAAGACATTAAAATGATGATCAACCATGTTTTGCATGCTATTCTTTTCGAAATCATGTTGTTATGTTTAAAAATCTATAAATGCGAAATAGGTGTGCTTAAAATAGATTGTTTTCATGATAAATTTCTTATTAATGCTTAAAAGAAGTTATATTTCATGATTATTAAGGATGAGTATTAGGTGCAAGTCGATTTTGCAAGCATTTAAAACTTTATGCCTAGCCGAAATCTTGTTATGTGCTTTCCATGAGTTGCATGTTATATATTTAGTTGCATGTTGTTGTTTTTGGGCATGGATGATCTCACCCAAGGATATTTTTAGAATAAGGGAGTTAGTTCAGTAGATTACCATGTATAAGTCTTGGTTTAAGTATTGAGTTGTTGTTAGTCGAGTTTGTCAAGTCAAAACCTTGGAAAATGAGAGTTATAGTTTCTGCAGAAAATCAGTTTAGTACCCTGAGGTTTAGAGTGAGTTTTGACCATGTCATTGATGTGCACTTTGAGGCCCAAGCCATCAGAAGTTAGTATTGGGAGTATACAAAAGGTTTTAGGAGTTGGATGGAGGTTTGCATGTCTTTTGGTTAGGTGCACAAGTAGAATAATAAAATCTGTCCAGCAGGGGACAGTTTTGTTGCAACTTAGAAATAGGGAGATTTGACCATGTCATGGGTAGGCCCTCATTAGGCCCAATTGGGCCTTAGTTATAGGGAGTGTCAGAGAAGTTTTTCCAACCATAGTTCATAGGATATGAGTTAGAACCATGTGTCACAAGTTAATTCAAGTCAGGGCGTTTTCTGCCCAGAAAAGCAGGGGAACCTTGGACTTTTAGCTTAGGCCCAAGAAGGCCCAAGCCAGGCCCTTGAGCCACATCAAGATTGTGAGATGCCCTTAGGTCAGGAGAGTCTTGTGTAAAAGTTTTGAAGGAAAACTTGAAGTTTAAGAGTGCCTAATGCACTCAAGAAACTATAGTTGTCATTCTGAAATTTGCACCAGTGAGCACTATCACTTATCACATAGTTTTAGAACACTTAGAAGTGAGTATTAGGTCGACCACCATAGTTGTAAGATGGTATATGGTCAGTAGAGCAAAAGGCACAAGTGAGGGTCAATAGGTTTTGGATAATTTAGGAAAGGCACATCGAGTTAGGGAGCCAAAATTTGAAGACTTTGTCTAGTTTAGCGAC
Source organism: Apium graveolens (assembly GCF_009905375.1). Taxonomy (NCBI): domain Eukaryota; kingdom Viridiplantae; phylum Streptophyta; class Magnoliopsida; order Apiales; family Apiaceae; genus Apium; species Apium graveolens. Next base: position 37,242,047 of record NC_133647.1, read on the forward strand.
CAAGTGACTTAAGTGGTGAGTCGAGATCATCCAAGCCTAGTGTTGCATTATGGTATATATGGTGTTATTTGGTGTTAATATATGATATGTGAATATGTGTCTACGTGTGTACATTTGAAATATAAAGGTGGATATAAATTAAGTGCGTATAGGCCTAAGTGCCATCCGTGTTTAATTTCAAGTTGTAAATAGGTTAAGTTAGTGAGAATATATTATAATGAGGATTATTATTTATGTAGGATCTCGAGACGAGGGAAAACTTGCCATAAAGGTCGAGTGAAGCTCCAGTTGTTGCTCCTACCAGTCAGACCAGACCAGCCTATCTCAAGGCAAGTGATTCAACTTGACCTTCGTACTTACTGTAAACAGTTCATATATATCGATGCAATTATCCTGAGTCATTTTGACATATTTAAATCAAGCGTATCTTTTGTTTATCTTTGAGTTACATAGAGATGCCATGAACCCTCGAGTACGTATTGCAAGTAGTTCAAAAGTCTTTTCATGATAGTTAAATGCCATGATAAAATAAAGAGTTGTTATATTACTTGATTGATCCTCTTGATTAACATGCTGATGATTCCTAAGTATTGATATCTCATCCTGATACTTGAACCCCTATAGAACCTTACCTTGAACTCTGATAGTCAGAAACTTACCAACATGATTCCTCATTAATTGATACCCTCTTTCCTATCCTAAAGCTTGACAATTCTGATATATATACATCCTGAGCTAGAGATCATTACCTTAACACCCATAGTATTCGTGAAGCTTATCTTCTTAATGATCCAACACCTGTACCTAGACGAGAAACCATTGCTTTGAGCCCAATTTGTCATTACCCCTTCATATCATCCATTAGTCTCACCATATTTTCCTGTCCAAATTCTGACATATGAAAACCCTTTTGGTTACCCCAATAGAGTAAAATTTTGTGAATCATGGCCCTGAGATTTAGTACCATATTTCCCATGTTTCGAGTTGATCTATAATCCCTTAATAAAAATATTTACTGTTAAAAGAGATTTTGTTACAATTCGGCATCAGCTTTTGAAATAAATAAAATGTGGGTTTTCAGTCCCAAAGGGGGATAAATGTTTTCTTGAATAGTGGATCTGGACTGAGACGCGAGTCCTTTCCACACTTATATTAGGCTTAAAAGTTGCCTAGGGATTCCCGTTAATGTTTTAGAACCCAGCGAGGTTCGGGATTACTTCGCGGCTGATCACCGGCTGTAATCCGTAGCGTCATAAAATGATTTTGATTAAGACATGATTTTAAAATTGTTTTGATACAAGCAAAATGATGCCATCTCACATAGTTCAATCTCTCGTTATCATTGGTTATGTCTTTTCATTGTCATTCTTAAAGGTATATATCGATTTGTGTTTGTGTCGTACTGTTAGCACTTGTTGAGCATTTGGCTAACTTCTTGCTGTACCCTGATATTTCAGCTAGCAGCTATGGTTAGATTCAAGCAGACTACCCGTAAGACCTGTGATGCTGATGCTTATGTTCGAGCGCAGGTAGAATAAGTAATAATAGTTTGTGTGAGGACTCGGTACTTTTAATCAGATGTAATAGTTGGTAGTGTTGGGCTGTTCCAAACCCTAAACTGTAAGATCTTAGAGTTGGTTGTGTATTCTTCATCTAAAATATTATAATAGCTATATTTATTTTGCTGTTAAGTTGGGGGTGTGACAGGTTTTGGTATCAGAACTACGGTTTAGAGTCCCTGGACAGCCCAAATAGGTTATAGGACATGTGTGTAGGTTATAGATATTATGCAAGAGAGTAGGTTAAGTAAATTATTAATAATACTCCTCTTATTGGTTGTCAGCAAAGGGCGCATTCCTCGTCATCCTCTGGGTCGGACGACACTATTGCTTTCTCCGTGTATGCTGAGTTGAGGCGCGAGTTCGACATGCTTCAGGGCAAGTACGACCGACTGATAGACCGACTGAAGAACGTGTATCCGGACAGCCGAAACTACGAAGGGAAGCCCAAGGAGCAGATGACAGCGAGACTTGAGACCTTGGTTCAGTACGTCAACACTAAGCTTGAGGAGATACCAGCACCCCGGGACCGTACCAGCCAGTATGTCATTCAGATGGTGGCGGATGAGCTCCAGAGCATTGTGAAGACGCTTCGAGAGGAAAAGACTACCAAGCCCCGTTCAGATGGAGTGGAACCTTAGTTCTTTCCATTTACCTTTTATGTTATTGTACTATCAGACTCTATGGAATCCCCAGTTGTTTCCGTTGTTTCCTTTAAATAAGCCTGTTATTCCTAGAATCAGACTTTGTCCCAATCCTATGTATTGTGACCTTTAAAATTTCAATAATTATGTGCTATTGTTCCATTTGCTCTCAACTGTTATTTTATGTTTTTATCATCATATCTGCTTAATTTGGAAACTTGACCCCATATGTAAATGAGAATGCCATGCGATACCCTCGAGTCATTTTATCATTTATATCTGTTTTGACACAACTCTTATTTCAGGATCATGCCTCCCAAAAAGAAGAACCCAACAACCACCTCCACCACAGACCCAAATATTCTTCGACTACTGGAAACTTTGCAACAACAAACCAATGCTATAGCTCAACAACAACTAACTCTTCAACAACGAATTGAAAACCAAGATAACCGTGAGCCACACCAACCACCTGAACCACCAGTACCACTTAGACAAATTGTCACTTTCAAGGCTTTTCAGAATGTGAATCCACCTGCATTTCATGATACCACTGATCCAGTGATAGCTAACACATGGATCAAGGAGATGGAAAGGGCTTTTGAGTTGGTACAGTTAGGAGACGATCAGAAGACGCCGTATGCTACTTACTTCTTGAAGGGAGAAGTCATCTATTGGTGGGAATCAGTAAAGGCTATGGAAGTCACTCAGCAGGTTTCTTGGGAGAGATTTAAGAAGTTATTTCTGGACAAGTATTACCCTAAGTACATGCAGAATCAGATGGAGCTAAAATTTCTTGAGTTGAAGCAAGGGAACATGACTGTATTGGAGTATGAGAAGAAGTTCACTGAGTTGTCAAGGTTTGTGACAAAGTATACCAGCACTGAGGAGGAAAAAGCAAAGAAATTTCAGCAAGGATTGGAGCCTTGGATCAGAGATAGGGTGGCTATGTTTGAGCTTGAAACTTATGCGGAAGTAGTACAGAAAGCTGCTCTGATTGAGAATAATGGGATGCAGTCAAGGAAAGAGAGGGATAACAAGAAGAGGAAGGTTCCATTTTATGGAGAAAAGTCTGAAGCAGGAAGTTCACAAGATCGGAATGTAAAGAGGATTGGTTTCCAGAAGGGCGGAAATTTTCAAAAGAAAGGAAATTTGGGTAAAAGGTAAGAATCGAAGGGGAACAATCATGCAAGCCAAGGGCAAGTTGGAGAAAACAGGTTCTAGAGGCCAAAATGCAAGCACTGCGGAAGAAGGCACCCCGGAGTGTGCAATAAGCTGAGCATGACCTGTTATAGGTGCAATCAGAAGGGACATTTGAAAATGAGTGCAAGATGCCGAAGCCAGGAGTTACGTGCTACAAGTGTGGGAAGACTGGACACATGGCTAGGGAGTGTAAGGCAACCGGACCAGTCAAAGCTCTGATGAACGTGGCAAGTACCAGTGCAAGCGTGCCAGCTAAGGTATTGGCATTACCTCCACCACCTACACCAACCCCACAAGCAACAACAAGGACATTTGATTTGAAGATGAAGGATGCTGTATATAATTCAGAGGTGATAGTAGGTACACTTTTACTCAATAATGTCAAAGCTAAAGTATTGATTGATTCGGGAGCAACAAGATCTTTCATATCAGAATCTTTTGTTGATAAGCATCAATGTGAGAAAATGATTATGAGTGAGGTAGTAAATGTGGTAATTGCGAACCAAGAGAAGATTCCTGTGAATCAATTTTGTCCAAAGTGTGAGATCGATATTTCAGGATATAAGTTTTCAGCCGACGTGATACTCTTCAAGTTGGGAGAGTTTGACATAATTTTAGGAATAGATTGGTTAGGAGAGAATAGCGCTCAGATTAATTGTAAGACCAAGAGAGTGTATTTAAAGACGAAGAGTGGAGAGAAGGTAGTATTTAAGGGGCAGAGGCAAGAGCAACTATTTCTTACAATTGTTCAGGCTAAGAAGTTACTTAGAAAAGGTTATGAGTCGTTCCTAGCTTATGTAGTGGATTCAGAGAGAGGCAGCCTCAGCATGGAAGATATTCCTATAGTTAGCGAGTTCCCCGATGTGTTTCCCGACGAACTACCAGGCTTACCACCAGATCGATAAATTGAGTTCGAGATCAACCTTGCTCCAGGCACGGAACCAGTTTCAAAGGCCCCGTATAGGATGGCACCAGCAGAAATGAAAGAGTTGGCGAGCCAGCTACAAGAATTATTGGATAAGGGAGTGATACGGCCAAGTACGTCGCCATGGGGAGCACCTGTTCTGTTTGTAAAGAAGAAAGATGGGAGTATGCGTCTATGCATAGATTACCGAGAGTTGAATAAGGTGACGATCAAGAACCGCTACCAAGGATAAATGACCTTTTTGATCAGTTGAAGGGAGCAAAATGCTTTTCGAAGATTGATTTGAGATCGGGATACCATCAATTAAAGATCAAAGAAGAAGATATTCCTAATACCGCATTCAGGACCAGATATGGGCATTATGAATTCCTAGTAATGCCGTTTGGATTGACCAACGCTCCAGCCGTATTTATGGATCTGATGAATCGAGTATTTAAGAAGTATTTGGACAAATTTGTCGTGGTATTCATTGATGACATCCTTATTTATTCTAAGTCAGAAGAAGAACATAAGCAGCACCTCTGGATAGCATTGGAGATACTCCGACAAGAGAAGTTGTATGCCAAGTTTACCAAATGTGAGTTTTGGTTAAAGGAGGTTCAATTTTTGGGGCATGTCATTGGAAATGAGGGAGTTAAAGTGGATCCGGCAAAGATTGAGGCAGTTATGAGTTGGGAGAGGCCAAAGACTCCTACGGAAGTGCGAAGTTTTCTAGGATTGGCCGGATACTATAGAAGATTCATCAAGGATTTCTCGAAGATCGCCACGCCATTGACCAAGTTAACCAGAAAGAATCAAAAGTTTGAATGGAGTGCAGAATGTGAAGATAGCTTTCAAGAGTTAAAGCAGAAGTTGGTAACAACTCCGGTGTTGGTACTTCCAGATGATCAAGGGAATTTTGTAATATTCAGCGACGCTTCACATAAGGGTTTGGGTTGTGTGTTGATGCAACACAGTAAAGTGATCGCATATGCGTCAAGACAGTTGAAGCCGCATGAGTTAAAGTACCCGACGCATGACTTGGAACTAGCCGCCATAGTGTTCGCACTCAAGATTTGAAGACACTACCTCTATGGAGAGAAGTGTGAAATCTACACAGATCACAAGAGTTTAAAGTACATTTTTAATCAGAAAGAGCTCAATATGAGGCAGAGGAGATGGCTGGAATTGATCAAGGACTATGACTGCTCGATAAATTACCATCCTGGAAAGGCGAACGTAGTGGCCGATGCTCTGAGTAGGAAGGAGAGATTGAATATGATGATAACATCAAAAGAGTTATCTGAAGAAATCGAAAAATTGGAATTGGAACTTTGTGCTTATGGAAAAGTCGAGGAAGTTTGTCGTGCAATGACCTTTCAGCCAACACTAGTGGAAAAGATAAAGAAGTGTCAAGATGAAGTAATGGAAAAAGAGAAGAATCAGTTATCTGGAGAGGAGATTAATACTCAAAGGGATGAGCAAGGGATACTAAGGTTTTCATCCAGAATATGGATTCCCCATGTACCTGAATTAAAGAATGAGATCTTCTATGAAGCCCACAATTCGAAATTTTCAATCCACCCGGGAAGCACCAAGATGTATCGAGACTTAAAGAAGAACTTTTGGTGGCCAAATATGAAGCGAGACGTGGCAGAATGGGTTGCGAAGTGCTATACTTGTCAGAAAGTAAAGGCAGAACATCAACGACCAAGCGGATTAATTCAGCCCTGAAGATTCCAGAATGGAAATGGGAAAATATCGCTATGGACTTTATAGTAGGACTACCGCGAACGAAATCCGGACATGACGCAATATGGGTTATAATTGATCGTCTTACGAAGTCGGCGCATTTCCTTCCAATAAATGAGAAGTCGTCACTGGACAAGTTGGTTCATCTGTATGTGCGTGAAATCGTACTAAGGCATGAAGTACCCATATCAATAGTTTCAGACAGAGATCCCCGATTTAACTCGAGATTCTGGAAGCAATTTCAGGAATGTCTTGGCACGAAGTTGAATATGAGCACGACATATCACCCACAGACTGATGGTCAGAGCGAAAGGACAATTCAAACAATCGAAGACATGTTGCGCAGTTGTGCAATCGATTTTGTAGGAAGTTGGGACGATCACTTGCCGTTGATTGAATTCTCTTACAACAACAGCTATCATTCCAGTATCGGCATGCCACCATACGAAGCTTTGTACGGGCGAAAATGTAGATCACCAACAAGTTGGGATGAAGTAGGAGAAGGAAGAATTCTCGGCTCGGATTTGGTACAACAGTTGCATGACACAGTCAAGTTAATTCAGAAAAGGTTGCTTGCTGCTCAAGACAGACAGAGGAAGTATGCGGATCTAGCGCGTAAGGATGTTCAATACCAAGTTGGTGAAGCTGTGTTGCTGAAGGTGTCACCTAGAAAAGGGTTGATGAGATTTGGCAAGAAAGGGAAGTTAGCACCTAGATACATAGGTCCTTTTGAGATTTTGAGTCAAGTAGGAAAGGTGGCCTACGAGTTGGCCTTACCACCTCAGTATCGGCATGTGCATAATGTGTTCCATGTGTCGTTGCTTAAGAAGTACAATCCTGACGCTAGCCATGTGATAGAATATGAACTTGTAGCAATCGGTTAAAATACTCGACTGGCAAGTAAAGAGTCTTAGGAATAAGTCGGTAAAGTTAGTAAAAGTGTTTTGAAGGAACCCTAAGGTCGAAGAATCGACTTGGGAGTTAGAGTCTGATATGCGTTCCCGGCATCCTCATCTTTTCTCTTAGATTCTGGGGACAGAATCCCTTAAGGGGGAGAGGATGTTACGACCGACATTTTATGTAATATTATTTGTGGATTTGGTATAATATTAAAGTCAAATAAAAATATATTCAATGATTGTACGCTAGTGTGAGTGAAAATTTCTGCATTATAAATTTGCTTTGTGTAGTATATGATTTTTCAAAGCAAGAGTTTATTTAATTTCTTTATTTTTGATTTATAAGGAATATTCTAAGCTTTGGAAATTTTTTCTTTCAAAAGGTATTTTGTTCACAAATTTTGAAAATGATTTTATAAAGTCTCTAAAAATTCAAGTTATTTTATGGTATAAATTTTATAATTTTTGAACTTGTATTTTATTTTATAAAAATAAATCATTATAAATTTTAGTTGTCATATTTATCAAATTACATAAGAGACCATGCATGCAAATCACCCTTCTATTCTCTCAAAGGGCAAATAATACTTTTCCAACCCCACTAACTCATTTGATTATTACCAAATTACTATATTAGCCTTGGATGTAAAATGGCCTAACTTTAGCTAAAGGACATTTTTGTAAGTTCTCACTTCCACTCATTATTTGTCAACCAAAAAGCATAAAACAAAAAAAATCAAAGTGGAAGAAATCATTCCACTCATTCCACACTCCAACACACCACAAATTTTCTCTCTTTTCCCCCTCCCACCTTGCTCTCGGCCGAAGGCCAAATCCCCCACCCCCCTTCCATTTTTCAATTCATTCTTCATCTTCCCAAGTGTAAATCTTTTACCTACATTCATCTTATATCCTTTCCAAGTGTTTTGAGACTTGGAAGTTGAAGTTCCATGGATGCATGTGTAGTTCTTATGTGATCTCCAAAGAGAAACTCTTGATTCTTGTGAATTCAAGAGCTCTCTATGAGATATATTATGTATATGTGCTAACTAAGTGTTTTATGGAGATATCATGCTTTAAAATCCTTTGCATGCTACCGAAATTTCATTATATATTTATGTTTAGCCATGCATGCTAGTTTTAAGACATTAAAATGATGATCAACCATGTTTTACATGCCATTCTTTTCGAAATCATGTTGTTATGTTTAAAAATCTATAAATACGAAATAGATGTGCTTAAAATAGATTGTTTCCATGATAAATTTCTTATTAATACTTAAAAGAAGTTATATTTCATGATTATTAAGGATGAGTATTAGGTGCAAGTCGATTTTGCAAGCATTTAAAACTTTATGCCTAGCCGAAATCTTGTTATGTGCTTTCCATGAGTTGCATGTTATATATTTAGTTGCATGTTGTTGTTTTTGGGCATGGATGATCTCACCCAAGGATATTTTGAGAATAAGGGAGTTAGTTCAGTAGATTACCATGTATAAGTCTTGGTTTAAGTATTGAGTTGTTGTTAGTTGAGTTTGTCAAGTCAAAACCTTGGAAAATGAGAGTTATAGTTTCTGCAGAAAATCAGTTTAGTACCCTGAGGTTTAGAGTGAGTTTTGACCATGTCATTGATGTGCACTTTGAGGCCCAAGCCACCAGAAGTTAGTATTGGGAGTATAAAAAAGGTTTTAGGAGTTGGATGGAGGTTTGCATGTCTTTTGGTTAGGTGCACAAGTAGAATAACAAAATCTGTCCAGCAGGGGACAGTTTTGTTGCAACTTAAAAATAGGGAGATTTGACCATATCATGGGTAGGCCCTCATTGGGCCCAATTGGGCCTTAGTTAGAGGGAGTGTCAGAGAAGTTTTTCCAACCATAGTTCATAGGATATGAGTTAGAACCATGTGTCACAAGTTAATTCAAGTCAGGGCATTTTCTGCCCAGAAAAGCAGGGGAACCTTGGACTTTTAGCTTAGGCCCAAGAAGGCCCAAGCCAGGCCCTTGAGCCACATCAAGATTGTGAGATGCCCTTAGGTCAGGAGAGTCTTGTGTAAAAGTTTTGAAGGAAAACTTGTAGTTTAAGAGTGCCTAATGCACTCAAGAAACTATAGTTGTCATTCTGAAATTTGCACCAGTGAGCACTATCACTTATCACATAGTTTTAGAACACTTAGAAGTGAGTATTAGGTCGACCACCATAGTTGTAAGATGGTATAAGGTCATTAGAGCAAAAGGCACAAGTGAGGGTTAATAGGTTTTGCATAATTTAGGAAAGGCACATCGAGTTAGGGAGCCAAAATTTGAAGACTTTGTCTAGTTTAGCGACCAAGTGACTTAAGTGGTGAGTCGAGATCATCCAAGCCTAGTGTTGCATTATGGTATATATGGTGTTATTTGGTGTTAATATATGATATGTGAATATGTGGCTACGTGTGTATATTTGAAATATAAAGGTGGATATAAATTAAGTGCGTATAGGCCTAAGTGCCATCCGTGTTTAATTTCAAGTTGTAAATAAGTTAAGTTAGTGAGAATATATTATAATGAGGATTATTATTTATGTAGGATCTCGAGATGAGGGAAAACTTGCCATAAAGGTCGAGTGAAGCTCCAGTTGTTGCTCCTACCAGTCAGACCAGACCAGCCTATCTCAAGGCAAGTGATTCAACTTGACCCTCGTACTTACTGTAAACAGTTCATATATATCGATGCAATTATCCTGAGTCATTTTGACATATTTAAATCAAGCGTATCTTTTGTTTATCTTTGAGTTACATAGAGATGCCATGAACCCTCGAGTATGTATTGCAAGTAGTTCAAAAGTCTTTTCATGATAGTTAAATGCCATGATAAAATAAAGAGTTGTTATATTACTTGATTGATCCTCTTGATTAACATGCTGATGATTCCTAAGTATTGATATCTCATCCTAAATCTTGAACCCCTATAGAACCTTACCTTGAACTCTGATAGTCAGAAACTTACCAACATGATTCCTCATTAATTGATACCCTCTTTCCTATCCTAAAGCTTGACAATTCTGATATATATACATCCTGAGCTAGAGATCATTACCTTAACACCCATAGTATTCGTGAAGCTTATCTTCTTAATGATCCAACACCTGTACCTTCACGAGAAACCATTGCTTTGAGCCCAGTTTGGCATTACCCCTTCATATTATCCATTAGTTTCACCATATTTTCCTGTCCAAATTCTGACATATGAAAACCCTTTTGGTTACCCCAATAGAGTAAAGTTTTGTGAATCATGGCCCTGAGATTTAGTACCATATTTCCCATGTTTCGAGTTGATCTATAATCCCTTAATAAAAATATTTACTGTTAAAAGAGATTTTGTTACAATTCGGCATCAGCTTTTGAAATAAATAAAATGTGGGTTTTCAGTCCCAAAGGGGGATAAATGTTTTCTTGAATAGTGGATCTGGACTGAGACGCGAGTCCTTTCCACACTTATATTAGGCTTAAAAGTTGCCTAGGGATTCCCGTTAATGTTTTAGAACCCAGCGAGGTTCGGGATTACTTCGCGGCTGATCACCGGCTGTACTCCGTAGCGTCATAAAATAATTTTGATTAAGACATGATTTTAAAATTGTTTTGATACAAGCAAAATAATGCCATCTCACATAGTTCAATCTCTCGTTATCATTGGTTATGTCTTTTCATTGTCATTCTTAAAGGTATATCTCGATTTGTGTTTGTGTCGTACTGTTAGCACTTGTTAAGCATTTGGCTCACTTCTTGCTGTACCCTTTTTTTTCAGCTTGCAGCTATGGTTAGATTCAAGCAGACTGCCCGTAAGACCTGTGATGCTGATGCTTATGTTCGAGCGCAGGTAGAATAAGTAATAATAGTTTCTGTGAGGACTCGGTACTTTTAATCAGATGTAATAGTTGGTAGTGTTGGGCTGTTCCAAACCCTAAACTGTAAGATCTTGGAGTTGGTTGTGTATTCTTCATGTAAAATATTGTAATAGCTATATTTATTTTGCTGTTAAGTTGGGGGTGTGACAGAATCTCTCAGAATATGATGAACTGAAATTCCACAGACAGCTCCAAAATCAGATAGAAGAAAACAACAGTAAGCTTGGAAAGAGATCCAGACCTTCAAGGAAGTAGATTAATCTGCTCAGGCTAGAGGAACACCTTGAAAATGACTGTGAGCAAATCTTTGTACATTTTGCTAATTGAAGCACTTTACAGTTTTATCTACTTACTTTCAAAGTTGTATTTTTAGGGTGTTTTGTTATCATCAAGTTTCTCTTAATTTATGGCTATAATTCCAGTAGACATAAATTGGGGGAGATTGTTGTGGATATGCTATGAACTTGATGATTTTATTAACAAAACACCTTGGTAGATTTTACTTAGTGAAAAATGTAGCACTCGACGGATAAGGATTATAGTCTCGACAGATGACTCAATATAGTCCCGACGGATGCTGATTTATTATCCATCGAGTGAGTAGCTTGTGTAACAATAAGTCTGTAGCACATTTCTGCATACACATTGTTTAGATTCTATAGTAGTACTCAAGTCATGTTGACTTTAATTAGATATGCAGAATAGGTTGATTAACTGTACATAGATGATGTCTTGTAATTCTGTGTAAATGAAATGAAGTCAAATGCCAGATTGCTACCCGACGGATAAACAACAATGCCACTCGACGGATGATCAACAATGCAACCCGACGGATGATCATGAACCCGACGGATAAAGAATTCAAACATCTATTGACAGTGATAACACAGTCACATGCGTCGAATGTATGCAAATGATATATGGAAGCCTATTCAACTGGGCTTTAGAGAACAAAGAAGCATTGCCATTTCCATGCTATTATGAAGATATTCAAAGATGCTGGAATAGAGTAATGAAGCAGCATAGTATTAGACTTGATAGGTTTTGTTTTATTATCTTGTCTTATTACTTTGTAATCTTGGTGATATATAAACCAAGAAGTAGCAAATAGAACAACAAGAACACGAAGCAAGAATTTCTCAGAGAAACATTTATAAGCTGTATTCGTAGCATTTCTCTGTAAACTTAGTTGTTCATATTTGTAAGCAGCTGTGAGCAAATCTTGCTACACAGAGTTTTCTTGATATAATATATATCTCTGGTGAATACTTTCAAATCCACCAGAAAGTTTTTAAAGACTTGTGTTTTTAATTACTTGTATTTTGATTCATTTCAAGTTATTATTCCGCACTTTGCAAATCAATTCACTCAGATATATATTTTAAGTTAGAACACCTTTTTAACCAAGAAAAAGTTTCAAGAATTCCATTCAACCCCCCTTCTGTAATTCTTGTTGCATTGTTAGGGACTAAAAATTATGAACCTTTGCCTAAATTTAATAAAGTTGCTTGTGTGCTTAATTCTTTTGGTTTTACTAAATCTGCTACTGACAAGATAAATCATGACAAAGGAGAAACTGTCAGAAGTACACATGACACCCAAATGTTTAAGTTTTCTAAAAAGAGGGTCCAACAAGTGTGGGTCCTTAAAAATCCTTCTAATTAATTATTCTTCTAACTACAGGATAACAAGAAAAATACACTTGTCTTGGATAGTGGATGTTCAGGACACATGACTGGAAATAAATCCCTGCTGTCAGAGTTTGAGAAGAAGGCTGGCCCAAATATATCTTATGGAGATAGAAATGTAGGACATACTATGGGATATGGCAACTTGATAATTGGAAATGTAGCAATAGAGAATGTAGCTATGGTTAATCGACTGAAGAATAATCTTCTAAGCATCAATCAAATCACTAACAGAGGTTATCATGTAAGATTCTATGACTCTCACTGTGAAGTTGTTCATAACAAGTCAAAAAAAATTATCTTGAAAGGATACAGACATGGTAACATATATGAAGCAAGGCTACATGAAAGTCTTGAAAACGAAGCTACCTGCCTTATCTTTAAGGCATCAGTAGATGAGAGCTGGAACTGGCATAAGAAGCTCTCATATCTCAACTTCAATTCAATTAATGAACTTGCCAAGAAGGAGCTTGTAAGAGGATTACCAAATATGCTATACTCAAGTGATGGTCTTTGTGATGCTTGTCAAAAGTCTAAACAAAGAAGAGTATCCTTCAAAAGCAAAACAGAATTCTCTATTTCTGAGCCATATCACATGCTACACCTGGATCTTTTTGGACTAGTAAACATAATGTCCATCAACAAGAAAAGGTACACACTCGTAATTGTTGATGATTTCACTAGATATACTTGGGTTTATTTTATACACAGGAAATATGAAACTCTGGATATTCTTGTGGACCACATAAGGCAAATTGAAAATGGATCTACTCATAAAGTGAAAATTCTGAGAAGTGATAATGGCACTAAATTCAAGAATTCAAAAATGGAGGAATTCTGCAAGTACAAAGGCATATAATAACAATTCTCAGCTCCTGGTACACCTCAACAAAATGGTGTTATTGTGAGGAAGAACAGAACCTTGATCGAAGCTGGCAGAACTCTGCTAGAAGAAGCAAAACTACCCACTTACTTTTGGGCTGAAGCAGTGAACACAACATGTTATACTCAGAATATCACTCTGGTAAACAGACATGGTGTTACACCTTATCAGATGCTAAAAGAAAAGAAGCCTAGTCTCAAACATCTTCATATATTTGGATGTAGGTGTTTTATTTTGAAAACTCATACCGATCATCTAGGAAAGTTTGAATCAAAAGATGATGAAGGAATCTTTGTTGGGTACTCACTATCAAGAGCATACAAAGTTTTCAATCTGAGAACAAACACTGTAGTTGTCTCTATAAATGTATCCTTTGATGATAAAAAAATTCGTGGTTTTGAAGAAGACACTCATGAAAGTCTAATCTTTGCAAATAAAAATGCATTGTTGGAATCTGGATCAAACTCTAATGAACTTTCAAATCCTGATGATTCAAATGCTGACACTCCTTCAGATTCTGAAGATAATCATTATAGTAATGAACCTGTACATGTTGAGGGGGAGCAACAGCAAAGGTCAGCTGATGGTACTAACACTGAAGAATCATCTCAAGGTTCTTCTCAATCTAATCTCTCAGAATCCAATGCTGATTCGACATCAGATGAACATGATTCAAGTCCCAATATCTCATCAGGAGATAACACAACAGATTCAGGGGGAGCCTCAAATGCATTTGATGAGGCATACAATTCAGGGGGAGCATCTAGCTCCAGAAGAACACTTCCCAGTGCCAGAAAATGGACCAAAGATCACACTCCTGATCTGATTATTGGAAATCCTGATGATGGTGTAAAGACAAGAAGTGCAACTCCGAATGAATATTTATATCATAATCTACTTTCAAAAGAAGAGCCAAAAAAGTAGAAGATGCACTCAAGGATGCAGATTGGGTTCTGGCTATGCAAGAAGAATTAAATGAGTTCGAAATAAATGAAGTATGAAAGCTGGTGCCTAGACCTTAAAATAGGTCAATTGTAGGCACAAAGTGGATCTTTAGAAATAAGACTGATTATGATGGAACAATCATCCGAAACAAGGCAATATTGGTGGCTAAAGGTTATTCCCAACAGGAAGGTATTGATTATGATGAGACATTTGCTCATGTTGCTAGGCTGGAAGCAATCAAAATCTTCTTGGCATATGTTGCTCACAAGAAGTTCAAAGTCTTCCAGATGGATGTCAAGAGTGCATTTCTCAATGGAGAACTTGAAGAAGAAGTCTATGTTGAACAACCACCAGGAGTTTTGATCCTAAACATTCTGACTATGTTTACAGACTTGACAAAGCACTCTATAGACTAAAGAAAGCACCTAGAGCATGGTATAAAACCCTTGCTCAGTTTCTACTTGAAAGTGGATTCAAAAGAGGTACAATAGATAAAACCTTATTTTATCTGAATAAAGGTAAAGATTTGCTTTTAGTTCAAATTTATGTGGCTGATATCATATTTGGATCAACTAATCAAACATTGTGTGATAAGTTTTTAAAGTTGATGCAATCAAGATATCAAATGAGTATGATAGGAGAGATGAGCTATTTCCTAGGCTTGAAAATTAAACAGACTGATAATGGCATCTATATTAATCAGTCTAAGTACACAAGGAATCTACTGAAGAGGTTTAATATGCAAGAAAGTACAACTGCAAGTACTCCTATGGCAACTGCTACAAAACTTGATCCTAATGAAGGTACAACAGTTGATGTTACAAGCTACAGAGGTATGATTGTTCACTTTTATACCTAACTGCCAAAAGGCCAGATATTATGTTTGCCACTTATTTGTGTACAAGATTCCAGGCAAATCCTAGGGAGACACATCTTATTATAGTTAAGAGAATCTTTAGATATGTAAAAGGCACAACATCACTTGGTCTATGGTATGCAAGTAAAGCTAATTTTGAACAGTGTGGATATTCAGATGCTGACTTTGTTGGATGTAAAATAGACAGGAAGAGCACCTCTAGGAGTTGTCAGTTTTTGGGAGGAAGACCCGTCTTCTGGTTCAATAAGAAGCAGAAATCCATTTCTACTTCAACTGCTAAAGCTGAATATATTACAGCTGGAAGCTACTGTGCTCAGCTATTATGGATGAGAAACCAGCTCATGGACTATGGATTATCATTTTCTATAGCCGCCTCATATCATAAAGAGTGTAAATTTCCTTTGCCCTGTGATAATCAAAATGTCATTGCTATGACAGGGAATCCAGTGCAACACTCTCTCACCAAACATATAAGTATCAAATATCATTTTATTAGAGAGCATGTCATGGAAGGAACCATTGAGCTCCACTTTGTTCCTACTGATCAACAGCTGGCTGACATCTTCACAAAGCCATTACCTAAATTAACATTTACAAAGCTTGTCAATGAGCTTGGAATGGTTAGTCGGGACAAGTAATTTCCTGTTAATTTTTATTTGATTAAATCCCGATGTCTATTGATCAAATCCTGATATGTCCTAAATGATGTTTTAGATATTAAGCCAGGAATATTTGATGTATTTTATTTTATTATATGCATGAGAATTAAGTGAATTTATTTGCTAAATGTCCATGTATGAATAAATATATCATTGTCATCATTACTAGTCGATCTAGGGAGACACGTATAAATAAGATATTTGGTTACATCATTAAGTTAACTCTTCAGTTAATCATTAATCATATCCCTGGTCTCTTTATATTCCCTCTCTCGCTCTTGGTTATTTAACCAACATTACTCGTGCAGTCATATCATCTCCGATTTTCACACAAACCATTTTCTCTCTTTCATTTCTCACTATTCTCTCCGTATTACAAAAATGGTTCTCTTCAAAATGTTCTTGAACTTTGAGAACTTCAACGTAGAGTTCAACTGCACTGACTGGCAGCAGGAATGGCACATCACTGCCATCCCTGAAAAGGTGTGGAACTCGATTCCACAGGAGATCGTGACAGAACTACTATTCTTAGAGATGGAGTATCATTTTCATTTCGATCGCTTGGAAGAAGCACGACGAGAAGCTCTTCGTCAGCAAGAACGGATCATCCATCTTGCTGTGCTATTTATAAATAGTAGGAGGAACTGAACAACATCAACAGCCTTAATTCTTCGACTAAGACTGTTGAAGTTCTTCTTAGACTAGGACTATCTTGTAATTTTGGTTTGCATGTAATCTACAAATTTCATGAAATGTACTCTTCTGATATATTAATGAAATTTCTTTTGATTGCAAAATTTAGTCTCTGATTATTTTGCCGAGTATGCATGTGAATGTAAATTGAAGCCTGTTAATCTTTACATCATCCACTTCAAATGAATATCTTTGATGATTGTTTGATTACAATTGTGGTTTGCTAATAATTTCTGAAGCTTTGACAAACAACTGTTGAATTCAAATTGACACATCCTGATTTTGTCAAATCCTGACAAAGAAGAGGTCTCAAATACTGACGACAGGTCAGCATTTACTAATTCAGATTATTAGTGATCATTTCTGAGTAGATTTATTGCTAAAATTAAGTGTCTCACTTAATTAATGATTAATGGTGGATTATCTGATAAACAAATGTCTACAATTGTGTCTCGACATATCTGTGTGTATTTTGTCTTTACTTCCACAAATTACTCCACCGTCAAACTCTGTTACTCGGTAATTGTTTCATGTCCGAAGTCAAATTTACTACATTACCTTCTTCATATGAATGTGTTATACATACTCCAGAGTAGCAAAGCTATATAACTAAAAAGAACCTCTGTGACACAATTCATCATACACATAGCTTCGTTGTTTATATATCACTTATATTCACTCTCACAAGCTATACACATCATGACATTATCTGAAGTTTCACCACTTTTCAGTCAAACCACAAGCATTCATGGAAATACATTTGGTACTAACAATTACTTAGCTCTGCTTACACATCAGCAGCTACCATCATCTTTTCATAATATTCAGGATTTTCTACTACAATGTCCAATTGGGTATGCTCTTACAAATCCTGTCAAGGTATCATACAGGGCTGTCATGCAGGTATGGAATACGGCTTTAGTTAATGCAACAAATATTGGTTTTTCTTTTGAGTATAAGGGTCACAAATATGAGGTTGATGCTGATGTTCTGCTTCAAGCCTTGAGATTGCATGCCCTTGATGGTGCTCCTGATACCTATACCATTGAGCAGTTGTTTGATATCCTGAGGACTATAGGCTATAAAGGAGAAATCACAACCATTGGAAAACTGGCAAGGACGAAACTGAAAAGAGAATGGAACTTTTTCTTTGATTACATCAGTAGGTGTTTCTTGAATAAAACAACAAATTTTGATGCACTATACTACAATTCATAATTGCTAGGAGAGCAGATGCCTCATGAGTAATAGGGTATACTAGATTTCTACAACTGATTTTCAATTTTCTATGCCCTAATGCTATTTTTTATGATGATGAATTACTTCCCGTTTTTCAAATTTCTGAAAAAGCAATCACTGATCACATTAAAAGGGATGAAAAGAATAAATTTTTAGGACCTCCCTTTCTTCCTAGAGAGGTTAGGAAATTTCTGTTTAGAAATAGACCTACTCCTACACAAGTGCCTGCAAATCCTGGTGTTGGCACCTCTGTCACAGTTTCTGATGCTGAGAATCAAGAAACCACCCATCTTGTTTCTAACCCAAGCACTTCTTCTTCCAAATAGCAAACACACCCAGCTTCTAAATTAGCCTCCTCGGTTGTCTCTCAAAAGACATCAGTTGTAACAAATAAAAGGCTGTCTAGGAAATCTGTCACATCTAGACAGAATGCTAAACACGCCTCACTGAGTGAGAGAGAGAAGAAAGAAGACTGATTATACATGATAATTCTGACTCCGATGATCAGATACCAATAAGGTCGCCGTCGAAAACCAAGAAATCCAGTGACCCTACTGGAACCAAGGAGCCAACTGCTGATGCTAGTGCTCTGCTCGACAAGCTTCCAGTAATTGAAGCAACTACTGAACACAAGAAAACTGCAAAGAGCCAGTTGAAAAGAAAAAGTGCAGCAGTAGTTGGATACATCAGAAAGAAGAAGAAGACTCAGTCTCTTACAAAGGATGTCAGTACACAAAAACCTAAATCTCAAAGGGATTTAGCAACTGCAACACATCCAGTCACACAAGAACCATCTTCTCAAAGGAAAGATGAAGACACCGAGGATGCACATATCATTGTCAATATTGCTCAGAGTGATCTTCTTGCTGACTTTGTTCAACTACCACAGGAAAAGGAAGCTCATCAGGAAATACTGTCAAAGGTGGATGCAATCATAAATGATCCTATTTTTGAGATGAGCACACAAGAACCTATACCAAACATTGCTGAAGTAGCTCACATTTCTCAGACTCCACAAGAACCATCAGTTCAATGTACTGATGCTGGTCTCTTACCTTCGCCTGACAGATCACATCCTGGTGTTACAACAGCTTCTACTCAGACTCATCCTTCAACTGCACTAGCTACTATTGATGATCCTCTACTGGTTGTTAGTGTGCAAAAGCATCCTAATGTGCTGTTTGTTCCTCCACTATCATGACTTCCTCTTAAGGACCCACCTTCAGGTATTGCTAACTTTCTTATATGTTCTCATGTTTGTATAATTATAAATAGTCTCTTTTTTGAGGTTACCTCTATTTATATGACAAGCATACTACTCTTCTCAGCCATCTCTTATTTCTTTGCTAAATGTGTGATTGAGCCTTTCTGTGAGACTGTGTGAAAATATCATCTGAGAAAATTAAACTCTTGAGTGGCAGTCTCCTATACTGGCAAAAGGAGAGGTAGTTTTGAGACAAGAATCTTATAATTTTTTCTTTACTTATAAAGTTTCTTCTATGAGAACAATGTTACACTTAAAAGTAATTTATTGTGTGAGAAGTGATGAGATCACTTGAAAAGAACAGAGAGATTTAGGTGTTATAATGTTTCTGTTTCAGGATCTCATCAGCCATGTAATAACCCCAATTTTTGAGAAATTTTGAAACCCTTATGAATAGTGTTTTTGCTGAACGAGAAAACTTTTCATGCCACGCTATGTAGGGGTTCTGTTATTGATCTTATGGGATATTATTAGTACTCTATGTGGTATATAAGTGTATGTAAAGATCGTCAGAATCCAATTCCGAACATTTTGATTTTTCCCGGAAATCCACAAGATACGGAGAGAATTGAGTATAAGGTAACAGGATAAAAAGGATTGAAATTAAAGGATTATAGGAGAGGATCATAAAAGGAATATAATATATTGAGAAAGGTTAAGGGAACCTAAGTAATAAGATCCCGGGTATGATCCCTCAAACGATAAACGAGAACGAAAGATAAGCGAACCGTAAAACAAATAAGTGACCAAGAGACAAGCTTGTACAAGAAGCCAGGGATTGTGACATCATCAAACCACAAGGTATGGACAAGTGGGAGCATAATGACATGTGCAAGGTGACACAAGCATGACATAGAAGGGAAGGAAGTGTGGTTGAATTATAACCACACAAAATCAAGGTTAATTAAGTCATTAACCAAAAACAACACAAAAATCAACCAACCAAGCAAATCATTTCATTTTCATCAAACAAAACACAAAAATATCTTTCTTCCCAAGCTAGCTCTCGGCCCATTTCTTAAAATTTGAAGATCCAAGCTCCACCACTTACTATTTAGCAAGGTAATTATCTAAGCTTCTCCATGGATAGTTACATACTTCCTATAAGTTTAAGCTTCTAATTCCAAGCCAATCTTTTTCTATAAATCAAGGAAGAAGATGGTGAATAGTAACCTTCAAGAAATAACTTTAGTTTTCTTGAATTTTTATGAAAGATTAAGGTTATACAAGCAAGGATCAAGGTTCTTTAGGCATTCAAAGCTCTTATGTTGTGTTAAAAAGCTTCAAGGAAGGTATAATCTCTTAACCAAGCTTTGTTATTGAATGTTAAGAGCATAATATGAGTATTTTAGTTCATGAGAGGCTTGATGGTTGTGTATGTAGAGATTAGTGAGTTTTGGGATGTTGTTGGATTGGTAAATGTTGTTGTTTTGATTAAAAGAACCTAAGTATGGTTAAAGTTAAGCTTAGGCATAAGTATGAATGTTAAACTTGAATTGGTTGGGGCTGTTATGATGTGTTTTGGATGGATGTTGGTTGTATGATTGATTTGAGGTTGAATTGTGATGGTTTTTGAATGGTTTAAATTTGGGAAATCGCGTAAACATAGCCGTCGTAACGTCCGATTTTCTTTAGACTGTTTTTGTGCATAACATTAGGACCCGAGAACCCCCTGCCAGATTATGACCATTGCCATGTCTAGATAGCTCATGTTACGAGCTTCGTTTTGATATGTAGTTCGTTCGATTCCGATGCACGGTTTAGGAGAAACGACCGTTTCAAGTAACGGCGTTTCGCGAACGAAACTTTTTCCCTCGCCTTACTTTGAAACATAGGTTAAAGACCAAAAAGGGTTAATTAATGTATGAAACATTTATGGTAAGTGTGTTAGGCAGTTGGTAAGACACTCGCGAAGGAATCGCTTTAAAACTCGTAAAGGTTAAATTATTAAAAATGGTGGAGCCGAGGGTACCCGAGTGACTTAAGCAAATCAGTGAGCGCAAAACAAGCGTTAGAGTCTAAGTTAGTTAAAGTATAGATTTACAAGTGATTTTGGTTTAATTCCAACTTACTTGTTGTTTATAGGTTACCAGACTCGTCCCGAGCCTTTTATCACCCCAAGTCGCTCAGGCAAGTTTTCTACCCGTTATACTGTTGCTGTGATGTAAATATATGTATATGCATTATCTTGTGATATTGCATGATTGTTATTAGCAAATTTTGCGATATATTGGAGCATGCTAATATGGTATATATGCATGTCTGTTTCGTAATCTGGTTATCTATCTGTTGATTTCAATGCTTATAGTTGCATAATACCTATGCTAGAAATAAGCAAGTAGTTGCGTATACCCTTAGTATAGGGGATAAAAGGTGAACATATTTCTAAACCGGGAGTCGATGTTCCCGAGTATATTATATATATATATATTTATTTATATATGTATATATGGATATAGTTTTTAAAACTATTAATCGAATAAGGTTTATTCGATAACTTTAACTTTATTTTATTATTGAATATTATTTTAAATATTCATTCGAGGACTTATGACTCCTTTTACTTTATTAATGAATATTATTTTGAATATTCATTCGAGGGCTTATAACTCTTTTATATTATTTATTGAATATTATTTGAATATTCATTCGAAGGCTTATGACTCAGTTTATATTATTTAATGAATATTATTTGAATATTCATTTGAGGATCTATGACTCCGATTATTTGCTGAAATATATTCTTTATTTTATTAAAGAATAAGGTGTTAATAATCAAACTTATTTTCGATTATTCAAATAAAGATAATACTTTCATATAAGTATATCTTTGGTTATTTAATACTCGTTTCAAGTATAAGTTTTAAATCTTCTACTTCAATTATTTTTATAAAAGATTATTCTTTATGGGAATATTATTTAAATAATAATATTCAGTCATTTTCTAAATATTCTGGGGACTGATTTACTTCATTAAATCAGCTTTACTCCAAACACTCTTTAAAGTGTTTTCGAGTCTTCAAAATGATTTTTAAAAGTTAGAGCGGATCCCAAAACTCATTTTTATATTTAAGATCTTCCTTTTTAAAGGGGATTTAAATACTCGTTCAAAACCTGGGGAATCCGGCTCTGTGGTGTATTTTATATTCGCAACAAGGTTGCAGTTTTGGTAAATGAATTGATTACTTACCCAACGTTCGGGAAGTAAGTCCATCTATTGAGTCGACATAAGCAACATGGGCTCAGTGGGCGTCCATGATAGTGTAAGTGGCTCAGTGGGAGTCCATCAAATGCATAAGTGGCTGAGTGGCAGTCCAGCATAGGTCCTAATGCGGCCAGGGTGATGACCAGTGGGGAATTCGTCCATCTACTAGTAGAAAAGGTTACTAATGGGTATCTTTGCCTGATCAGCAAGATATCTGGTTTATGCCAAAATTCTTTTCCTTTCCAAAATTCATTGGATGTTTCAAACTCTGTTCATACTTTATATAACAGAGGTTCCAGGAAATGTTTAAAGAGATATATATGTGGATATATATATATATATCGGGACTAAATAAAATATCTCATAACTTTATTTCATTCAATAATATTTCAAAGATTGAATCTATTCAAATCTTGTCTTGTAGTCTCATCTATGTGATGAACTTTTGAAACTGGTTATAACTTGAACGGTGGTAGTTCAAGTAGTATTGGGAAAGATATAAGTATATTGGGGTATTTGGTAACCTCATCTTTTAAACTTATATCTAGTTAATAATTGTCTTATGAATGACAAAGATTTTCAGAAAAACGTTGAGACAAGGTTAGATGTATGAGATCACCTTGCAACGATATTTTTTTATATTTACAGTTATACACTGGGATTTTGTGTATATTATGCATGGAAGAGGACTTCCAATATTTTGAAAAGTATATATGTATATATACTGAATATTTTGCGACTTCATCGCATTAAGATATCAAACTTGGTTCATTTCTTTTGACCAAGACTTTCATGAGTACTATGAGAAGGCTCATATATTGTTAATCATTATACATATTATTTTGGTGGGCTTGCTGCTCACCCTTGCTTTCTTCTTTCATCACACAACATCAGATAGACAAGATGAACCGGACCAAGCTTCCGATTCGCAAGAGGTTAGGAGACGTTCCGCAATTTTCTATAAGCACTGATGCCGCCATAGCTGAGGTAGGAACTACCAATAGGCTAGGCTTTCAACTTTTGATGTATCAGATTATGTATATTTATGAATTGTAATAATGGCAAAGAAATGTAAATTTATTCAGAAACCTGTTTAAGGTGTATGGGCATATAATTGTGGAATAAAACGACTTGTGATTATTTTTGGATATTCATCTCTGAGACTATAACTTGTGGTGTGTGTGTTTATTGTGGGGTCAAAGTACAGAGTAGTTGATTATTTATTAAGATTGGGTGTTGTTAAGGGAAATGGAACTCGTGACGACCCGGATCCCCGACCCCGGATCTGGGGGTGTTACAGAAATGGTATCAGAGCCAAGCGTTATAAACCTCAGAGATGATGGGGCGTTAAGATAATAAGTTCACTAAGATAATAAGAACTCTTGCCAAGTTCATAGTCGGGCTACCTAACGTAGCACTGACAGATAAAACCCTTACGGGAACCCTTATAAGTATCGTGATAGTAACATAGTTCGTTCTCGTATAGGGCAGCGGAGCACTGAACCTTGAGGTTCAGGAGCATCAGCATGAGGATGTTTTATTACAAGTTGGAGATCAAATTGTGAATCCGATGGAGTACCCTAATGAGGGACCGGATGAGGTTCAGATAGAGAATGCTGCGGTTGAGGATGTTATTCCGGAAAGGATTGTGGCTGAGGAGGATCCTGATGAGAATGAAGAGAGGACCGCTGAGGAACAGATGACAGTAGTCAGGGCGATTACCAGAGCAAGAATGGCCGCGAGGGTGGCACTAGAGGATGAAGAGTTACCAAGGGCACAAAGGTTAATGAGGGCAGAAGGAGTGGGGCCTTCCACGACCCCAATTATACCAGTATCAGACCCTCTTCCAGAGGCTCCTGTAGACATCCATGAGGTTCCACCAATTTCTGTCCCATCCCCTGTACAGAGCCCAGCACATACTGAGGAAATGCCACCTTTATCCCCTGCACCATTGTCACCTGATACCGTGCTTGGTTATCCATTTGGATCTCCTGGGTCTGCACCACCTGCACCCCATGGACTGCTAGATGCTACCACTCAGGCTTCTCTTATCGCTGATTATCATATGACTTTGGGTGGCCTGTCAGAGGCCCGGAATGTTAGGAGTGATCTGTTGGATCGACTTACTGCACCAAGGATTGAGGGTGGGATACTTCCGGCAGGATTAGCGTATAGCATGGAAAGGATTGAGGCTACCACCCGTGTTACAGCTAGGGGCCATCTTGAGGGTCAGGTTGATCCAGCTCTACTTGCGACTATCTTAGACCTCATCACCTCTGTGATGGAGCAGGTTAGGGATGTCGTGCGTGCTCGCATCTCTTAATCCATGGTAGTGTGCAGAGCCAGAGCAATCAAACAAGGGTTTCATGTAGCACCGCTTTTGGAGGATTAGCCTAAGTTATGAATGATTAGTTTTAATGACGAGATGACTATCTATGGTAGTACTTTTGGGATAGGAGCGATAAGTTCATATGATGTAATCCTCTTTAATATGTTCAGTTGTTGTACCCTCGAACAAATGGTTATGTATATATTCGTTAATTTCAGTTCAGATCAGTTTGATTGTGATAAATCACATTGTTAATTGCTCTATTAACACTTAAGAGAATGTCATGAAGTTTATCGAACTTAAGAATTCATAATTTGCAATCGTACAAGGACTAAACGAGGGGAAGACTTAAACAAAGTAAGTAAGACAAATATCCGGAGATTCTCAAAAATTTTCCAAGTAATATGCCCCCACAAGGACAAAGATTAAGCGCAAACCTGGAACGTGATAATCAGGGAGGTTGCAATTAAGATATAAAGAACCCGGAATATAATAAAGTGGAAAATGAAGGTTTTAAATTAAAAGATGACTCCAATTATGGGGAGTAGGAAGAAATATTTAGACTAAGAAAGCAAAAGTCGAGCGAGATAAGGAGACCCGAGACGGTACTCCTATACGGAAATTCATGAACCTATCTAAACAGAACTTATATTTTATTCCCAACCACCACCGTGAGGAAACAATGCGGTAGGAAATTCTTTCATGACCTTTAAGTCGCTAAGCTCTCAGAGTTCCAAGGAACAAGCTGACCCGGTCGAGACAAGAGCCTGGCTAAAGGACATATAGGAATCATTTGAGATTCTAAATGATTGACGAATCTCAAAAGACTGTTTTTATCACTTACCCTCCTAAGAGAGAGACCACCCGCTGGTGAAAGACCAAGGAAGGCACGGAGCAAGAGATTATAATAAACTGATTTAAGTTCAGTCAATTGTTTTCAGGAAAGTACTTCCCAAGGTTATAGAGATAGAGTAAAAGCTTTAGAGCCAGAACAAAGGCAGACGAGTATGAAAAATTATGAATCTAAGTTGTAAAAGTTATCAAGATTCGTTCTGAAGACACGAATCCAGAATGACGGGATGTTTGAAATCAATGCTTATGTTGTGTTGGTTCATGAAATAACGATAAGAGAAAGGAATATAAAGGCAACAGAGTTTGAGGAATGATAAGGGAATTGGGTATGAGGAAACCCTAAAGACTCGTAGCAATAGAAATAGATAAATATGCATTCGTCAGGATGAGGGTGATTCACCATGAGTTAAAATTGATGGGTGAAGGCATAAGAGGTGCATATATTTTATCCCCTTTAAGTAGGGAGGATTCGAGGAAACATTGAGATAGTTCGAAGGATAAATAGTGAGACGCGGATAGACTGAGGAGACAAGGAAGTAAGAAATTAGGAAAATTGGATGAAGGAAGTGACCTTCAAGAATGTGAAGTGTAAGACCGGTGGCATGATACCCAGGAAGGGAGACGCCAGGTATGAAAGATATCCCAACATTGAGATGACTGTTGAGATAAACAACAAAAGTAAATAAGGATTTATTAAGAAGAAGTTCACGTTGAACACGACCAATATCTTCCAGATCATCCATGTGATCATTACCAAATCAGGAATGAAAAGCGGATAACCATTTTTATCTTTTGGAGGCCATGTGGATTGACCTTAACTTGAATAAGGATGCTATTGTGAAATTCGGTATAGACTATCGAGGTGGAAATGATTGAATAAGATACCCTTATCAGGGATATATGACTTTATTTATCCATGGAAGGATGCTTGTACCTTTTTAAAGGTGGAATTAAGGATAGAACATCGATAACTTAAAACGAATCCTAGGGGAATGCATAAAGGTTGGCATTTCACCCTTAATAGGGATAGTATGAGTTTTGACAGTATGAATTGGAAAGGGTTAAGGTAATAATAACCTTTAAGGATCAGTGGAGAAATTTTTCAGAAGTATATAGACAATGGTTCTAGTATCAGTAAATGGTATTTTGATATGCCCTGTATCTAGGGAATACAGGAGGAACGATTGAAGGATAACCTTAGAGGTTTTATAAGGAAAAAGGTAATATTCAAAATTCTCAAGAATAGAAATGGGGATAAAGGAAATATGACGTAATTATAATGATGCCAAGTGGGGCACGTGTTAAACCACGAGAAAGTATGGATCGAACCAGTAAAGGTTGAAATTGTTCTAGGCAATTAGGACTTAAGATAAAAGATGTTCTAAGTATAATTGAGAGTCAGTCGTGACAGTGATTAACCTCTAAAGACTGAGGCAATAACTTATGGAAAAATGGTGATTTTTTTTTTACTCATCAGATTTTAAGGAAAACATCTTCACATAAGCTGTGATTGAAATGAGGTAGAAAATTATTTGGAGGTGGTTAAAATGACATTGACTGTAAGGAAATTGTACTATCAGGAAAGGCCAAAGAGGTGGCCGACACTTTAAAGGTAAGAGGATAATTATAGGCACTTGTGCCAAAGGAATACAGTGATGATGGTTAAAACTGTGAAGGTTGTATTATGGTTTGGAAGATTGACATTCCTTCTGATGACTGTGCAATACCCAACCGTAATAGTAGTTAGTAAAGGTTTAATTCGTGTAATCGCCATGAGCGGGCTATCTATCTCAGAAGATACTATCTTGAGATAAGCCAGGACCATAGTTCAAAAAGGACTAAACAAACCTTTGAGTTAAGTCTTCTATTGAAGGCATATGATTAAGAATGGTATTAACCTGCTATCGTTGCTTTGAGCGAAACTCTTCTGCAAATTTTATCTGCTTCATGTCATGAAAGTACGTCAGAGTTTGGAGTGTTCTTCATGAATTGTGATTGGTGGTTATGTTAACTCCTTAGGAGAATTAGATACGAGATGTATGGACTCCGTATGGTTAGTTATTAAGACTTCATGGAAAATGAATGACTACAGTAGGTCAGTGGTGGACCATAGTAAGGCAGTAATGATTCTGCGATTAATGAGCTGATTACAACCGTGAGAGTTGTATTGGAATGGGTGTTGAGATTGAGTACCACTAATCGGGTAGTGGTAGTGTATAAGTTATCATTGATAGACTAATTAAGTAGAGTATCTACCTAGTGAATAATTATTCTTTCTTATCAATAGAGAGTCGTATTATTATACGAGGAAGGTTGCGGTGCAAGCATAGAATTCAAGTAACGATGATGTCTACAATGAGATCCCAGATTCGATTTTCGATGTCGAGGGAGTTTCAAAGGTGATTATGTATAAGCTCAAGGAAGAGTGTGGGTCCATAGAATGATGGACGGGATAGCGAAAATATTTAGGCATGGGAAATACGAGGCTATAATGCTTGATGCTGATATAAATACGTATATGTTTTGTTCTCCTATGACAAACCTCTATAGTTCAGAGGTAGGTTCCAAGCCAGATATTTTGTGGCAGTATATTTTTTCATATATACAATTCTCTTCAGTTCGTTCTTTTCTCTTCTTTTCATTTCATGTAAGCTGAGAAGAACAACCCTTCCAAAAGGGGAGGTATTGCCGAATGACTATCTATCTGTGTGATAGAAGCCGAGTAGGATACCAGCTATTGTTTAATTGCTTGTCAAGTACTAAAGGCTGGCCACCTTCTGTACTAACTATGCAATATAACAAGTGTTCATGATCATAGTGATCTCTCAACAAATTCCTTTACTTCTATTTGATTGATCAAATTTTGGAAAATAGAAATAACTGAAAAAGGAGTAATAAAGTGGTGGTAGTATGCGGAATGGGAACACATTCGTGATACTAAGGTTGATGTGGTTATTAAAAGGTTATAGAACGCTAACGAGCAAAAGTATAACCAGTATAATATTAGGAACGGAAGATAGTAGCGACTACGAACTGGAAAAAAAGATGGGTAGTGAGAAGCAAAAGCTCTAATGCTAAAAGCTATAATGAGAGTCTGTGCAATAGACTTGAAAGAATTTGGAATGATCACTTAATTCGGATTGAGTTATCTTACGACAATAGATCATATGTCATTATCGAGATATCGCCTTATGAGATCCTTGAGGGAAGACAATGTCGATCTCCCTTATGTTAGGATGAAGTTGTAGAGCGCAAGATGCTCGGACCCGCAGTAGTCCAAAGGACCAAGGATATGATAGATCTAATCAGAGGACGGCTGGTAGTAGCCCAAGATGGACATGATAAGTATGTTGATTTGACACGAAAGGATAAAGAGTATGAAATAGGGGACCTAGTAATGTTATAGGTATCCCTTGGAAAGGATTGATGAGGTTCGGAAAGAAAGGAAAGCTAAGTCTACAATTTGTTGGACCCTTGGATATATTAAGATGTTTGGGAAGTTAGCATATGAGCTAGCCCTACCCCCGAACCTGTAGCAAGTTCATAACGTGTTTCACGTATCAATGTTAAGGAAGTATAATTCAGATGCCAGATAAGTAGAGGCATATGAGCGCATAGATATGCAACCCGACGTAACCTATATGGAGTAACCAGAAAGGGTTATAGAGTGAAAAGGAACAAGTGCTTAGGAGAAGGATTATCAAACTAGGCAGAGTTTGGTGGTAGAACCACAATGTGGAAAATTGACTCGAGAGTTAGAAAGTGTAATGCTAAGAAAGTATCCCCATTTGTTTTCTATCTGATTCCGGGACGGAATCCTTTTAAGGAGGGGAGACTGTAATAACCCCAATTTTTGAGAAATTTTGAAACCCTTATGAATAGTGTTTTTGCTGAACGAGAAAACTTTTCATGCCACGCTATGTAGGGGTTCTGTTATTGATCTTATGGGATATTATTAGTACTCTATGTGGTATATAAGTGTATGTAAAGATCGTCAGAATCCAATTCCGAACATTTTGATTTTTCCCAGAAATCCACAAGATACGGAGAGAATTGAGTATAAGGTAACAGGATAAAAAGGATTGAAATTAAAGGATTATAGGAGAGGATCGTAAAAGGAATATAATATATTGAGAAAGGTTAAGGGAACCTAAGTAATAAGATCCCGGGTATGATCCCTCAAACGATAAACGAGAACGAAAGATAAGCGAACCGTAAAACAAATAAGTGACCAAGAGACAAGCTTGTACAAGAAGCCAGGGATTGTGACATCATCAAACCACAAGGTGTGGACAAGTGGGAGCATAATGACATGTGCAAGGTGACACAAGCATGACATAGAAGGGAAGGAAGTGTGGTTGAATTATAACCACACAAAATCAAGGTTAATTAAGTCATTAACCAAAAACAACACAAAAATCAACCAACCAAGCAAATCATTTCATTTTCATCAAACAAAACACAAAAATATCTTTCTTCCCAAGCTAGCTCTCGGCCCATTTCTTAAAATTTGAAGATCCAAGCTCCACCACTTACTATTTAGCAAGGTAATTATCTAAGCTTCCCCATGGATAGTTACATACTTCCTATAAGTTTAAGCTTCTAATTCCAAGCCAATCTTTTTCTATAAATCAAGGAAGAAGATGGTGAATAGTAACCTTCAAGAAATAACTTTAGTTTTCTTGAATTTTTATGAAAGATTAAGGTTATACAAGCAAGGATCAAGGTTCTTTAGGCATTCAAAGCTCTTATGTTGTGTTAAAAAGCTTCAAGGAAGGTATAATCTCTTAACCAAGCTTTGTTATTGAATGTTAAGAGCATAATATGAGTATTTTAGTTCATGAGAAGCTTGATGGTTGTGTATGTAGAGATTAGTGAGTTTTGGGATGTTGTTGGATTGGTAAATGTTGTTGTTTTGATTAAAAGAACTTAAGTATGGTTAAAGTTAAGCTTAGGCATAAGTATGAATGTTAAACTTGAATTGGTTGGGGCTGTTATGATGTGTTTTGGATGGATGTTGGTTGTATGATTGATTTGAGGTTGAATTGTGATGGTTTTTGAATGGTTTAAATTTGGGAAATCGCGTAAACATAGCCATCGTAACGTCCGATTTTCTTTAGACTGTTTTTGTGCATAACATTAGGACCCGAGAACCCCCTGCCAGATTATGACCATTGCCATGTCTAGATAGCTCATGTTACGAGCTTCGTTTTGATATGTAGTTCGTTCGATTCCGATGCACGGTTTAGGAGAAACGACCGTTTCAAGTAACGGCGTTTCGCGAACGAAACTTTTTCCCTCGCCTTACTTTGAAACATAGGTTAAAGACCAAAAAGGGTTAATTAATGTATGAAACATTTATGGTAAGTGTGTTAGGCAGTTGGTAAGACACTCGCGAAGGAATCGCTTTAAAACTCGTAAAGGTTAAATTATTAAAAATGGTGGAGCCGAGGGTACCCGAGTGACTTAAGCAAATCAGTGAGCGCAAAACAAGCGTTAGAGTCTAAGTTAGTTAAAGTATAGATTTACAAGTGATTTTGGTTTAATTCCAACTTACTTGTTGTTTATAGGTTACCAGACTCGTCCCGAGCCTTTTATCACCCCAAGTCGCTCAGGCAAGTTTTCTACCCGTTATACTGTTGCTGTGATGTAAATATATGTATATGCATTATCTTGTGATATTGCATGATTGTTATTAGCAAATTTTGCGATATATTGGAGCATGCTAATATGGTATATATGCATGTCTGTTTCGTAATCTGGTTATCTATCTGTTGATTTCAATGCTTATAGTTGCATAATACCTATGCTAGAAATAAGCAAGTAGTTGCGTATACCCTTAGTATAGGGGATAAAAGGTGAACATATTTCTAAACCGGGAGTCGATGTTCCCGAGTATATTATATATATATATATATTTATTTATATATATATATATATGGATATAGTTTTTAAAACTATTAATCGAATAAGGTTTATTCGATAACTTTAACTTTATTTTATTATTGAATATTATTTTAAATATTCATTCGAGGACTTATGACTCCTTTTACTTTATTAATGAATATTATTTTGAATATTAATTCGAGGGCTTATGACTCTTTTATATTATTTATTGAATATTATTTGAATATTCATTTGAAGGCTTATGACTCAGTTTATATTATTTAATGAATATTATTTGAATATTCATTTGAGGATCTATGACTCCGATTATTTGCTGAAATATATTCTTTATTTTATTAAAGAATAAGGTGTTAATAATCAAACTTATTTTCGATTATTCAAATAAAGATAATACTTTCATATAAGTATATCTTTGGTTATTTAATACTCGTTTCAAGTATAAGTTTTAAATCTTCTACTTCAATTATTTTTATAAAAGATTATTCTTTATGGGAATATTATTTAAATAATAATATTCAGTCATTTTCTAAATATTCTGGGGACTGATTTACTTCATTAAATCAGCTTTACTCCAAACACTCTTTAAAGTGTTTTCGAGTCTTCAAAATGATTTTTAAAAGTTAGAGCGGATCCCAAAACTTATTTTTATATTTAAGATCTTCCTTTTTAAAGGGGATTTAAATACTCGTTCAAAACCTGGGGAATCCGGCTCTGTGGTGTATTTTATATTCGCAACAAGGTTGCAGTTTTGGTAAATGAATTGATTACTTACCCAACGTTCGGGAAGTAAGTCCATCTATTGAGTCAGCATAAGCAACATGGGCTCAGTGGGCGTCCATGATAGTGTAAGTGGCTCAGTGGGAGTCCATCAAATGCATAAGTGGCTGAGTGGCAGTCCAGCATAGGTCCTAATGCGGCCAGGGTGATGACCAGTGGGGAATTCGTCCATCTACTAGTAGAAAAGGTTACTAATGGGTATCTTTGCCTTATCAGCAAGATATCTGGTTTATGCCAAAATTCTTTTCCTTTCCAAAATTCATTGGATGTTTCAAATTCTGTTCATACTTTATATAACAGAGGTTCCAGGAAATGTTTAAAGAGATATATATGTGGATATATATATATATATATCGGGACTAAATAAAGTATCTCGTAACTTTATTTCATTCAATAATATTTCAAAGATTGAATCTATTCAAATCTTGTCTTGTAGTCTCATCTATGTGATGAACTTTTGAAACTGGTTATAACTTGAACGGTGGTAGTTCAAGTAGTATTGGGAAAGATATAAGTATATTGGGGTATTTGGTAACCTCATCTTTTAAACTTATATCTAGTTAATAATTGTCTTATGAATGACAAAGATTTTCAGAAAAACGTTGAGACAAGGTTAGATGTATGAGATCACCTTGCAACGATATTTTTTTATATATACAGTTATACACTGGGATTTTGTGTATATTATGCATGGAAGAGGACTTCCAATATTTTGAAAAGTATATATGTATATATACTGAATATTTTGCGACTTCATCGCATTAAGATATCAAACTTGGTTCATTTCTTTTGACCAAGACTTTCATGAGTACTATGAGAAGGCTCATATATTGTTAATCATTATACATATTATTTTGGTGGGCTTGCTGCTCACCCTTGCTTTCTTCTTTCATCACACAACATCAGATAGACAAGATGAACCGGACCAAGCTTCCGATTCGCAAGAGGTTAGGAGACGTTCCGCAGTTTTCTATAAGCACTGATGCCGCCATAGCTGAGGTAGGAACTACCAATAGGCTAGGCTTTCAACTTTTGATGTATCAGATTATGTATATTTATGAATTGTAATAATGGCAAAGAAATGTAAATTTATTCAGAAACCTGTTTAAGGTGTATGGGCATATAATTGTGGAATAAAACGACTTGTGATTATTTTTGGATATTCATCTCTGAGACTATAACTTGTGGTGTGTGTGTTTATTGTGGGGTCAAAGTACAGAGTAGTTGATTATTTATTAAGATTGGGTGTTGTTAAGGGAAATGGAACTCGTGACGAGCCGGATCCCCGACCCCGGATCTGGGGGTGTTACAAGCCACATGCATCTCTTGCAAAGAATTTGGTCAAAGGCATGGCAATTCTGCCTGATTCCGCAAATTCTTCTGATGGGCTGTCTGATTCTGATAATGACAGTGATGAGGATGATTCTGATACAACTCAGCTTAAGTCTACAATTGATGCATTTAAAAACTCCAACGTTGGTTCTTCTTCGCAATTCAATGAAAATCCTTCTTATTACAATGTTGATGCTGAACATTTTCAGCAGATAGAATATGATTATAAATGGAAACTTGCAAATACTTCTATCTCATCTGCTGTTGGCCTGCAACATATTCATCGTGCCTATGATAAAATTAAAACTCCTGATCTGAAGTTGCATCTTAATGCCTCCACTATTTATGTCAAAGGAATTCACTCTGATCTTGATGAAATGAAGAAGTCTCATGCTGATGTCAAGGTGAAAATCGATGGATTTTTGCTTCACACACCTACCTCAGCTGCATTAAAAAGTGTGAAAAATAATATCATAGATGTTGTTGAATCTCAACACAGCATGGCCTCTAGACTTTCCTCCTTAGAAGATGAGGTCCCTTTTATAGGTGACAAACTGGATGCTCTGTTTTCTCTTCTTTCAAATCCTGATGCCAAAAAGAGGGAAAAGATAGTTACTACAAAATGTACACCAGATTCTATTCAGACAACGGATAAAGATATTAATGATGATGGTGATAAGAATAAGAATCCAGTGATAGTTGTTCAAATTGCTTCTACTGCTCAACAACCTAAACAATCCACGGAGACTCATCCTTCAGGACAAAGGAAGTCTACTGATGCGCACAAAGCCAAGCACAAGACTACTACTGGTGCTCCTGAGGATGATAATGTTATAGTCTCTAATTTAGCAGATGCTAATGGATTATTCTTTCCTTATAGGCATAAGGAAACAAGTGAAGAGATTATTTTGTACTACACAGACAAGAGGTTTGAGTAAAAGAATGCTAGGAGCGCTCTTGGGTATATAACTGAAGAATTTCCTGATCTAACACCTGAAGAAGCAGTTATGCAATAAAAGGAGCTAATGAATCAAATTGAAGCTAAAGCTAACACTTCTAAAGGAAGAGGAAAAAGAGGTGGAAGATCTACAAGAGCTGCAGTACTACAAGTTTTTCTCAACAGTCATTAGTTATCCTTCAGTCCTGATCATGAAGATGTCAGTTTAAGCTACATGTTGATTGGTGA
This sequence comes from Apium graveolens, assembly GCF_009905375.1. Taxonomy (NCBI): domain Eukaryota; kingdom Viridiplantae; phylum Streptophyta; class Magnoliopsida; order Apiales; family Apiaceae; genus Apium; species Apium graveolens. Next base: position 37,276,725 of record NC_133647.1, read on the forward strand.
TCTTGAGATAAGCAAAAGCTCAATTTCTAAATTAAGATCAGCCATCTATCAACTTGGAGAAGACACTGAAGAGAAGAGAGAGTTGAAGAAAAAGCTTGTTAAAGTCCTACGAGATAAGGAGGAAGAAAGATTGAAAAACTTTCTGGAAATAATTGTCAGTTATTTGAAGATACTGAAGTAAGCTTTAATCCTTGTATATTTTATAGATTGGTTTTGGCATCATTGAGAATGGAATTTGTGCTTCATTACATGAAGCATAAATTGGGGGAGATTGTTACAGGTTGAATTCTCAATGATCAGAAGGAGCTCAGGATCTGGCTATTTGGTGTCATCAGTATTTGATGTATCATCAGGATTTGACACATCAACATTTGGATGTCATTAGTATTTAAAGACAGCCAGCTTAGAAGATTTGTTCTGTTCCTTGTATTATTGTAACACCCCCAGATCCGGGGTCGGGGATCCGGGTCGTTACGGTCTTTCTTTCCACAATATTACTTAACTTAATTAATAATAAATAACCTCATGTTGTGACCCCACACTAACACACACCACAACCCATTATAGTCTCAGAGATGAAATTGAAATAAGTACAAGTCCTTAAATCCACAATTTAAAAGTTATTACAACCCAAAATGATTACTTGATAAGTTTACAGTTATTTGCCATTATCTGCCACAAGTTATAATTATACAATATTTGGTTCCCAAAAGTAGATTGCCTGATCTACCAATAGATCTACCTCTGCAGCTATAGCAGCTACAACATCAACGGGAAGACGCATGACGCTTCCCACGCGCTTGCGCTGGGTCTGCTTGAGTCTGGCCATCTTTCCTAACTGTTGTTGTGTGATGAAGAAATGAAGCAAGAGTGAGCATTACAGCTCGCAAGATAATATATAGTGTAAACAATAATGCAAGTATCTAAATGGATAACTTACTGGAAACCTTTATCAAGTGTAAGGTAGATACTTACTGGATATAAGCTTAAAGGAAGATGAAGTTACCAATTACTTCTCTATACTTATACCATTTTATAAAGCTACTTGAACTACCACTGTTCAAAGTATTATAGGTTTCAAAAGGTCATCCCATAGATGAGACCACAAGTGCAGACTTGAATAGATTCAATCTTTGATATATTATTGAATGAAATGAAGTTACGAGATACTTTATTTAGTCCCGATATATATCCACATATATATCTTTTATACATTTCCTGGAAACCTCTGTTATGTAAAGTATGAACAGAGTTTGTAACATCCAATGAATTTTGGAAAGGAAAAGAATTTTGGCATAAACCCGATATCTTGCTGATCAGGCAAAGATACCAATAAGTAACCTTTTCTACTAGTAGATGGACGAATTCCCCACTGGTCATCACCCTGGCCGCAATAGGACCTTATGCTGGACTGCCACTCAGCCACTTACGCATTTGATGGACTCCCACTGAGCCACTTACACTTTCATGGACGCCCTCTGAGCCCATGTTGCTTATGCCGACTCAATAGATGGACTTACTTGCCGAACGTTGGGTAAGTAATCAATTCATTTATCAAAACAGCAACCTCGTTGCGAATATAAAATACACCACAGAGCCGGACCCCTCAGGTTTTGAGCGAGTATTTAAATCCCCTTTGAAAGGAAGATCTTAAATATAAAAATAAGTTTTGGGATCCGCTCTAACTTTTAAAATCATTTTGAAGACTCGAAAACATTTTTAAGAATATTTGGAGTAATGCTGATTTAATGAAATAAATCAGTCCCGATATATTAGAAAATATCTGAATATTATTATTTAAATAATATTCCCATAAAGAATAATCTTTATATAAATAAATTGAAGTAGAAGTTTTAAACTCATACTTGAAATGAATATTAAATAACCAAAGATATACTTATACGAAAGTACTATCTTTAGTTGAATAATCGAAAATAAGTTTGATTATCGAAACATTATTCTTTAATAAAATAAAGAATATTAATTAGTAAATAATCGGAGTCATAAGTCCTCAAATGAATATTCAAATAATATTCAATAAGTAGAATAAACAGAGTCACAAGTCCTCGAATGAATATTCAAATAATATTCATTAAATAGAATGAACAGAGTCATAAGTCCTCGAATGAATATTCAAATAATATTCATTATTTAAAATAAAGTTATCGAATAAAACTTATTCGATTAATAGTTTTGAAAACTATATCAATTTATATATATAAATATATATATATAATATACTCGGGAACATCGACCCCCGGTTTTAGAAAATGTTCACCTTTGGATCCCCTATACTAAGGGTATACGCAACTACTGCTTATCTCTAGCATAGGTATTAGGCAACTTATAAGCAATTGAATCAACAATTACATATCAAGATTACGAAACAGACATGCATATATACCATATCAGCATGCTTAATATATCGCAAGATTCGCTAATTAACCATCATGCATCTATCACAAGATAATGAATATACATATATACATCACAACAATAGTATAACGGGTAAAAAACTTGCCTGAGCGACTGGGGGTGATAAATGGCTTGGGACGAGTCTGGTAACCTATAAACAACATATAAGTTGGAATTAAACCAAAGTCGCTTATGAATCTATACTTTAACCAATTAGACTCTAATACCCGCTTTACGCTCAACGATTCTCTTAAGTCGCTCGAGTACCCTCGGCTCCACCATTTTTAATAAATTAACCATTAAGAGTTTTAAGGCGATTCTTTTGCGAGTGCCTTACCAACTGCCTAATACACTTTACATAAATATTTCATACTCCAATTAGTCATTTAAGGTCTTTAACCAATGTTTCAAAGTAAGGCGAGGGGTAATGGTTCGTTCGCGAAACGCCGTTACTTAAAATGGTCGTTTCTCCTAAACCGTACATCGGATTCAAACGAACCACATATCAAAACGAAGCTCGTAACATGAAATATCTAATCATGGCATTGGTCAAAACCTAACAATGAGTTCTCGGGTCCTGATGTTAAGAACAAAATAGTCTAAAGTAAATCAGACATTACGACAGCTATGTTTACGCGATTACCAATTTTTATCCTGCTCCAAATCAACCACCAATCAACCACAATTTAATCATACAACCAAACTCCATACATACAATGCTACAACAGCCCCAACAACTCAATATTTCCAAATTTATACTACTTCCCATCATGAACTAAAAGCTTACTTAAGTTCTTTAATTAATCAACAAGATTTACAAATCCAAACACATCACAAAACCAACACATCTCTAAATACACAATAATCAAGCTTCTTATGAACCATTCCAAACACAAAAACTCTAAATATACAAAAGTAGGGCTAGGGTATGAGATTATACCTTCCTTGGTGAGTAAAAGTAACTAAGGAGCTTGGAATCACCCTTGAAAGTCCTTACCAAAGCTTAATCTAAAATAAAACTCAAGAACAAAATTTTAAATTCTTGAAAAACACTATTCACCCTCTTCTTCCTTGAATTTTAGGAAGAGATTGTGAAGGAATTTGAAGCTTAAACTTATAGGATAGCTATATCTATGCATAGGGAACCTTAGATAATTACCTCACTAATTAATGAAGCTTGGAACTTGGATTTGGGTTTTTTTCTTCTTGAAAATGGAAAAGGGCCGAGAGCTTCTCTTGGAAAAATGAAGTCAAGATGTGTTTTTGTGTTTGTGATTTGTTTTGCTTGGTTGCTTGGTTTTTGTTTTGTTTAATTACCCTGTTAACCATATAAAATTGTGTGGTTAATAATCAACCACACTTCCTTCCTTTTTGGTCATGCTTAGGTCATCAATCTTATGTCATCTTCCCATGCTTGTCCTCTTCTTATTGGTTTGATGACATCATCCTCACTAACCTCTTTGAATAGCTCCTAATTACTTGGCTAATGACCGCTGATCTGTTATACGGTTCGCTTAACTTTCATTTTCGTTTATCGTTTGAGGGATCATACCCGGGATCTTATTACTTGGGTTTCCTTAACCTTTCTCAATACATTATATTCCTTTTATAATCCTCTCTTATAATCCTTGAATTTAAATCCTTTTTATCCTGTTACCTTATACTCAATTCTTTCGGTATCTGGTGGATTTTCGGGAAAAATCAAAGTGTTCGAATTTGGATTCTGACGATCTTTACATACACTTATATATCATATAGAGTACTAATAAGATCTCAGAATAACAATAAAAGAACCCCTACAAAGTATGGCATGAAAAGTTTTCTTATTCAGCATAATTAGCAAAATCACTATTCATAAGGGTTACAAAAAGTTCAAAATTTTTGGGGTTATTACAATTGTGGAGTAGATATCTTTTACGTCTGAGTTCTAGGACTTTATCTATTCAGTTGAAGATATTTATCAGTTATAGTTAGCTTTTGATAATGCATATCTTAGATTGATTTATTGTAGCTGTGTAGTATATAAACACAGTTTAGGTCATCACGCAGTGTATCGATCTTGAGTATCATTCGACCTACAGCTCTCAAGAACATCAATATTTCTTGAGAGAGTTTTGTAACAATTTTTATTAGATATATAAAAAGCTGTTATATTTTATTACTTGTTTGAAACATTTATACAATTGTATCCAAATCCCCTTAAACAATTGTATCTTTACTGGGCAACACATACTACCTTGACGTAATCAATGATGGACCTTACAAGCCAACAAAATTGGTACCTGCAACTCCTACTGTTGATGAACATCTTTAGCTGAAGGAGAAGAGTGAGTGGAATCCAGAAGATAAAGTCGATGTGCTGAAGGATGCAAAGGTAAGAAACATTTTGCATAACAATCTTGATTCTGTGATGTCAAACAGGGTTATAGCCTACAAGACTGCCAAAGAGATCTGGGATGCTCTTGGGACTCAATGCCAAGGAACCACAGCCATCAAGAAGAACAAAAGGGCTGTTTTAGTTCAAGAATATGAACATTTCGAGGCAAAGACTGATGAAAGTCTCACAGACATATATGATAGGTTTCTCACTCTGCTCAATGACCTATATTTGGTGGAAAAGGTGTACGATCTTGAAGTTTCAAACACCAAGTTTCTGAGAGCTTTGAATGAGGAATGGGAGACACAGACCTCAATAATACGACACCAGTATGATTTGGAAAAAGTCACTCTGGATAAAATCTAAGGCATGCTGAAGACTCATGACTTGGAAGTTCAGCAAAGAAAATAGAGGAAAAGCAACAAGGGAAAATCAGCTACCTTAAAAGTGAATGCTAAAGCTTCAAAATATAAGACAGTTGAAGCTACAAGGAAAAGAACTATCTGCCAGAATCAGATACTGATGATTCATCATCAAATCCTGATGATGACACTGATTCTGAAACTGATGAGAACATGACAGATTCTGATATCATGCAGATGGCTGCTATGATGGTTAAGGGTTTCAAGAGGATGCAATTCAGGAAGTCTCAGAAGAATAGAAGCTTCAGGAAGAAGTTTACTGGAGGAGAAAGGAAGCCTTTTGGAAGAAGAGAAGGAAAGGATTTGAAAGCTGGAAAAGTTGACAGATTAAAGATCAAGTGCTACAACTGTGATGAACCTGGTCCCTTTGCTACTGAATGCAGAAAGGCAAGGAATGACAAAGGGAAGAACAAAGCCTTGATCACATCAAGCAAGGATTGGATGGATTCTACTAATTCTGAAAATGAAGGAACAAACTATGCACTGATGGCTAGTTTTGATAATCCTGCTTCTCCTGATTCCAAGGTATCGACATCCTTCTTTTCTTTTGATACTGAGAATATATCTGAGTTGAAATCTATTCTTAAGTCTCTCCATGGAAATTTTAAGAATAAGACTCTAGAGAATAATAGACTGCTAACTGAAAATGAGACCTTAAAATCTAGGAATGATCTGTTAGAGTCTGACTTAATAAATCAGATTGAATTTTAAAAAGAATGTGAGAAAGCTAAACATACAGTAAAGATACTTGAGGCTAGATACAGTATGTTGGAAAAGAATTTATAAAATGAGAGAAAAACCCTTAAAGCCTGGACTGATTCAGGCAAAAAGGTTCATGAGATGATCTCTAAGAAAATCTGGAAAGAATATCTTAGCTATAAAGATGGAATTAAAGATGTTGACACTGAAAATGAAATCACCCTTAAGACTCCTGTTAAGTTTATTTCTTCAGAAGCTAATGAACCCAAATCTACTTTTGAAAAGGGTTCAACCTCTACATATCAGGAAAAGAAAGTAAATGATAAAACTCAAGGAGGGGAAAACAAGGAAACCATGAAGACTTTTAAGAAAGAATATAGGATTTTTATCTGACAATTGAAAAATAAATTATCTTTCTGATACCAGGGTAACATGAAAAACATTCTTATCTTGGATAGTGGATGTTCAGGACATATGACTGGAAATAAAACCCTGCTGTCAGAATTTAAGAGGAAGGCTGGCCCAAATATATCTTATGGGGATGGAAACATAGGACATACTCTGGGATATGGCGACTTGATAATTGGAAAGGTGGTAATAGAGAATGTGGCTTTGGTGGAAGGACTGAAGCACAACCTACTGAGCATCAGTCAGATCACTGACAAAGGTTATCAAGTGGTGTTCTATGACTCTCACTGTGAAGTTGTTCACATCAAGACAAAGAAAGTTGTCTTAAAAGGATACATACATGGTAACATATATGAAGCAAGGCTGCATGAAAGTCTTGAAAAGGAAGCTACTTACCTTATCTCTAAGGCATCAATAGATGAAAGCTGGAATTGGCACAAGAAGCTCTCACATCTCAACTTTAACTCTATCAATGAACTTGCCAAGAAGGAGCTAGTAAGAGGATTGCCAAACATGCTATACTCATCTGATGGTCTTTGTGATGGTTGCCAAAAGTCCAAACAAAGAAGAGTATCCTTCAAAAGCAAAAAAGAATTCTCCATCACTAAACCATATCATATGCTACACTTGGATCTCTTTGGACCAGTGAATATAATGTCTATCAACAAGAAAAGGTACACACTTGTAATTGTTGATGATTTCACTAGATATGCCTGGGTTTATTTTCTACACATGAAGGATGAAACTCCGAGAATTTTTATGGATCATGTAAAGCAAATTGAAAATGGAACAAATTTCAAAGTGAAAATATTGAGAAGTGATAATGGCACTGAGTTCAGGAACTCAAAGATGGAGAAAGTCTGCATGTACAAAGGTATACAACAATAATTATCATCTCCTGGTACACCTCAACAAAATGGTGTTTTTGAGAGGAAGAACATAACCTTGATTGAAGCTGGTAGGACTCTGCTAGAAGAAGCCAAATTACCCACTTACTTCTCGAATGAAGCAGTAAACACAGCGTGTTACACTCAAAATATCTCTCTGATAAAGAAACATGGTGTTACTCCTTATCAAATGTTGAAAGAAAAGAAGCCAAATCTGAAACATCTCCATATATTTGGAAGTAAGTGCTTTGTTCTGAGAACTCAAACTGATCAGCTAGGAAAATTTGAATCAAAAGCTGATGAAGGAATCTTTGTTGGTTATTCACCATCAAGAGCATACAACGTTTTCAGTCTGAGAACAAATAATGTGGTTATCTCTATCAATGTGTCTTTTGATGATAAAAAGATTCCTGGTTTTGAAGAAGACTCATGAAAGTTTGATCTTTGCAAATGAAAATGCACTATTGGAATCTGTATCAGACTCTAATAAATCATCAACTACTGATGATCTAAATCCTGATACTCCTTCAGATCCTGAAGATGATCAATGTTTATGAAGTTGCACATGTTGAGGGGGAGCAACTACAAGGTTCAACTGATAATACTAAACTGAAGAATCAACTCAAGGTTCTTCTCAATCTGGTCATTCAGAATCTAATGTTGATTCAATATCAGGTGAACATGAGTCAAGTCCTAATACTTCATCAGGAGACAACAACACTAATTCAGGGGGAGCCTCGATTGCATTTGATGAGGCACATGATTTAGGGGGAGCATCTAGCTCAAGAAGGACATTTTCTCAGGCCAGAAATTGGACCAAAGATCACACTCCTGATCTGATCATTGGAAATCCTGATGAAGGTGTAAAGAAAAGAAGTGCAACTCAAAATAAATGTCTGTAACACAATCTACTTTCAAAAGAAGAGCCAAAGAAAGTAGAAGATGTACTCAAGGATGCAGATTGGGTTCTGGCTATGCAAGAAGAATTAAATGAGTTCGAACGGAATGAAGTATGGAAGCTGGTGCCTAGACCTAAAAATAGGTCAATTGTAGGCACAAAGTGGGTCTTTAGAAATAAAACTCACTCTGATGGAACCATTTTCAGAAACAAGGCGAGGTTAGTGGTTAAAGGATATTCCCAACAGAAAGACATTTACTATGATGAAACATTTACTCCTGTTGCTAGGATGGAAGCAATCAGAATTTTCTTTACATATGCTGCACACAAGAAATTTAAAGTCTTTCAGATGGATGTCAATAGTGCATTTCTCAATGGAGAACTTGAAGAAGGAGTCTATGTTGAACAACCACAAGGTTTTGTGGATTCTAAACATCCTTACTATGTTTATAGACTTGACAAAGCACTCTATGGACTAAAGCAAGCACCTAGAGCATGTTATGAGACTCTTGCTCAGTTTCTACTTGAAAGTGGATTCAAAAGAGGTACAATAGATAAAACTTTAGTTTATCTGAATAAAGGTAAATATTTGCTTTTAGTTCAAATTTATGTGGATGATATCATTTTCGGATAAACTAATCAAAAACTGTGTGATAAGTTCTCAAAGTTGATGCAATCAAGATATCAAATGAGTATGTTGGGAGAGATGAGCTATTTCTTGGGGTTGAAAATTAAACAGACTGATAATGGCATCTACATTAATCAGTCCAAGTACACAAAGAATCTATTGAAAAGGTTTAATATGCAAGAAAGTGCAACTGCAACTACTCTTATGACAACTGCTACAAAGTTTGATCCTCATGAAGGTACAACGGTTGATGTCACAAACTATAGAGGTATGATTGGTTCTCTTTTGTACCTAACGACTATTAGGCCAGGCATTATGTTTGCCATCTATTTGTGTGCAAGATTTCAGGAAAATCCTAGGGAGCCATATCAAATTGTAGTTAAGAGAATCTTTCGGTATCTTAAGGGCACTACATCACTTGGTCTATGGTATGCAAGGGAAATTGATTTTGAATTATGTGAATATTCAGATATTTACTTTGCTGGATGTAAAATAGACAGGAAGAGTACCTCTGGAAGTTGTCAGTTTTTGGGGAGAAGATTAGTCTCATGGTTCAGTAAGAAGCAGAAATCCAATCCAACTTCAACTGCTGAAGCTGAATATATTGCAGCTGAAAGCTGCCGTGCTCAACTATTATGGATGAGGAACCAGCTCATGGACTATGGATTATCATTTTCTAAAATTTCTATTTATTTTGATAATCAAAGTGCTATTGCTATGATAGGAAACCCAGTGCAACACTCTCTTACTAAACATATCAGTATCATATATCACTTTATAAGAGAGCATGTCATGGAAGAAACAATTGAGCTCCATTTTGTTCCCACTGATCAGCAGCTGGCTGATATCTTCACAAAGCCATTTACTGAAGCAACATTTACAAAGCTTGTCAATGAACTTTGTATGGTTAGTTGGGACATATAATTTCCTTTTAATTTATATTGATCAAATCTTGATATGTCCTAAATACTGTTGAAGATATTATGTTGGGAATTTTTGATGTATTTTATTATATGCATGTTCAATTAAGTGAATTTATTTGCTAAATATGCATGTATAAATATATATCATTGTCATCATTACAAATCAGTCTAGGGAGACGCGCATCAACAAGATATTTTTTGGCTCTGCAGTTAAATAATTAATCAAACCCCTAGTCCTTTGATATTCCCTCTCTCTTGGTTATTTAACCATCATTCATCATCCAGTCCTATCATATCTCCCCAAACACAAAACGCTCTCTTCACTTTCATTTCTCACATCTCTTTCTTCTCTAAAAAAATGGCGCATTTCAGCTGGTTCTACAACTATGGCACTAATATTGTGACACTTTTTCATGATGGAATGCAAACTCCATATCACATCAACGCCATTCCAAATGACATATGGATCCAACTTCCAGAAGACATCAAAAATGACCTTCTGGGATTCCAAAGAGACCTCCACCTCTACAGTCTTCGGCAACAAGAGAGGATCATTCGTCTTAATATCCTCTCTGTTAAAAGTAGGAAGAAGCCATGATCATCCACCGCCTTAGTCTTCCCGGCAAACATCCTCTGGCTGTTTCTCTTCACCATCAACTTTGTCGGGCTTCTTAGACTAAGGCTATTGACGTTCTTCTCTAATAGACTAGGATTCTCTTGTAATCTCTTTTGCATGTAATTAAAATTTCATGAAATGTACTCTTTTGTCTATTAATGAAATTTCTTTAGTTTACAAGATTTAATCTACGTTCTTCAGCTGTGTATGCATGTGATTGTTCCTTATTGTAGCCTGTTAATCTCTAAATCATACACTTAACATGTATCTTTTGATGATTCTTGAGATTAAAATTGCGGTTTTCTAATAAATTTGCTTTGTTTTGACAAATATTGATGAATTTGAATCGACAAATCCTGACATTGTCGAATCCTGACAGAAAAGAGATCTCAAGTACTGACGACATGTCAGCATGTTCTAATTTAGAATATTAGTGTTAAATAATTTTTGAGTTGTTTAGTTCTGGAATTAAGTATCTTAATTAATTATTGATTAATAGTGGATTATCTGTTGAACAAATTCACACAGTAATTTCTTGATAAAGATGTGCGTATTTTGTTGCTACTTCCGCACTTTAATTCCACTTTTAAATCCTATTACTCAGTAATTGTCACCTGTCAGAAGTCTAATTCACTAAGCTTCCTTCTTTGTGTGTGTGTGTTATACACAATCCAGAGTTGCAAACTTAAATACCCACAAGAACTTCAGTGACATAAATCATCATACACATAGCTTCACTATTCACATCTCACTCATATTCTTCCTCAACACCTACATACAGCATATCATCGTCTGAAGTTTCATCATTCTTCAGCCAAACTACAATCATTCATGGAAACACATTTGGCACCAATAATTACTTGGCTCTGCTTACACATCAGCAGTTTCCACAATCTTTTCATGATATTCAGGATTTCTTACTCCAATGTCCAATTGGGTATACTCTTAAAAATCCTACCAAGGTGTCATACAAGGCTGTAATGCAGGTATGGAATACAACTTTGGTTAATAAAACAAACACTACCTTTTCATTTGAATATAAGGGACATATGTATGAGGTTGATTCTGATGTCTTGATTCAAGCCTTAAGATTGCCTGCTTGTGATGGTGCTCCTGATAACTATGCAACTGAGCAGCTATTTGATATGCTAATGACCCTAAGCTATAAAGGTGAAATCACAACCATTGGCAAACTGACAAGGACAAAATTGAAGAGAGAATGCAATTTCTTCTTTGACTACATCAGCAGGTGTTTCTTGAATAAAACAACAAATTTTAATGCTCTTCCATCTACTTCTCTGAAAATTGGGTACTCTCTCCTTTACTCTCATAATTTTGACTATGGTAATACTATACTTCAATTCATAATTGCTAGGAGAGCAGATACATCAGGAGTTATAGGGTATACTAGTTTTCTTCAATTGATTTTTAATTTTCTATGCCCTAATGCTATATTTGATAATGATGAATTACTCCATATGTTTCAAATCTTTGAAAAAGATATCACTGATCACATTAAAAGCGATGAAAATAATTAATTTTCAGGATCTCCTTTCCTACCTAGGGAGATCAGACAATTTCTATTAAGAAATAGATCTACTCCTACACAAGTGCCTGCAAATCCTGATGTTGGCACCTCTGTAACAGTTCCTGATGCTGTGGGACAAGACACTACCCATCTTGTTTCTAACCCAAACATTTCTTCTCCTAAATAGCACTTTATAATCCAGTTTCTAAATTAGCCTCCTTTGATGTCTCCCAAAAGACATCAGTTGTAACAAAGAAAATGCTAGTTAAGAAATCTGTTAAATCTGAACAGAGAGCTCCACAGGCCTTACTAAGTGAGAGTGAGAAGAAAGAAGAATGTCTTCCAGTCAGGAAAAGAAGACTGATCATGCATGATGATTCTAACTCTGATGATCAGATGCCCACCGGGTCTATGTTGAAAATCAAGAAGTCAACAATTGAAAATCCTGATGACTCAGTTAACACTAATGGAACCATGGAGCCAACTACTGATGCTAGTGTTCTGCTAAAAAAGCTTCCAGTGATCAAAGCAACTGCTGTGTCCAAGATAGCTGACAAGAGCAGGTTGAAAACAAAAAGTGGAGAAGTGGTTGGGTACATCAGAAAGAAGAACTAAGTCTTTGCTATGGATGTCAGTCCACACGAACCTTTTCTATGGATGTCAGTCGACAAGAACCTAAGTCTCAAAGGGATTTAGCAACTGCAACACATCCAGTCACATAAGAACCATCTTCTCAAATGGAAGATGTAGACAAAGAGGCTGCACAAATCATTGTTGATTTTGCTCAAAGTGATCTTCTTGTTGACTCTGAGCAACTACTGAAGGAAAAGAAGGCTCATCAGGATGTATTGTCAAAGGTGGATGCAGTTATCAATGATCCTATTTTTGAGAAGAGCACACAAGAACCTTCACCAACACTTACTAAAGCAACTCATATTTCTCAGACCCCACAAGAACCATCAGTTCAAAGTACTGATACTAGTCTACTTCCTCCTCCTGACAGGTCAAATCCCGATGTTACATCAGATCCTAATGCGGTTCATCCTTCAACTGAAATAGCTACTATTGATGACCCCCTACTGATTGCTAGTTTACAAAAGCATCCTGATATGCTGTTTGTTCCTCCACTATCATCACTTCCACTTGAGGACTCAGCTTCAGGTATTGCTTATTTTTTTACATTATCCTCATGTTTGTATGATTATAAATAGTCTCTTATTTGAGGTTACCTCTATTTATATGACAAGCATACTACTCTTCTCAACCATCTCTTATTTCTATGACAAATGTCTGACTGTGATTTTCTGTGAGACTGTGTGAAAATACTATGAGAGAAAATTAAATTTTTGAGTGGCAGTCTCCTGTACTGGCAAAAGGAGAGGTAGCTTTGAGAAAATAATTTTATAAGTATTTTTCTCTTACTTATAAAGTCAAAGAAAATTATCTTGAAAGGATACAAACATGGTAACATATATGAAGCAAGGCTACATAAAGTCTTGAAAAGGAAGCTACCTGCCTTATCTCTAAGGCATCAGTAGATGAGAGCTGGAACTGGCATAAGAAGCTCTCATATCTCAACTTCAATTCAATCAATGAACTTGCCAAGAAGGAGCTTGTAAGAGGATTACCAAATATGTTATATTCAGGTGATGGTCTTTTTGATGCTTGTCAAAAGTCTAAACAAAGAAGAGTATCCTTCAAAAGCAAAACATAATTCTCTATTTCTGAGCCATATCACATGCTACACCTGGATCTTTTTGGACTACTAAACATAATGTCCATCAACAAGAAAAGGTACACACTCGTAATTGTTGATGATTTCACTAGATATACTTGGGTTTATTTTATACACAGGAAATATGAAAATCCGGAAATTCTTGTGGACCACATAAGGCAAATTGAAAATGGATCTACTCATAAAGTGAAAATTCTGAGAAGTGATAATGGCACTGAATTTAAGAATTCAAAAATGGAGGAATTTTGCAAGTACAAAGGCATATAATAACAATTCTCAGCTCCTGGTACACCTCAACAAAATGGTGTTGTTGTGAGGAAGAACATAACCTTGATCGAAGCTGGCAGAACTCTGCTAGAAGAAGCAAAACTACCCACTTACTTTTGGGCTGAAGTAGTGAATACAACATGTTATACTCAGAATATCACTCTGGTAAACATACATGGTGTTACAACTTATCAGATGCTGAAAGAAAAGAAGCCTAGTCTCAAACATCTTCATGTATTTAGATGTAGATGTTTCATTTTGAGAACTCATACCGATCAGCTAGGAAAATTTGAATCAAAAGCTGATGTAGGAATCTTTGTTGGGTACTCACCATCAAGAGCATACAAAGTTTTCAATCTGAGAACAAACACTGTAGTTGTCTCTATAAATGTATCCTTTGATGATAAAAAAATTCCTGTTTTTGAAGAAGACACTCATGAAAGTCTAATCTTTGCAAATGAAAATGCATTGTTGGAATCTGGATCAAACTCTAATGAACTTTCAAATCCTGATGATTCAAATGCTGACACTCCTTCAGATTCCGAAGATAATCATTATACTAATGAACCTGTACATGTTGAGGGGGAGCAACATCAAAGGTCGGCTGATGGTACTAACACTGAAGAATCATCTCAAGGTTCTTCTCAATCTAATCTCTCAGAATCCAATGCTGATTCGACATCAGATGAACATGAGTCAAGTCCCAATATCTCATCAGGATATAACACAAGAGATTCAGGGGGAGCCTCAAATGCATTTGATGAGGCATACAATTCAGGAGGAGCATCTAGCTCCAGAAGAACACTTCCCAGTGCCAGAAAATGGACCAAAGATCACACTCCTGATCTGTTTATTGGAAATCCCGATGATGGTGTAAAGATGCAACTCCGAATGAATGTTTATATCATAATCTACTTTCAAAAGAAGAGCAAAAAGAAGTAGAAGATGCACTCAAGGATGCAGATTGGGTTCTGGCTATGCAAGAAGAATTAAATGAGTTCGAAATAAATGAAGTATGGAAGCTGGTGCCTAGACCTTAAAATAGGTCAATTGTAGGCACAAAGTGGATCTTTAGAAATAAGACTGATTATGATGGAACAATCATCCGAAACAAGGCAATATTGGTGGCTAAAGGTTATTCCCAACAGGAAGGTATTGATTATGATGAGACATTTGCTCATGTTGCTAAGCTGGAAGCAATCAAAATCTTCTTGGCATATGTTGCTCACAAGAAGTTCAAAGTCTTCCAGATGGATGTCAAGAGTGCACTTCTCAATGGAGAACTTGAAGAAGAAGTCTATGTTGAACAACCACCAGGAGTTATGGATCCTAAACATTCTGACTATGTTTACAGACTTGACAAAGCACTCTATAGACTAAAGCAAGCACCTAGAGCATGGTATAAAACCCTTGCTCAGTTTCTACTTGAAAGTGGATTCAAAAGAGGTACAATAGATTAAACCTTATTTTATCTGAATAAAGGTAAAGATTTGCTTTTAGTTCAAATTTATGTGGCTGATATCATATTTGGATCAACTAATCAAACATTGTGTGATAAGTTTTCAAAGTTAATGCAATCAAGATATCAAATGAGTATGATAGGAGAGATGAGCTATTTCCTAGGCTTGAAAATTAAACAGACTGACAATGGCATCTATATTAATCAGTCCAAGTACACAAGGAATCTACTGAAGAGGTTTAATATGCAAGAAAGTGCAACTGCAAGTACTCCTATGGCAACTGCTACAAAGCTTGATCCTAATGAAGGTACAGCAGTTGATGTTACAAGCTACAGAGGTATGATTGGTTCACTTTTATACCTAACTGCCAGTAGGCCTGATATTATGTTTTCCACTTATTTGTGTGCAAGATTCCAGGAAAATTCTAGGGAGCCACATCTTATTGTAGTTAAGAGAATCTTTAGATATGTAAAAGGCACAACATCACTTGGTCTATGGTATGCAAGGAAAGCTGATTTTGAACTGTGTGGATATTCAGATGCTGACTTTGCTGGATGTAAAATAGACAGGAAGAGCACCTCTGGGAGTTGTCAGTTTTTGGGAGGAAGACCAGTCTCCTGGTTCAATATGAAGCAGAAATCCATTTCTACTTCAACTGCTAAAGATGAATATATTACAGCTGGAAGCTACTCTGCTCAGCTATTATGGATGAAAAACCAGCTCATGGACTATGGATTATCATTTTCTACAGCCGCCTCATATCATAAAGAGTGTAAATTTCCTTTGCCCTGTGATAATCAAAGTGCCATTGCTATGACAGGGAATCCAGTACAACACTCTCTCACCAAACATATAAGTATCAAATATCATTTTATCAGAGAGCATGTCATGGAAGGAACCATTGAGCTCCACTTTGTTCCTACTGATCAACAGCTGGCTGACATCTTCACAAAGCCATTACCTAAAGTAACATCTACAAAGCTTGTCAATGAGCTTGGAATGGTTAGTTGGGACAAGTAATTTCCTGTTAATTTTTATTTGAATAAATCCTGATATCTATTGATCAAATCCTGATATGTCCTAAATGATGTTTTAGGTATTAAGCCAAGAATATTTGATGTATTTTATTTTATTATATGCATGAGAATTAAGTGAATTTATTTTCTAAATGTGCATGTATGAATAAATATATCATTGTCATCATTACTAGTCGATCTAGGGAGACACGTATAAATAAGATATTTGGTTACATCATTAAGTTAACTCTTCAGTTAATCATTAATCATATCCCTGGTCTCTTTATATTCCCTCTCTCGCTCTTGGTTATTTAACCATCATTACTCGTGCAGTCATATCATCTCCGATTTTCACACAAACCATTTTCTCTCTTTCATTTCTCACTATTCTCTCCGTATTACAAAAATGGTTCTCTTCAACATGTTCTTGAACTTTAAGAACTTCAACGTAGAGTTCAACTGCACTGACTGGCAGCAGGAATGACACATCACTGCCATCCCTGAAAAGGTGTGGAACTCGATTCCACAGGAGATCATGACAGAACTCCTATTCTTAGAGATGGAGTATCGTTTTCATCTCGATCGCTTGGAAGAAGCACGGTGAGAAGCTCTTCGTCAGCAAGAACGGATCATCCATCTTGCTGTGCTATTTATAAATAGTAGGAGGAACTAATCAACATCAACAACCTTAATTCTTCAACTAAGACTGTTGAAGTTCTTCTTAGACTAGGACTATCTTGTAATTTTTATTTGCATGTAATCTACAAATTTCATGAAATGTACTCTTCTGATATATTAATGAAATTTCTTTTGATTGCAAGATTTAGTCTCTGATTATTTTGCCGAGTATGCATGTGAATGTAAATTGAAGCCTGTTAATCTTTACATCATCCACTTCAAATGAATATCTTTGATGATTGTTTGATTAAAATTGTGGTTTGCTAATAATTTCTGAAGCTTTGACAAACAACTGTTGAATTCAAATCGACACATTCTGATTTTGTCAAATCTTGACAAAGAAGAGGTCTTAAATACTGACGACAGGTCAGCATTTACTAATTCAGATTATTAGTGATCAATTTTGAGTAGATTTATTGCTAAAATTAAGTGTCTCACTTAATTAATAATTAATGGTGGATTATCTGATAAACAAATGTCTACAGTTGTGTCTCGACATATCTGTATGTATTTTGTCTTTACTTCCGCAAATTACTCCACCGTCAAACTCTGTTACTCGGTAATTGTTTCATGTCCGAAGTCAAATTTACTACATTACCTTCTTCATATGAATGTGTTATACATACTCCAGAGTAGCAAAGCTATATAACTAAAAAGAACCTCTGTGACACAATTCATCATACACATAGCTTCGTTGTTTATATATCACTTATATTCACTCTCACAAGCTATACACATCATGACATCATCTGAAGTTTCACCACTTTTCAGTCAAACCACAATCATTCATGGAAATATATTTGGTACTAACAATTACTTAGCTCTGCTTACACATTAGCAGCTACCATCATCTTTTCATAAAATTCAGGATTTTCTACTACAATGTCCAATTGGGTATGCTCTTACAAATCCAGTCAAGGTATCATACAGGGCTGTCATGCAGGTATGGAATACGACTTTGGTTAATGCAACAAATACTGGTTTTTCTTTTGAGTATAAGGGTCACAAGTATGAGGTTAATGCTGATGTTCTGCTTCAAGCCTTGAGATTGCATGCCCTTGATGGTGCTCCTGATGCCTATACCATTGAGCAGTTGTTTGATATGCTGAGGACTATAGGCTATAAAGGAGAAATCACAACCATTGGAAAACTGGCAAGGATGAAACTGAAAAGGAAATGGAACTTTTTCTTTGATTGCATCAGTAGGTGTTTCTTGAACAAAACAACAAATTTTGATGCACTATACTACAATTCATAATTTCTAGGAGAGCAGATGCCTCAGGAGTAATAGGGTATACTAGATTTCTACAACTGATTTTCAATTTTCTATGCCCTAATGCTATTTTTGATGATGATGAATTACTTCCCGTTTTTCAAATCTCTGAAAAAGCAATCACTGATCACATTAAAAGGGATGGAAAGAATAAATTTTTAGGACCTCCCTTTCTTCCTAGAGAGGTTAGGAAATTTCTGTTAAGAAATAGACCTACTCCTACACAAGTGCCTGCAAATCCTGATGTTGGCACCTCTGTCACAGTTCCTGATGCTGAGAATCAAGAAACCACCCATCTTGTTTCTAACCCAAGCACTTCTTCTTCCAAACAGCAAACACACCCAGCTTCTAAATTAGCTTCCTCGGTTGTCTCTCAAAAGACATCAGTTGTAACAAAGAAAAGGCTGTCTAGGAAATCTGTCACATCTAGACAGAAAGCTAAACACGCCTCACTGAGTGCGAGAGAGAAGAAAGAAGACTGATTATACATGATAATTCTGACTCCGATGATCAGATGCCAATAAGGTTGCTGTCGAAAACCAAGAAATCTAGTGACCCTACTGGAACCAAGGAGCCAACTACTGATGCTAGTGCGCTGCTCGACAAGCTTCCAGTAATTGAAGCAACTGCTGAACACAAGAAAACTGCAAAGAGCCAGTTGAAAAGAAAAAGTGCAACAGTAGTTGGATACATCAGAAAGAAGAAGAAGACTCAGCCTCTTACCAAGGATGTCAGTACACAAAAACCTAAATCTCAAAGGGATTTAACAACTGCAACACATCCAGTCACACAAGAACTATCTTCTCAAAGGAAAGATGAAGACACCGAGGCTGCACATATCATTGTTAATATTGCTCGAAGTGATCTTCTTGCTGACTTTGTTCAACTACTACAGGAAAAGCAAGCTCATCAGGAAATACTGTCAAAGGTAAATGCAATCATAAATGATCCTATTTTTGAGAGGAGCACACAAGAACCTTCACCAAGCATTGCTGAAGTAGCTCACATTTCTCAGACTCCACAAGAACCATCAGTTCAAAGTACTGATGCTGGTCTCTTAACTTCGCCTGACAGATCACATCCTGGTGTTACAACAACTTCTACTCAGACTCATCCTTCAACTGGACTAGCTACTATTGATGATCCTCTACTGGTTGTTAGTGTGCAAAAGCATCCTAATGTGCTGTTTGTTCCTCCACTATCATCACTTCCTCTTAAGGACTCACCTTCAGGTATTGCTAACTTTCTTATATATTCTCATGTTTGTATAATTATAAATAGTCTCTTTTTTGAGGTTACCTCTATTTATATGACAAGCATACTACTCTTCTCAGCCATCTCTTATTTCTTTGTATAATGTGTGATTGAGCCTTTCTGTGAGACTGTGTGAAAATATCATGTGATAAAATTAAACTCTTAAGTGGCAGTCTCCTGTACTGGCAAAAGGAGAGGTAGTTTTGAGACAAGAATCTTATAATTTTTTCTTTACTTATAAAGTTTCTTCTATGAGAACAATGTTACACTTAAAAGTAATTTATTGTGTGAGAAATGATGAGATCACTTGAAAAGAATAGAGAGATTTAGGTATTATAATGTTTTTGTTTCAGGAT
This sequence comes from Apium graveolens, assembly GCF_009905375.1. Classification (NCBI taxonomy): domain Eukaryota; kingdom Viridiplantae; phylum Streptophyta; class Magnoliopsida; order Apiales; family Apiaceae; genus Apium; species Apium graveolens. The sequence continues at coordinate 37,296,565 of NC_133647.1, forward strand.
CTCATCAGCCACAGGCATCTCTTGCAAAGAATTTGGTCAAAGGCAAGGCAATTCTGCCTGATTCCGCAAATTCTTCTAATGTGCTGTCTGATTCTGATAATGAAAGTGATGAGGATGATTCTGATACAACTCAGCTTAAGTCTACAATTGATGCATTTAAAAAGTCCAATGTTGGTTCTTCTTCGCAATTCAATGAAAATCCTTCTTATTACAATGTTGATGTTGAACATTTTCGGCAGATAGAATATGATTATAAATGGAAACTTGCAAATACTTCTATCTCATCTGCTGTTGGCCTGCAAATATTCATCGTGCCTATGATAGAATTCAAACTCCTGATCTGAAGTTGCATCTTAAGGCCTCCATTATTTCTGTCAAAGGAATTCACTCTGATCTTGATGAAATGAAGAAGTCTCATGCTGATGTCAAGGAGAAAATCGATGGATTTTTGCTTCACACACCTACCTCAGCTGCATTAAAAAGTGTGAAAAATAATATCATAGATGTTGTTGAATTTCAACACAGCATGGCCTCTAGACTTTCCTCCTTAGAAGATAAGGTCTCTTCTATAGGTGACAAACTGGATGCTCTGTTTTCTCTTCTTTCAAATCCTGATGCCAAAAAGAGGGAAAAGATAGTTGCTACAAAATGTACACCAGATTCTATTCAGACAAAGGATAAAGATATTGATGATAATGGTGATAAGAATAAGAATCTAGTGACAGTTGTTCGAATTGCTTCTACTGCTCAACAACCTCAACATTCCACGGAGACTCATCCTTCAGGACAAAGGAAGTCTACTGATGCGCACAAAGCCAAGCACAAGACTACTACTGGTGCTCCTGAGGATGTTAATGTTACAGTCTCTAATTTAGCAGATGCTAAGGGATTATTCTTTCCTTACAGGCATAAGGAAACAAGATAAGAGATTATTTTGTACTACAAAGACAAGAGGTTTGAGCAAAAGAATGCTAGGAGTGCTCTTGGGTATATAACTGAAGAATTTCCTGATCTAACACCTGAAGAAGCAGTTATGCAACAAAAGGAGCTAATGGATCAAATTGAAGCTAAAGCTAACACTTCTAAAGGAAGAGGAAAAAGAGGTGGAAGATCTACAAGAGCTAGATGAAGAGGAGGAAGAGGAAGAGGAAGAACTTCTAAATCAAGTCAAGTGGCTGCATTTAACTCTACTTTTCTGAATTTTCTATCCAGAGAAGGTTATGTTACTGTACAAGGACATGATGAAGATGAAGAGGTTCAGAAGCCAGAAGAGTTGATTATACCAAGAAAGAAAAAATCAGCCACTGATATTGATCAAGCTGATACAGCAAATCAGAATGTAACTCCTGATGCCGACACAAATCCTGAGGTAAAAGTAGATCCCGATGCTATGAACCTGATAACTGATTTTGATCCTGATGAAAAAGTGATTGAAGCATTAAATAAGTCAGCCCTTACTCCAGTAGTCACTCCTCATATTTCAGAGGTTGATGAAAAAGAAAAGGTTGATAGAAGGGAAGCTGATCAAGCATGCTAAGAATATTTGTAGAAGATTTTAAAATCAAAGAGGGAGCTATGGCATAAAGCAAAAGGGAAGATTCATGATCTGTCTACAAGTTATGCTCCACTCAGCAAGAATGATAGAAGATGGAAATATATTTATACATTCGATTATCCTAAAGGGTTCAAGCATGTTTATTATGTGTCAGCAGGGTTAAGAGATCTTATTTTAGAACATGAAGATGTTGATAAGTTCATCAAGAAACCTTCTTGGGTGGAATACAATGAAAAACTAAAACTTGTTAAATCTCGAACCAGAGGAGGCATTGGTCATTCTGATATGGAGATTCTAAAATCTGATCTGTTGGATATAAATACTCTGACAGAGAACCTTGGTGAAAGAGTTTTTCCTTTACATCTTGAGAAAGTTGAAGCTGTGAAGATTGTCTATAGAAAGATAAATGATAATGATATCAGAGAAGAGATTCTGTACTTTTTCAGGGATGGTAAAGTAAAGAGTTTTACATTGCAGCAACTCTTAATGAAGACTGTGTCAGAATTGAAATACATTCACTATCTTCTTAGAGTTCAGAACAGTGTCACCAGAAATTGGTCTTCTATGATACTTGAAGTCATCAGAAGAAGAGTCATGACAAAAGATGATAAATACACTGGTGATTATGTTCCTGAGTACAGAACTTATACTGGTCAAGAAATGAAGATGAAAAAGGGAGCTGCAGTACTACAAGTTTTTCTCAACAGTCAGTAGTTATCCTTTAGTCCTGATCATGAAGATGTCAGTTTAAGCTACATGTTGATTGGTGATCTTGAGATAAGCAAAAGATCAATTTCTAAATTAAGATCGGCCATCTATCAACTTGGAGAAGACACTGAAGAGAAGAGAGAGTTGAAGAAAAAGCTTGTTAAAGTCCTACGAGACAAGGAGGAAGAAAGATTGAAAAATTTTCTGGAAACAACTGTCAGTTATTTGAAGATACTGAAGTAAGCTTTAATCCTTGTACATTTTATAGATTGGTTTTGGCATCAATGAGAATGGAATTTGTGCTTCATTACATGAAGCATAAATTGGGGGAGATTGTTACACGTTGAATTCTTAATGATCAGAAGGAGCTCAGGATCTCGCTATTTGGTGTTATCAGTATTTGATGCATCATCAGGATTCGACACATCAATATTTGGATGTCGTCAGTATTTGAAGACAGCCAGCTTAGAAGATTTGTTCTGTTCCTTGTATTGTGGAGTAGATAACTTTTATGTCTGAGTTCTAGGACTTTATCTATTCAGTTGAAGATATTTATCAGTTATAGTTAGCTTTTGATAATGCATATCTTAGATTGATTTATTGTAGCTGTGTAGTATATAAACACAGTTTAGGTCATCACGTAGTGTATCGATCTTGAGTATCATTCGACCTAGCAGTTCTCAAGAACATCAATATTTCTTGAGAGAGTTTTGTAACAATTTTTATTAGATATATAAAAAGTTGTTATATTTTATTACTTGTTCGAAACATTTATACAATTGTATCCAAATCCCATTATAAAATTGTATCTTTACTGGGCAATACATACTACCTTGACGTAATCAATGATCGACCTTACAAGCCAACAAAATTGGTACCTGCAACTCATACTGTTGATGAACATCTTTAGCTGAAGGAGAAGAGTGAGTGGACACCAGAAGAGAAAGTCGATGTGCTGAAGGATGCAAAGGTAAGAAACATTTTGCATAACAATCTTGATTATGTGATGTCAAACAGGGTTATAGCCTACAAGACTGCCAAAGAGTTCTGGGATGCTCTTGGGACTCAATGCCAAGGAACCACAACCATCAAGAAGAATAGAAGGGCTGTTTTAGTTCAAGAATATGAACATTTCGAGGCAAAGATTGATGAAAGTCTCACAGACATCTATGATAGGTTTCTCACTCTGCTCAATGACCTATATTTGGTGGAAAAGGTGTACGATCTTGAAGTTTCAAACACCAAGTTTCTGAGAGCTTTGAATGAGGAATGGTAGACACAGACCTCAATCATACGACACCAGTATGATTTGGAAAAAGTCACTCTGGATGAAATCTATGGCATGCTGAAGACTCATGACTTGGAAGTTCAGCAAAGAAAATAGAGGAAAAGCAACAAGGGAAAATCAACTACCTTAAAAGTGAATGCTAAAGCTTCAAAAGATAAGATAGTTGAAGCTACAAGGAAAAGAACTATCTGCCAGAATCAGATACTGATGATTCATCATCAAATCCTGATGATGACACTGATTCTGAAACTGATGAGAACATGACAGATTCTGATGTCATGCAGATGGCTGCTATGATGGTTAAGGGTTTCAAGAGGATGCAATTCAGGAAGTCTCAGAAGAATAGAAGCTTCAGGAAGAAGTTTACTGGAGGAGAAAGGAAGCCTTCTGAAAGAAGAGAAGGAAAGGATTTGAAAGCTGGAAAAGTTGACAGATCAAAGATCAAGTGCTACTACTGTGATGAACCTGGTCACTTTGCTATTGAATGCAGAAAGGCAAGGAATGACAAAGGGAAGAACAAAGCCTTGATCACATCAAGCAAGGATTAGATGGATTCTACTGATTCTGAAAATGAAGGAACAAACTATGCACTGATGGCTAGTTTTGATAATCCTGCTTCTTCTGATTCCAAGGTATCGACATCCTTCTTTTCTTTTGATACTGAGAATATAACTGAGTTGAAATCTATTCTTAAGTCTCTCCATGGAAATTTTAAGAATAAGACTCTAGAGAATAATAGACTGTTAACTGAAATTGAGACCTTAAAATCTAGGAATGATCAGTTAGAGTCTGACTTAATAAATCAGATTGAATTTCAAAAAGAATGTGAGAAAGCTAAACATACAGTAAAGATACTTGAGGCTAGATACAGTATGTTGGAAAAGAATTTATAAAATGAGAGAAAAACCCTTAAAGCCTGGACTGATTCATGCAAAAAGGTTCATGAGATGATCTCTAAGAAAATCTGGAAAGAATATATTGGCTACAAAGATGGAAATAAAGATGTTGACACTGAAAATGAAATTACCCTTAAGACTCCTGTTAAGTTTATTTCTTCAGAAGCTAATGAACCCAAATTGTAATAACCCCAAAATTTTGGACTTTTTGTAACCCTTATGAATATTGATTTTGTTGATTATGCTGAATAAGAAAACTTTTCATGCCACACTTTGTAGGGGTTCTTTTATGGTTATTCTGAGATCTTATTAGTACTCTATATGGTATATAAGTGTATGTAAAGATCATCAGAATCCAAATTCGAACACTTTGATTTTTCCCGAAAATCCACCAGATACCGAAAGAATTGAGTATAAGGTAACATGACTAAAAGGATTTAAATTCAAGGATTATATGAGAGGATCATAAAAGGAATATAATATATTGAGAAAGGTTAAGGGAACCCAAGTAATAAGATCCCGGATATGATCGCTCAAACGATTAGCAAGAACGAACGATAAACGAGTCGTAAAACAATTAAACGACAAGTAATGCAAGAGAGATTAGTGCATGGATTATGGATGATAATCAAGCAATTAAGCAAGGATTAACATAAAAAGATGCTTCCACCACCAAGTGATGATAAGTGGCAAATGATGAAGTCGCCAAGATGATGTCATGCTTAGTCATACTGCACTCACTTTAATTAACGAACAAATCATCCAAATATCCCATTCACTTCATTTTCCACCACAAAAACATTCAACAAAGCAAACACTCTCCCAAGAACACCTAGCTCTCGGCTTTTTCATGTTTTCAAGGAGAAAATTTCCAAAAATCAAGATTCTAGCTTTGTTAAATTGCAAGGTAATTACCCAAGGTCCCTTATGATTAGATAAGCATATCCTAGGAGTTTAAGCTTCTATTTCTTCATGAATCTCTTCCAATAAATCAAGAAAAAAGATGATGAATAGTGTTTTCAAGATTACTAACTTTATTTTCTTGATTTCCTTTAAGATCCAAGCATTCCTAAGCTATCTCAAGGCTTCTTAAGGCTTTCTAGCTACTCTAATCACTCCAAGGAAGGTATAACCCCTCCAAACCCTAAAGAACAAATCTCCTAAGATGACTGTCTTCAAGTACTGATGACATCCAAATGCTGATGATGTGTCAAATCCTGATGACACATCAAATACTGATGCCACCAACCGGCCAGATCCTGAGCTCCTTCTGATCATTGAGAATTCAACATGTAACAATCTCCCCCAATTTATGCTTAATGTAATGAAGCACAAATTCCATTCTCAATGATGCCAAAACCAATCTACAAAATGTACAAGGAGTAAATCTTACTTCAGTATCATCAGATAACTGACAGTTGTTTCCAGAAAGTTTTTCAATCTTTCTTCCTCGTTGTCTCGCAGGACTTTAACAAGCTTTTTTCAACTCTCTCTTCTCTTCAGTGTCTTCTCCAAGCTGACAGATGGCTGATCTCAACTTAGAAATTGAGCTTTTGCTTATCTCAAGATTACCAATCAACATGTAACTCAAACTGACATCTTCATGATCAGGACTAAGGATAACGGAGGACTGTTGAGAAAAACTTGTAGTACTGCAGCTCCCTTTTTCATCTTCATTTCTTGACCAGTATAAGTTCTGTACTCATGAACATAACCACCATCATATTTATCATCTTTTGTCATGACTCTTCTTCTGATAGCTTCAAGTATCATAGAAGACCAATTTCTGGTGATACTGTTCTCAACTCTAAGAAGATAGTGAATGTATTTCAATTATGATATAGTCTTCATTAAGAGTTGCTGCAATGTAAAACTCTTTAATTTACCATCCCTGAAAAAGTACAAAATCTCTTCTCTGACATCATTATCATTTATCTTTCTATAGACGATCTTCACAGCTTCAACTTTCGCAAGGTGTGAAAGAGAAACCCTTTTACCAAGATTCTCTTTCAGAGTATTTGTATCCAGCAGATCAGAGTTTAGGATCTCCATATCAGAATGACCAATGCCTCCTCTGGTTTGAGATTTGACAAGTTTCAGTTTTTCATTGTATTCCACCCAAGAAGGTTTCTTGATGGACTTATCAATATCTCCCTGTTCTGAAATAGAATCTCTTAACCCTGCTGACACAAAATCAACATGCTTGAACCCTTTAGGATAATCGAATGTATTAATATCTTTCCATCTTCTATCCTTCTTGTTGAGAGGAGCATAACTTGTAGACAGATCATGAATCTTTCCTTTTTCTTTATGCCATAGCTCCCTCTTTGATTTTAAAATCCTTTGCAAATATTTTTTGCATGCTTGATCAGCTTCCTTTCTATCAACCTTTTCCTTTTCATCAACCTCTGAAATATGAGGAGTGACTACTGAAGTAAGAGCTGATTTATTTAATGCTTCGATCACCTTTTCATCAGGATCAAAATCAGTTATCAGGTTCACAGCATCAGGATCTACTTTTACCTCAGGATTTATGTCTGCATCAGGAGTTACATGCTGATTTGCTGTATCAGCTTGATCAATGTCAGTGGCTGACTTTTTCTTTCTTGGTATAATCAACTCTTCTGGCTTCTGAAACTCTTCATCTTCATCATGTCCTTGTACAGGAACATATCCTTCTCTGGATAGAAAGTTCAGAAAAGTAGAGTTGAATGCAGTCACTTGACTTGATTTAGAAGTTCGTCCTCTTCTTCCTCTTCCTCTAGCTCTTGTAGATCTTCCACCTCTTTTTCCTCTTCCTTTAGAAGTGTTAGCTTCAGCTTCAATTTGAGCCATTAGCTCATTTTGCTGCATAACTGCTTCTTTAGGTGTTAGATCAGGAAATTCTTCAGTTCTATACCCAAGAGCACTCCTAGCATTCTTTTGCTCAAACCTCTTGTCTTTGTAGTACAAAACAACCTCTTCACATGTTTCCTTATGCCTTTAAGGAAAGAATAATCCTTTAGCATCTGCTAAATTAGATATTGTAACATCATCCTCAGAGACATCAGCATTAATCTTGTGCTTGGCTTTGTGAGCATCAGTAGACTTCCTTTGTCCTGACGGATGAATCTTCATGGAATATTGAGGTTGTTGAGCAGTAGAAACAATTGGAACAACTGTCACTGGATTCTTATTCTTATCACCATCATCATCAATATCTTTATCCTTTGTCTGAATAGAATCTGGTGTACATTTTGTAGCAACTATCTTCTCCCCCTTTTTGGCATCAGGATTTGAAAGCAGAGAAAACAGAGCATCTAGTTTGTCACCTATAGAAGAGACCTTGTCTTCTAAGGAAGAAAGTCTAGAGGCCATGCTGTGTTGAGATTCAACAACATCTATGATAGTATTTTTCACACTTTTAAATACAGCTGATGTAGGTGTGTGAAGCAAAAATCCATCAATTTTCTCCTTGACATCAGCATGATACTTCTTCATTTCATCAAGATCAGAGTGAATTCCTTGAACAGAAATAGTGGAGGCCTTAAGATGCAACTTTAGATCAGGAGTTTGAATTTCATCATAGGCATGATGAATATGTTGCAGACCAACAGTAGAGGAGATAGATGTATTTGCAAGTTTCCATGCAGAATCCCATTCTGTCTACCGAAAATATGCAGCATCAGCATTGTAATAAGAAGAATTTTCATTAAATTATGAAGAAGAACCAACATTGGACTTCTTAGATGCATCAATGGCAGACTTAAGCTGAGCTGTATTAGAATCATCCTCATCAGAGTCATTATCAGAGTCAGACAGCCTATCAGAAGAATATGCAGAATCAGGCAAAATTGCCTTGCCTTTAGTCAAGTTCTTTGCAAGAGATGCCTGTGGCTGATGAGATCCTCAAATAGAAACATTATAATACCTAAATCTCTCTGTTCTTTTCCAAGTGATCTCATCACTTCTCACACAATAAATTACTTTTAAGAGTAATATTGTTCTCACAGAAGAAACTTAATAAGTAAAGAAAAACTTATAAGATTCTTATCTCAAAACTACCTCTCCTTTTGCCAGTACAGGAGACTGCCACTCAATAGTTTAATTTTCTCACATTAAATTTTCACACAGTCTCACAGAAAGGCTCAATCACACATTTAGCAAAGAAATAAGAGATGGCTGAGAAGAGTAGTATGCTTGTCATATAAATAGATGTAACCTCAAAGAAGAGACTATTTATAATCATATAAATATAAGAACATATGAGAAAGTTAGCAATACCTGAAGGTGAGTCCTCAAGTGGTAGTGATGATAGTGGAGGAACAAACAGCACATCAGGATGCTTTTGCAGGCTAACAACCAATAGAGGATCATCAATAGTAGCTAGTTCAGTTGAAAGATGAGTCTGAGTGCGAGCGGCTGGAACTCAAGAGTTGTTCTGTCAGGAGAAGGTGAGAGACTAGCATCAGTACTTTGAACTGATGGTTCTTGTGGAGTCTGAGAAAAGTGAGTTGCTTCAGCAGTGCTTGGTGAAGGTTCTTGTGTGCTCGTCTCAAAAATAGGATCATTTATGAGTGCATCCACCCTTGACATTATCTCCTGATGAGTTTGTGTTTCCTGTAATAGTTGAACAGAGTCAGCAAGAAGATCACCCTGAGCAATATTAACAATGATATGGGTAGCCTCAATGTCTTCATCTTCCTTTTGAGAAGATGGTTCTTGTGTGACTGGATGTGTTGCAGTTGCTAAATCCCTTTGAGACTTAGGTTCTTGTGTACTGACATCCTTGGTAAGAGGCTGAGTCTTCTTCTTCTTTCTAATGTATCCAACTACTGTTTCACTTTTTCTTTTCAACTGGCTCACTGTAGGTTTCTTGAGTTCAGCATTTGATTCAATTTATGGAAGCTTGTCGAGCAAAGCACTAGCATCAGTAGTTGGCTCCCTGGTTCCAGTAGAATCACTGGATGTCTTGGTTTTTGACAACAACCTTATTGGCATCTGATCATCAGAGTCAGAATTATCATGTAAAATCAGTCTTAGTCTCATGATTGGAAAGTAGTCTTCTGTCTTCAATCTCTCACTTAGTAAGGCTTGTTTAGCTTTTTGTCTCGATGTGACAAATTTCCTAGACAGCCTTTTCTTTGTTTCAAATGATGTCTTTTGAGAGACACCAGAGGAGGCTAATTTAGAAGTTGGGTGTGTTTTCTGTTTGAAAGTAGAAATGCTTGGGTTAGAAACAAGATGGGTTGTGTCTTGATTCTCAGCATCAGGAACTGTGACAGAGGTGCCAGCATCAGGATTTGCAGGAACTTGTGTAGGTTTATTTCTTAACAAAAATTACCTAACCTCTTGAAGCAGAAAAGGAGCAACTGAAAATTTATTCTTTTCATCCCTTTTAATATGATCAGTGATTGCTTTTTCAGAAATTTAAAAAACATGAAGTAATTCATCATCATCAAAAATAGCATTAGGGCATAGAAAAGTGAAAATCAGTTGTAGAAATCGAGTATACCCTATTACTCCTGAGGCATCTGCTTTCCTAGCAATTATGAATTGTAGTATAGTATTACCATAATCAAAATTACCAGAGTAAAGAAGAGAGTACCCAATTTTCAGAGAGCTGGATGGAAGAGCATCAAAATTTGTTATTTTGTTTATGAAACACTTACTGATGCAATCAAAGAAAAAGTTCCATTCTCTTTTCGGTTTTGTCCTTGCCAATTTTCCAATGGTTGTGATTTCTCCTTTATAACCTAAAGTCCTCATCATATCAAACAACTTCTCAACGGTATATATATCAGGAGCACCATCAAGGGCAGATAATCTCAAGGCTTGAAGTAGAACATCAGCATCAATCCCATACCCGTGATCCTTATACTCAAAGGAAAAACCAGTATTTGTTGCATTGACCAAGGCTGTATTCCATACCTGCATGACAGCCTTGTATGACACCTTGACAGGATTTGTAAGAACATATCCAATTGGACATTGTAGTAGCCCTGAATATCATTAAAAGAGGATGGTAGCTGCTGATGTGAAAGCGGAGCTAAGTAATTGTTAGTACCAAATGTATTTCCATGAATGATTGTGGTTTGACTGAAAAGTGGTGAAACTTCAGACGATGTCATGATGTGTATAGTTTGAGAGAGTGAATATAAGTTATATATAAACAATGAATCTATGTGTATGATGAATTGTCACATAGATTCTTTTTAGTTATATAGCTTTGCTACTCTAGAGTATGTATAACACATTCATATGAAGAAGGTACTGTAGCGTGAGTTTGACTTCGGACAGGAAACAATTACCGAGTAACAGATTTTAACGGTGGAGTAATTTGCGGAAGTAAAGACAAAATACGTACAGAGATGTCAAGACACAACTATAAACATTTGTTTATCAGATAATCCACCATTAACCTTTAATTAAGTGAGATACTTAATTTTAGCAATAAGTCTACTCAGAAATTAACACTAATAATCTGAATTAGTAAATGCTGACCTATCGTCAGGATTTGAGACCTTTTCATTGTCAGGATTTGACAAAATCAGGATGTATTGATTCAAATTCAATAGTTGTTGTGCAAAGCATCAGAATTTATTAGCAAATCACAATTTTAATAAAAATAATCATCAAGTATATTCATTTGAAATGGATGAAGTAAAGATTAACAGGCTTCAAATATCATTCACATGCATTCATGGAAAAATAATCAGAGACTAAATCTTGCAATAAAAGACATTTCATTAATATATCATAAGATTACATTTCATGAAATTTGTTTTGAAGTACATGCAAAGAGGATTACAATAACATCCTAATCTATGATTAAACAAGCAGTCTTCGCCTAAGAGGCCTAAACACCGCTGACGGTGAAGAGAAACAGCCGGAAAGTGTTTGCCAGGAAGACGAAGGCGATGAAGTATCGGGGCTTCTTCTTCCTACTTTCAACGAAGAGAATAGCAAGACAAATGATTTTCTCTTGTTGTCAAAGAGTGTGGAGGCGAAATTCTCTTTGGAAGAATAGAAGATCATTTTTATGATATCTGGAAGTTGAATCCAGACATTGTGTGGAATGTCATTGATAGGATATGGAGTTGGGATTCGATTCTAAAAGATTGCAACAGTATGTGTACCATAGACGTAGAACCAGCTTGACTGTGCCATTATTTATGAGAAATGAAAAATAAAGAGATATTTTTGAGTATGTGAAGATGTGATTTGACTGAGGGATGAGTGGTCATTTAAATAACCGAGAGAGAGAATATCAAGAGACTAGGGATATGATTAATGATTAACTGAAGAGTTAACTTAATGATGTAACCAAAAATCTTATTTATGCATGTCTCCCTAGATTGACTGGTAATGATGACAATGTTATCTTTATTCATACATGCACATTTAGCAAATAAATTCACTTAATTCATTATGCATATTATAAAATAAAGTACATCAAATTATCTTGGCTTAACATCTAACACAGCATTTAGGACATATCAGGATTTGATCAATATACATCAGGATTTGATCAAATAAAAATTAACATGAAATTACTTGTCCCAACTAACCATTCCAAGGTCATTGACAAGATTTGTAAATGTTGCTTCAGGTAATGGCTTTGTGAAGATGTCAGCAAGCTGCTGATCGGTAGGAACAAAGTGAAGCTCAATGGTTCCTTCCATGACATGCTCTCTAATAAAATGATATCTAATACTGATACTTTGATTATCACAGTAAATAGGAATTTTAGAAAATGATAATCCATAGTCCATGAGCTGATTTCTCATTCATAGCAACTGAGCACAGCAGCTTCCAGCTGCAATATATTCAGCTTCAGCAGTCGAAGTAGAAATATATTTCTGCTTCTTGCTGAACCAGGAGTCTAGTCTTCCTCCCAGAAACTGACAACTCCCAGAGGTGCTGTGGCGCCCTCCAAACCCGGGTCAGAAGTTTGGGGTCCACAACACATACACAATATACAAACCTGTATAAGAAATATTACTTACAATGACCCTGCTTCACATAACCACGGATCGCAACAGGTTAAAGTATGAAAACAAGCCATAAACCTTAACTTTTATTACAACATACCAAATCCCAACTAATTTAACTTACAACTGATAATAAAATCATTCTTACAATCTGACTATCTCTCTACCGCATGAAGCTTCTGCTAGCTCGATCCAACTCAACTGGAACCTTAGTCCGCACTTTGGACTGAGGAACTTCACTATCATCCATATTCTTTTCAACTGTAAAATATATAAAAGAATTGCAAGGGTGAGCTAACTAGCTCAGCAAGTCATAATAGTGATAACTGAGGTTAAGCAATGTTCAAATGGAATGATTCAGAAGAATCAAGTTTATTGTTAAACAATCATTAGAATTGGATATTCATTTTAGGTTTTAAAACCAAGGTTGGGTTGCTGATCAGTCACGCACTAACCCCGAGCAAAGCACACATCACTGCTCTAATTACTGGATCCAAGGCACACATTGGCCTAACTTGACCATTAACCTGGTCTGACCATGAATCTGGTCCACATAAAGAAAACTATCCAATTCTAAAGTAGTTCAATATGATAAACAATATATTTCAATAAAACCAAGATCATAATCAATGATAATTAAACACTTGAATAAAAACGTAAGGAAATTTCATGGATATCACCAGGGTATATCAGGGTATTTATAAGAAAAGGTTTTCAGTCTGTAAAAGGAGCAGGTATTAGATAAGTAATGATTTTTCAAGGTACAGTTCTTTGAGGTTATAAAGAATGGTTGGAGAATAATAGTTTCTGTGTTTTCAAATAATTTTGTTCCAGTGTTTGGTGTTTGGTAGTTATACATTTGGGGAGTAGTATCATCTTTGTGTGATTTGATATCTGAGGATCAACAAAGGATGGTTTTCAAAGAATAAGGCTTACGGCTCAAGATCAAGAAAAATCAGGGTTCAAGGGTAAATAGTTTAAAGCACTTGCAATATAAAACATGAGTTATTTTGAATAATAGCGACATGTTATGAAACAGTTCGAAAATATTTGTGATATATCTTGAAGAAAAGTTCAGAAGTACTTACCTTACAGGGGTTTACAACTATTACTGATCGACTCTGAGCCGACTCTGTCGCTCAGGCTTTATCGTCTATCCACTAGATCACCCTGGATTCGACCTCAACACTTAAGTGCTTTGATTGGAACCTTACTGAGCTTTTCGACTGACCACCAACTATCCTTCGTCCAATGCCAATTCTCGGGCATTCCGACTAGAACCTACAAGGTCGAAACACCCTAACTTAGACATTCGATTATACTTGACATATCCTCACTAACAATTTACCCATGCGTAAAACAAAACCCGACTCGAAACACATACATTATTGCAATACAGGCATCAGCTAGGGTTCACGTCCTCAAAAATTAATTCAGTGTTCATTTTCAGATAATACGTATACTCGTCATTGTATGAAATTAGGGTTATTGGTTTTGGCAAAATGTTTTACTACAACATACAATCAGGTTGTGTATAAAACATACGTATACTTATACTCGCTCGACATCCTGATAATACTCGGATACGCTCCCGTATTTCCGTAGTTTGATTTCCCGGAAATCGGACATCATCTCCTTTGTTTCTCGGACTACCCGTCGAAACAATTCGACGTCACATCAACAGACAACCCAACAATTAATCCAATAATCACAAATTCCCAATCACCGGTATTATTCAATTTTTACTAATATTCGTATTTTATATAGTTATTCATATTAGGACTCAGAATTAGCTCATCACCGTCCACCGTCGACTCACCGAAGTTCACCGTGGACGGCGGTAAAATTTATCGGTGCCTGATACGTGTCGGGATTCCAAATAAATTTCACCGATAAAAAAATTAATTTCCCGCATAAAAAATTTGTTATTATCACGAAACCAATCAATTAATCACCTGCAGAAAATTAAATAGAATAATTAAAAGAACACTCAAGGCACACGCGTGTAAACACGCACACCACATCACCACTCGACTGAGCACAGGCGGGCAGGGTCACAGGCAGCCGGAAACACAACCAAGAACACACACCTGACACGCACACACACGATTCCATACACACAACACACACAACACATGCATATATATAAGCATGTATACATATATGTACCAACAAGAATCAAAACCAGCCATGCCGGAAAAACAAACGGCGGCTCATTGGAAAATAAGAGCAACAGCGGCGAACGAACGATGGGGGAAGCAGGAGAACGAAGAGAGACAGGGAGGAAAAGAAACCTGAGAGGAAGAGACTGAGATTTTGAGAGAGAAAAAGAAACCGAGAGAGATGAGCGGAGAGATAAACAGAGAGATTAATGTTTATTAGCAAAAACAGGAGTCACCCCCCTGCTTCCTTATGCTGCCGCGTGTCTTTTAATAAGACACGTGTCAGTTTTTATCCGGACCGCATCGAGTTTCTGATATGTTTTAACCTTATAACGGGTACTGTGGTAAACAATAACTTATCGAAATAGAACCAAAATGATTTTAAAATTATATAGATACCCAGAGAGCAATAGAATATAAATCTCAAAATTTTTAAAACATTTTTAAAATGCGCAACATATCCGCATTTCATAATTAATGAACCGAGCTGCACTTAAAACAATTTCAGAAAATCACGAAAATAGTCTTAAAATGTTATAAATTTCCCGAAGTTAATAAAAACATAAATTTCGTAATTTTATAATAATTTTTGAAATGCAATTTATACCCGATTTTAGCAATTAAACGAATCGACGCGTGGGTGAAATTAATCCCGAATATTTCCAAAATAATTTTAAAATTCTCGAAATATTCCAAACTTAAATAAATATGAATTTCATAATTTTTGAAGAATTCTGGAATTAGATACAGATTTTACAAATAAATATAATCAGAAAATCATACAGGGTTAAATAATTGATAAAATATTGATAAAATATTGATTTCTAAATTTTGTAAAATCCCAAAAATAATTGTTGAAATTATAAAATCATAAAACTGACTTTTAGGGACAATCCAAGTATTTATGGTTTTAAAGCTGTAATAAAATCACCTTTAAATAAAACAAAACAACATAGCTCAATTTTTTTACATATTCCAATCCTTTACATCAATAAATCACAGACAAATAGTATATATCAACACACCTCTGCCAAAACCAAGACACCTATTTTAGTTAATTAATACTTCCACAATTACATATTTAAATAATTCAAAAGTATACGAGTCGTTATATCCTTCCCCCCTTAAAAAGATTCTGTCCTCAGAATCTGGTCTAACTAAATAAGTGAGGATATTTGTCAAGCATATCTGACTCTAGTTCCAAGTAGACTCTTCTAATCGAAGATTTCAAATGTATTTACTATAGATATACACTCGTTTCCAAGGACTTGCCTTTAATGATCAAGAATTTGGATCGATTGCTATATGCAAAACAAATTTGGACAAGAGCCCACTAGCTCCTAATCAATCACTTGATTCGAATCAGATACTTATCTCTTTAACCCTGACACACAGGCTACATTATATGTACATACCGTTGTAACGGTAACATCAACTCATAAACAACTCTATCTATATTTATCAATACCTCGAATGGTTCTTTAATTTAGGACTTAACCTGTCCCTTCTACTCAAACTTATCCAGTCTCTTTCAAGGTGAAACTTGTACTAACACTACTGGTCCTATTTCTATCTCATATTCTCTCTCGATACAATTTCGCCTTCTTTCTTTGTCTACTCCGAGCTGCTTCAATCAATATCACTACGCTCTTGGTGTGCTGAATTAACTTAGAATTTGACAACTTTCTTTCTCCCACTTTATCTCAATAAAAATGGGGACCTATACTTGCGTTCACATGAAGCTTGGTAAAGTGGCATTCCAAAGCTGACATCGATGATAAATGATCATTCCAGTGTTTCCTTAAAACTCAACCTCTCAACATATCTTACATTTCATGAATCACTTCCGTACTTTGACCCTCCGTTTAAGGATGATAGGCGGTGCTCGTTTTTAACTTGGTTTCCAAACATTTAAACATCTCTTACTCTCTTCCATCAGTTAAGGCTGAAAAGTAATCTCATATATTCATGTATTATCACCTTTAAGTATTTGATCTTCAGATTCCACTCTTTCCAATTCATTTATTAACTCCTCAGTGGTCTTAATTACATCCAATCCTTTTTGTCAGCATAAGGCATCTGTTACCATACGGCTTTGCTTAGGTAGTTGTTAATGGATTAATTCAGAATCTTTTGTTAACCTTAGTCAAAATTTCATTTTTGAAAACTCAACGTATAGTTGCTTTCCTTCTGATCTTTGGAGAAAAATTCTTGGGCATTCCACACAGACTTTCTTATTCCTTGAATAGCTGAGGATGTTATTAATAAATACAATTTGCTTATCCAAGTACTCCTTATAAAACACGTTCCTTAATTCCTTATAGTCACCTGATACACTTGTTATTTCGCATAATATCACCAGAGCTTGCAATGCTCTTAACTCACTTTAATCGTAATCTCTGATATGTTCTCAAGTCGGATCTTAAGTTAATCCCCGAGATATAACATACTTCTTGAATTAGGTTTCGTAAGTAATCAATTCTTTATAGGGGTCACTTATTCTTATTTGTTATTTCGTTAAACTCCCGATAATCAGTACATACTCTTATAATTTCATTCCTTTTCTCCCTTAACATCACTGGTACACTTCACGATTCGCTTTTTATAAAACCACTCCCTGGGTCTGCCTTATCCCCTCGACCTCCAATACTTCGCCTTATTCTTTTGACATGTCCAACAATTCCTAATCCATCTTGGAATTTCCTTCTTATACCCGTTTATCACTATTTTTCTTTAAAATTCCATATATCTTGGCATTTATTCAATAAATTAAATACTTTATACTGTGAATTCCCTGTGGGATCACATTTCTTAATCCTTTTACTTGTAGCATCCAAGTGCTAGAAGAAAACCTGGGGATATCGTGATCGTTCTCCTGGGCACATAAATTTCCTCTTACTAACTGCTAACATCGTGATCCATTATCTTCTCTTGACATCCCCTTATCTTTCCCTTAACAACTTCGACTGAAAGGTCATACTATCCCTCCTTGCCCCTTTTGGATTATAAATTCTGACTTCCAATTCCAACTTTCAAAATTCCATAGATAATTCTTCTAATACAATTTCTATGCTCATTCTCTCCTTTTTGCTTATCGCTTGCCTCTACCTTTGCTTTTCCTCATGAATACATATTTCAAACTCTTATGGTCTGTATAGATCTTACATCTTTCTTCACACATATCATATTTCTCAATTTTTCAAAGCGAATATTATTACTGCTAGTCCCAAATTATGAGTAGAATACTTCTGCTCATAAGGTTTCGGTTGTCTGGATGCATAAATAATAACTTTATTGCGCTGCATCAACACACATCCTATTCCCTTATGAGAAGCATCACTATAAACTACCAAATCTCCTTGATACCTTCAAAGTGATAAAGCAGGTGTTGTAACCATTCTTTCATTTAACTCCGCAAAACTTTCTTCACCCTTCTCCATTTCATACAAACTTCTTGCTTTTCTTGGTTAGCTTCGTCAGAGGTATTGCAACTTTCAAAAAATCTTGCACAAATTTTCAGTAATAGCCGGTCCATGGTGATATTTCTCACTTTTGTTGGTGCTTTTGGTCTTTCTTTATTCATAGTAACCTTAATTTCTACTGGATCTCCTTTGGTCTCCTCCTCACTGACCATTTATGCTTTCTACCATCAAAATATCACCTTGTAAATTTTTCATACCACTTCTTTTTTTTCTTCAACTTCCCAGCTATCATTAAATACTTGCATGGTCCTCCTTTGATTTGAAGTATCATAGATACAACTTATTCGGATCTTCCTTCAAGAATTTGTTCATCAAGTTTAGATATTACTAGTATATTGGTTAATCCAAATGATAATACTAGAATTTTATAGCAGCAATATTTAGTTTTGAAAATTATCCTTGATATGTCCATATTCAATCTCCAATTGATAACATCCAAATCTTAGAAAATACTCTGCTTCTTTCATCTGATCAAATAAATCATTAATTCGAGGTAACAGATACTTACTCTTGATAGTAAACTTGTTGAGTTTTCTCTAGTCGATGCATAATCTCATACTTCCATTTTCTTATTAACAATTAGTACCGGTGCACCTTATAGGATACACTGGGTCTAATCGCTTCTTCTTCTAACATCTCTTGCATTTGCCTGGCTGCCTTCTTCATTTTAACTTGCACTATTCTGTGCGGGGTTTTGGACACTGGCTTCATTTTAGGTGCTAAGTCAATTTCTCTATCTGAAGGAAATATTGGTAACTCATCTGGAAACATATCTTGAAACTCCTTAATTGCTATTAAATCTTCAAATTTTGTTTGCTTCTGACTTTTATTTATCTCATAATCACCATAATGCTCACATCTTGATCACCGTAATCATCGTTAACAAATTCTTTACTCTCCTTCTTCCATTATACCTCATCATATTCTTAGTTAATATCTTCAAAACTATCCTTTCATCAGGACAGTCTATCTGGGCCTTACGCTTAAATAGCTAGTCCATTCCTTAAAATAATGTCACATCCTCTTATCTCAAATAATATCAATTCTTCACAACTTATTGCCAGAAATCTCAATTCCACCATTGGTACTTACTTATTCAACAATTACACGTTCTTGACTTGCTAGTCCTTTGATCCTAATCTTATCAATTCAACAGGGTAATTCATCTTATCAACAAAACCTTGAGATATAAACAATTAAGTTTCTCTCATATTTTTAATACTTTAACGCATAAGGTATTCACCATAATCATCCATGTCATCACGTCCATATTCTGAATAACATATTTCACAGGAAAATCGCATATTCTCGTTCTCGAAGACGTATTCCTTATTGGAGTAGACTCCCTTGATTCTTAGTGCATCCCTGACTGGATTAGTGATTTGCAATTCTCGCCATATGCCCTTGTTTGCTTTCCATGCGTGAGAGGTAGATGGAACTTCATCCGCTTGATTCAGGATATGTTGATTTTTGTTTGAAAACCTCTTGCAAAGAACGACAGTACAATGAAACAACTAGAGGGATTCACAATTCAACAAAAATTAGAGTTGAAAAGAAAGAAGAAGTAAGGATTTGAATATGAATGAGGCAACCACATTGGTACTTAAGATGGCCAGTCTTTCATACCATATGGCATACAACACATGATTAGGTGGCATCCCACCCGACTCTTCATCATCCCGACAAAGCGTCTCACCATAACACTGTTTGTCCCAATCAGAGAGCAAAACTTAAGGGGCACAATTTAAATTTGAAAGGAATGCAATGTCCTCCTTTTTGATATCATCATAAGGAGTTTATTAAGAAAAGAGGTTCATAAATTTTTAGAAATTAAAGAGGAATATACGCTGTAATATTGAAGACAAGAACGACACCATGGGTCACCATCCATATTTCACTTGTATTCATATTTCGAGCTTGTTCGATCATATTCCCATTGTTCCATATAACAACTTTAGAAAGTACGTTGAAATGCCTTCTCAAATTAAGCATTATGGTAGATTCTTACTTGTCACGTCTTGCATCTTCCACATCGCACCTACACGTATAATATTTTAACCATTCGAGCATAATGGCGTTCTTACCAGATAACCTCAAGTTTCCTTTTTTTAATTTAGAATAACCATGAATCATTCAAGATAACGATCCTTTTGTTAATAGTATTCTTCTTTTTGAAAAGTCTGGAAATCTTCCCAATCTTCTTCGGTCATGCCCGGGCTTCTGTTAAATCAATGAATTCTTTGAACTCTGATAGTCCTAGTATATGGATGAATAGTTTTTTATTTCATCCGACTTAGATTGAACTCATGCATGCTACCTCACTCAATTCCTTACCATAGATGGACCGATCACACCTGAAAATAGAAAAATTATGACTGTCCGATGCTTCTTCGGCCAAATATGATATAACTGTCCTAAGGTAGTGAAATTCCTCCGTACAAAGTAACTGAAAGGTAGATTGCCCGTAAGCCATTTTTTAAATAGAATGGTAGGGGCTGAGGCTCTGAGGACCCTACCTTGCCGTTATCAGAGCTATTATCACGTGAGTTTACTCTGGACCTTCTACTTTCCTCAAGCGGCTTGGTGCTTGGGTGAATGACTGGGCAGGGGATACGAGTGAATCTTTTACTGGAGGCCTTTGATTTAGCTCTAGTAGCTAGGAATTGAGCTTACGCTGATTCTGTTGTTAATTTTATCAAACAATATGTGCACCTTACTGTTAGGAATAATCAACTTCTTCATAATCGCGGGTTACTTTATCCTATGAATTAACAATACTAAGTCTGAAACAAGTATCCTTCCAGGTAATCCGGGTCTTTTAACAAACAAGAAACTCAAGTAGTAACTTGACAATCAAGGTTTAAAACTCATTTTATTCAAAAAGGCTTTTAGAAATTTTGTAAGAGAAAATCTTTTTCAAAACTGGTTTAAAATTTTTTAAAAAATCACAAATCTGATTGTCCTTACTATATGAGTTGGTTGTTGTCTTTCCTACCTATAACAAAGTACCAAATTAAAGAAACGATCATATAAAGGTCCATTCACTCCATTTATTCCCTTCTCTTTCATTGGGTTTATTACCTTCCTTAATCAATGAAAACTTCAGTTGTCGTTGCATATTAACTTATTCGTAGCTTCATTTCAAAGCTTCCATACTGGTAGTACTCCCATCATTATCTTTACAGTCATTGAGTGGAACAGGTTTATCCAACATCCAACAAGTCTATTTCATAGCACAAAATTTTCATACATCACGTCACATCACTACTTTATATATCACATTTATCATAGCACCATCATCTAATTCTACGAAAATTCCAGGTTTATACTTTTCTCTCTAACTCTTTCAGAATTCCTCTAGTCCATCCCAAAAGCTAATCACGGGTGGTCTATTCACTAGTAGCTCCATTTAATTTGGTAACAGCTATCCTCCGAGACACGTGAATCTTCTTTCTAAACTCCTTCTCATCTTCATTAATATCTCATGTACTTACCATTTACTGTAGCTCCCAAATCCATCCTCATAGGTATTATTGCTTCATATGACAGGTTTTAAACTTGGGGTACAAAACAGGGTGTAGGGTAAACTAAAGAGATACACTCACAACCGAATGTCCAGTAAAGCAAAAATAAATAAATGGAGGTTCTTAAATAGGTAATCTCGTATCAAGAGATGGTAGAATAGCGTAAAATAACTTGAAGAGGTGCAACTGTCATAACAGAAGGTAGTACCATTAATACCGATGGAGGAACAAGGTGCAAATCAAATCTGAGAGAAGATGACGATCCTCGAACGGAAAGCTCCAAACGATCAAATGATACCGAGAAATCAGGATCTGCCATTGCCGTTGTCTAGAAATCACATCGCAAGCTAAGAATCCCGAATCGCAATACGAACCATGCCGGAGACCTACTATACAATCGCACTCAACCTCACAATGTCTTATCTTTCTATTTCCTATTCCTAATCCTAACCCTCTACCCAATCCCAATAATCTAGGCTTGTTTCAGTGACTTATAACCTGTAGCTCTGATACCAACCTGTGGCGACCTCCAAACCCGGGTCAGAAGTTTGGGGTCCACAACACATACACAATATACAAACCTGTATAAGAAATATTATTTACAATGACCCTGCTTCACGTAACAACGGATCGCAACAGGTTAAAGTATGAAAATAAGCCACAACCTTAACTTTTATTACAACATACCAAATCCCAACTAATTTAACTTACAACTGATAATAAAATCATTCTTACAATCTGACTATCTCTCTACCGCATGAAGCTTCTGCTAGCTCGATCCAACTCAACTGGAACCTTAGCCCGCACTTTGGACTGAGGAACTTCACTATCATCCATATTCTTTTCAACTGTAAAATATATAAAAGAATTGCAAGGGTGAGCTAACTAGCTCAGCAAGTCATAATAGTGATAACTGAGGTTAAGCAATGTTCAAATGGAATGATTCAGAAGAATCAAGTTTATTGTTAAATAATCATTAGAATTGGATATTCATTTTATGTTTTAAAACCAAGGTTGGGCTGCTGATCAGTCACGCACTAACCCCGAGCAAAGCACACATCACATCTCTAATTATTGGATCCAAGGCACACATTGGCCTAACTTGACCATTAACCTGGTCTGACCACGAATCTGGTCCACATAAAGAAAACTATCAAATTCTAAAGTAGTTCAATATGATAAACAATATATTTCAATAAAACCAAGATCATAATCAATGATGATTAAACACTTGAATAAAAACGTAAGGAAATTTCATGGATATCACCAGGGTATATCAGGGTATTTATAAGAAAAGGTTTTCAGTCTGTAAAAGGAGCAGGTATTAGACAAGTAATGATTTTTCAAGGTACAGTTCTTTGAGGTTATAAAGAATGGTTGGAGAATAATAGTTTCTGTATTTTCAAACAATTTTGTTCCAGTGTTTGGTGTTTTGTAGTTATACATTTGGGAAGTAGTATCATCTTTGTGTGATTTGATATATGAGGATCAACAAAGGATGGTTTTCAAAGAATAAGGCTTACGGCTCAAGATCAAGAAAAATCAGGGTTCAAGGGTAAATAGTTTAAAGCACTTGCAATATAAAACATGAGTTATTTTGAATAATAGCGACATGTTATGAAATAGTTCGAAAAAATTTGTGATATATTTTGAAGAAAAGTTCAGAAGTACTTGCCTTACAGGGCTTTACAACTATTACTGATCGACTCGGAGCCGACTCTGTCGCTCAGGCTTTATCGTCTATCCACTAGATCACCCTGGATTCGACCTCAACACTTAAGTCCTTTGATTGGAACCTTACTGAGCTTTTTGACTGACCACCAACTATCCTTCATCCAATGCCAATTCTCGGGCATTCCGACTAGAACCTACAAGGTCGAAACACCCTAACTTAGACATTCGATTATACTTGACATATCCTCACTAACAATCTACCCATGCGTTAACAAAACCCGACTCGTAACACATACATTATTGCAATACAGGCATCAGCTAGGGTTCACGTCCTCAAAAATCAATTCAGTGTTCATTTTCAGAAAATACGCATACTCGTTATTGTATGTAATTAGGGTTATTGATTTTGGCAAAATGTTTTACTACAACATACAATCAGGTTGTGTATAAAACATACGTATATGTATGTACTTATACTCTCTTGACGTCCCGATAATCCTCGGATACGCTCCCGTATTTCCGTAGTTTGATTTTTCGGAAAACGGACAACATCTCCTTTGTTTATCGGACTACCCGTCGAAACAATTCGATGTCACAATCAACAGACAACCCAACAATTAATCCAATAATCACAAATTCCCAATTACCGGTATTATTCAATTTTTACTAATATTCATATTTTATATAGTTATTCATATTAGGACTCAGAATTAGCTCATCACGGTCCACCGTCAACTCTCCGAAGTTCACCGTCAACGGCGGTAAAATTTATCGGTGCCCGATACGTGTCGGGTTTCCAAATAAATTTCACCGATAAAAAAATTAATTTCCCGCATAAAATATATGTTATTATCACGAAACCAATCAATTAATCACCTGCAGAAAATTAAATAGAATAATTAAAAGAACAATCAAGGGACACGCGTGTAAACACGCGCACCACATCATCACTCGACTGTGCACAGGCGGCCAGAGTCACAGGCAGCCGGAAACACATACAAGAACACACACCTGACACGCACACACACGATTCCATACACACAACACACACAACACAGACATATATATAAGCATGTATATATATGTACCAACAAGAATCAGAACTAGCCATGCCGGAAAAACAAACAGCGGCTCATTGGAAAATAAGAGCAACAACGGCGAACGAACGACAGGGGAAGCAGGAGAACGAAGAGAGACAGGGAGGAAAAGAAACCTGAGAGGAAGAGACTGAGATTTTGAGAGAGAAAAAGAAAAACCGAGAGAGATGAGCGGAGAGATAAACAGAGAGATTGATGTTTATTAGCAAAAACAAGAGTCACCCCCTGCTTCCTTATGCTGCCGCGTGTCTTTTAATAAGACACGTGGCAGTTTTTATCCGGACCGCATCGAGTTTCTGATATGTTTTAACCTTATAACGGGTACTGCGGTAAACAATAACTTATCGAAATAGAACCAAAATGATTTTAAAATTATATAGATACCCCGAGAGCAATAAAATATAAATCTCAAAATTTTTAAAACGCGTAACATATCCGCATTTCATAATTAACGAACCGAGCTGCACTTAAAACAATTTCAGAAAATCACGAAAATAGTCTTAAAATGTTATAAATTTCCCGAAGTTAATAAAAACATAAATTTCGTAATTTCAAAATAATTTCTGAAATGCAATTTATACCCTATTTTAGCAATTAAACGAATCGACGCGCGGGTGAAATTAATCCCGAAAATTTCCAAAATAATTTTAAAATTCTCAAAATATTCCAAACTTAAATAAATATGAATTTCATAATTTTTGAAGAATTCTGGAATTAGATACATATTTTACAAATAAATGTAATCAGAAAATCATACAGGGTTTAATTTATAAAATATTGATTTCTAAATTTGGTAAAATCCTAAAAATAATTATTGAAATTATAAAATCATAAAACTAATTTTTAGGGACAATCCAAGTATTTACGGATTTAAAGCTGTAATAAAATCACCTTTAAAACAGAACAATATATCTCAATTTTTTTAACTACATATTCCAATCCTTTACATCAATAAATTACAGACAAATAGTATATATCAACACACCTCTGCCAAAACTAAGACACCTATTTTAGTTAATTAGTTCTTCCGCAATTACATATTTAAATAATTCAAAAGTATACGAGTCTTTATAGGTGCTCTTCCTGTCTATTTTACATCCAGCAAAGTCAGCATCTGAATATCCACACAGTTCAAAATCGACTTCCCTTGCATACCATAGACATAGTAATGTTGTGCCTTAGAGATATCGAAAGATTCTCTTAACTGTAATAAGATGTGGCTCCCTAGGATTTGCCTGGAATCATGCACACAAACAAGTGGCAAACATAATATCTGGCCTACTGGTAGTTAGGTATAAAAGAGAACCAATCATACCTCTATAGCTTGTGACATCAACTGCTGTACATTCATTAGGATAAAGTTTTGTAGCAGTTGCCATAGGACTACTTGCAGTTGCATTTTCTTGCATATTAAACCTCTTTAGTAAATTCCTTGTGTACTTGGACTGATTAATGTAGATGCCATTATCAGTCTGTTTAATTTGCAAGCCTAAGAAGTAACGTATCTCTCCCATCATACTCATTTGATATCTTGATTGCATCAACTTTGAAAACTTATCACACAGTGTTTGATTAGTTGATCCAAAAATGATACCATCCACATAAATTTGAACTAAAAGCAAATCTTTACCTTTATTCAGATAAAATAAGGTTTTATCTATTGTACCTCTATTGAATCCATTTTCAAGTAGAAACTAAGCAAGAGTTTCATACCATGCTCTAGGTGCTCGCTTCAGTCCATAGAGTGCTTTATCAAGTCTGTAAACATAGTCAGGATGTTTAGAATCCACAAATCCTGGTGGTTGTTCAACTTAGACTTCTTCTTCAAGTTCTCCATTGAGAAATGCACTCTTGACATCCATCTGGAAGACTTTGAACTTCTTGTGAGTAGCATATGCCAAGAAGATTCTGATTGCTTCCATCCTAGCAACAGGAGCAAATTTCTTATCATAGTCAATACCTTCCTGTTGGGAATAACCTTTAGCCACCAATCTTGCCTTGTTTCTGATGATTGTTCCATTAGAATCAGTCTTATTCCTAAAGACCCACTTTGTGCCTACTATTGACCTGTTTTTAGGTCTAGGCACCAGCTTCCATACTTTATTTCTTTCAAACTCATTTAATTCTTCTTGCATAGCTATGAGCCAATCTGGATCCTTGAGTGCATCTTCTACTTTCTTTGGCTCTTCTTTTGAAAGTAGATTATGATATAAACATTCATTCTGAGTTGCACTTCTTGTCTTTACACCATCATCAGGATTTCCAATGATTAGATCAGAAGTGTGATCTTTGGTCCATTTTCTGGCACTGGGAAGTGTTCTTCTGGAGCTAGATGCTCCCTCTGACTTGTATGCCTTATCAAATGCATTTGAGGCTCCCCCTGAATCTGTTGTATCATCTCCTGATGAGATGTTGGGACTTGACTCATGTTCATATGATGTCGAATTATATCATTGGATTATGAGAGATTAGATTGAGAAGATCTTTGAGATGATTCTTCAGTATTAGTACCATCAGTTGACCTTTGTTGTTGCTCCCCCTCAACCTGTGCAGAGTCATTAGTACAATGATTATCTTCAGAATCTGACAGAGTGTCAGGATTTTGATCATCAGGATTTGACAGTTCATTAGAGTTTGACCCAGATTCAACCAATGCATTTTCATTTACAAAGATTAGAATTTCATGAGTGTCTTCTTCAAAACCAGGAATTTTGTTATCATCAAAGGATATATTTATAGAGACAACCACAGTGTTTGTTCTCAGATTGAAAACTCTGTATGCTCTTGATGGTGAGTACCCAACAAAGATTCCTTCATCAGCTTTTGATTCAAACTTTCCTAGCTGATCAGTATGAGTTCTCAAAATGAAGCACTTACATCCAAATACATGAAGATCTTTGCGACTAGGCTTCTTTTCTTTCAGCATCTGATAAGGAGTAACACCATATCTGTTTATCAGAGTGATATTCTGAGTATAACATGCTGTGTTCACTGCTTCAGCCCAAAAGTAAGTGGGTAGTTTTGCTTCTTCTAGCAGAGTTCTGCCAGATTCAATCATGGTTCTGTTCTTTCTCTCAATAACACCATTTTGTTGAGGTGTACCAGGAGCTGATAATTGTTGTTCTATGCCTTTTTACTTGCAGAATTCCTCCATTTTTGAATTCTTGAATTCAGTGCCATTATCACTTCTCAGAATTTTCACTTTATGAGTGGATCTATTTTCAATTTGACTTATGGGGTCCAGAAGAATTTCTGGAGTTATATCTTTCATGTGTAGAAAATAAACCCAAGTATATCTAGTGAAATCATCAACAATTACAAGTGTGTACCTTTTCTTATTGATGAACATTATGTTTACTGGTCCAAAAAGATCCAGGTGTAGCATGTGATATGGATCAGAAATAAAGAATTATGTTTTGCTTTTAAAAGATACTCTTCTCTGTTTAGATTTTTGACAAGCATTACGATGACCATCACTTGAGTATAACATGTTTGGTAATCCTCTTACAAGCTCCTTCTTGACGAGTTCATTGATTGAATTGAAGTTGAGATGTGAGAGCTTCTTATGCCAGTTCCAGCTCTCATCTACTGATGCCTTAGAGATAAGGCAGGTAGCTTCTTTTTCAAAATTTTCATGAAGCCTCGCTTCATATATGTTACCATGTCTGTATCCGTTCAAGATAATTTTCTTTGACTTGTTGTGAACGACTTCACAGTGAGAATCATAGAATATTACATGATGACCTCTATCAGTGATTTGACTGATGCTCAGAAGATTATGCTTCAGTCCATCCACCAGAACTACATTCTTTATTTCCACATTTCCAATGATCAAGTTACCATATCCCAGAGTATGTCCTACATTTCCATCTCCATAAGATACATCTGGGTCAGTCTTCTTCTCAAACTCTGACAGCAGGGATTTATTTCCAGTCATGTGTCCTGAACATCTACTATCCAAGACAAGTGTATTTTTCTTGTTTCCCTGCATTCAGAAGAATAATTAATTAGAAGGATTTTTAAGGACCCACACTTGTTGGGCCCTCTTTTTGGACAACTTAAGCCTTTGTGTGTCAGGTGTACTTCTGACAGTTTCTCCTTTGTCAGGATTTATCTTGTCAGTAGCAAATTTAGTAAAACCAAAAAAATTAAGCACACAGACAACTTTATTAAATTTAGGCAAAGGTTCATAATAGTTGTGATACAGCTTGTGATAGGAACTACAAGTATAAATCAAATGCCAACTACTACCACAATGAAAACAAGGATTTTGTGGTTTATAAAATACTGATCTACCCCTAACATCAGACTCGGGAATAGCAGTTTTCAATTTCTTACTCCTCCTGCAATCAATAGCAAGATGATTAGTATTTCCACAGTTAAAACAAGTTTTTCTAGGCGCATTGGGAACAACCTTGTAATTCGAGTCTTTAGAAATACCTTGCTTACCACTTCTGTTTCTTTTAGACATCTTTTCTTGAGGTTTGTCGGTAATTTCAGATAATTTCTTTTTCAGTTGTATTGTTGACAAATGTCCTATGTTCTTTTGTTTCTTAACAGTCTTAATGATTTCCTTTCTCTCCTTTCTTTGACTTTTATTGATAACCAATTCTTCTTGTGTTACTGATGTTGAACCCTTTTCAAAAATAGATTTGGGTTCATGAGCTTCTGAGGAGATGAACTTAACATGGGTCTTAAGGGAAATTTAATTTTCAGTGTCAACATCTTTGACTCCATCTTTATAGCCTAGGCATTCTTTCCAGTTTTTCTTTGAGATCATTCCATGAACCTTTTCACCTGAATCAGTCCAGGCTTTAAGGGTTTTTCTCTCATTTTCTAGATCTTTTTCTAACATACTATATCTAGTCTTAAAGATCTTTACTGTATGTTTAGCTTTCTCACATTCTTTCTTCAAATCAATCTGATTTATTAAGTCAGATTCTAACTAAATATTTCTAGATTTCAAGATCTCAATTTCAGTCATAAGTCTATCATTTTCAAGAGTTTTATTCTTAAAATTACCATGTAGAGACTTAAGAGTAGATTTTAACTCAAATATATCTTCAGTATCAAAATAAAAGAAAGAAGTTGATACCTTTGACTCAGAGGAAGCAGGATCATCCAGGCTGGCCATTAGTGCATAGCATGTGTCTTCATTTTCAGAATCAAAGGAGTCTATCCAATTCTTGTTTATTGTGATCAGGGTTTTTCTCTTTCCCTTATCATGCTTGGCTTTCTTGCACTCTGTAGCAAAGTGACCAGGTTCATCACAGTTGTAGCAGTTGATCTTTGTCCTGTCTACCTTTCCACCTTTAGAGTCCTTTCTATCTTTTCTTCCAGTTGACTTCCTTTTACCTCCAGTGAACCTCTTCCTGAAGTTTCTGTTGTTCTTTGACTTCCTAAATTGCATCCTTCTGAAGCCTTTTACCAGCAATGCAGCCATTTGCATGACATCAGAATCCGTCATGTTCTCATCAGTTTCAGAATCAGTATCATCATCAGGATTTGATGATGAATCATCAGTATCTGATTCTGGCAAGTTACTCTTCTTTCTTACGACTCAAACAGACTTTTCTTTAGAGGCTTTATCATTTATTTTCAAAGCAATTTATTTCCCTTTGCTGCTTTTTCTCTCCTTCCTTTGCTGGACTTCCAAATCATGAGTTCTCAGCATGCCATAGACTTTATCCAGAGTAATTATTTCCAAGTCATACTGATGTCGTATGATTGAAGTCTGAGTTTCCCATTCTTCACTCAAGGCTCTCAGGAACTTAGTGTTTGAATCCTCTCGATCATATACTTTTCCCACCAAAGACAGATTGTTGAGCAGGGTCAGAAATCTGTCATAAATGTCAGTGAGACTTTCATCAGCCTTGGCCTCAAAGTGTACATATTCTTGAATCAGAACAACCCTTCTGTTCTTCTTGATGTCCATGGTTCCTTGATATTGAGTTTCAAGAGCATCCCAGATCTCTTTAGCAGTCTTGTAGGCTATAACCCTGTTCGACATCACAGAATCAAGACTGTTATGCAAAATATTTCTTACCTTTGCATCTTTCAGCACAACTACTTTCTCTTCTGGTGTCCACTCACACTTCTCCTTTAGCTGATAGTGTTCAAGAACAGTAGGAGTTGCAGGCACCAATTTTATTGGCATGAAGGGTCCATCATTAATCACGTCGAGATAATCTGAATCTGTAGCTTCGAGGTGCATGAGCATCTTCACCTTCCATGTGGGATACTCAGTCTTTTTTAGAATAGGAATTTTAATACTTTCATACTTGTTCAGAGACATGTTTAGATCGTTTCTGATTGTAAGTTTATCAGTGAGCTCTGATACCAATTGTTGCCCAGTGAAGATACAATTGTTAAAGGGGGGTTGGATACAATTGTGTAAATATTTCGAACAAGTAATAAAATATAGCAACTTTTTATATATCTAATAAAAACTGTTACAAAACTCTCTCAGGAAATACTGATGTTCTTGAGAGCTGCTAGGTCGAATGATACTCGAGAGCTATACACTACGTGATGACCTAAGCTGTGTTTATATACTACACAACTACAACAAATCAATATAAGATATGCATTATCAAAAGCTAACTATAATACATATCTTCAACTGAATAGATAAAGTCCTATAACTAAGACGTAAAAGATATCTGCTCAATATTACAAGGAACAAAACAAATTTCCTAAGCTGACTGTCTTCAAATACTGATGACATCCAAATGTTGATGATGTGTCAAATCCCGAAGACACATCAAATACTGATGACACCAACCAGTCAGATCCTGAGCTCCTTCTGATTATTGAGAATTCAACATGTAACAAAAATATTGTGAATCACCTTATTTTCTATCATAAATAGAACATAAGACCGTTAAAGAAGCTTTGTTAGATGAAGATTGGATCTCTGCAATGCAAGAAGAATTAAATTCTCTTGTAGCAAAGTTTGGGAACTTGTTCCAAAACCCAAAAATACTTCCATAATTGGAACTAAATGGGTATTTAGAAATAAGTTAGATGAAAATGGAACTGTTGTGCGAAATAAAGCTAGAATGGTTGCACAAGGCTATAATCAAATGGAAGGTATATACTTTGATGAAACATATGCACCGGTAGCACGAATTGAGTCAATTCGAATGCTATTAGCTTTTGCATGTCATAAGGATTTTAAAGTATATAAAACGGATGTAAAATCTGCATTCTTAAACGGGATACTAGAAGAAGAAGTATATGTTAAACAACCTCCCGGCTTTCAAGATGCAACACATCCAGAATATGTATACAAATTATACAAAGTTCTATACGGATTAAAACAAGCCCTAAGAGCCTGGTATAAAAGGTTAAGCAAATTCCTGTTAGAAAATAATTTTAAAATGGGAACGGCTGATAAAACCTTATTTACAAGACAAGAAATAAATGATATCTTGCTTGTACAAATATACGTAGATGACATCATATTTGGTTCAACAAATGATGCACTATGTAAAGAATTCTCTGATTATATGAGCAAAGAATTTGAGATGAGTATGATGGGTGCATTAAATTTCTTTTTGGGATTGCAAATAAGACAATCTAACGAGGGCATTCATATTTCACAATCAAAATATTGTAATGAAATGCTAAAGAAATTTGAAATGGAAAATTGCAAACCAATTTCCACATCTATGTCAACATCTGACAAACTAACGGAGGATCCCGAAGGAATTCCCGTTGACACTAAGAAATATCGAGGAATGATTGGTAGCTTATTATATATTACCACAAGTCGACCCGATATACAATATAGTGTTTGCAAATGTGCTAGATTTCAAGTAGTACCAAAAGAATCTCACTTATCCGCGGTAAAAAGGATACTGAGATATCTTAAAGGTACCACGAATATTGGTCTTTGGTATCCTAAAGGAATACCATTTGACTTGACTTATTATTCTAATTCTGACTATGCTGGACATTTAGTCGACAGAAAAAGTACAAGTGGTACGTGTCAGTTTCTGGGTGGATGTTTAGTTTCATGGTTTTCAAAGAAATAAAATTTCGTATCTATATCCACCACTGAAGTTGAGTATATAGCTGTTGTCAAATTTTGTGCACAAATACTGTAGATGAAACAAACATTGGCAGACTATAACACAAAATTTGATGTAATCTCTATTTTATTTGATAACACGAGTGCAAATGATTTAAGTAAAAATCTCGTGCTGCACTCTAGATCCAAACACATAGATGTGAGACATCATTTTTTACGTGATCATATCAACAAAGGCGATATAAAAATGGTTCATATTGAAACTGAGTATAAAATCGCTGACATCTTTACAAAACCGTTAAATCCTGACAGGTTCATTAAACTCTGTTTGGATTTAGGAATGTTGGAATATTTAAAATAAATAATATATTCTCTAAATATATTATTTATATTGTGGGTAAACAATTATATATATATAAAAAAATCTATTTTAAAATAAAAAAAAACCTTTTTTTCTACTATCTGTTAATTCTCTCAATAATTCAGATTTATCAATAAATATTTATTGATCGGATTTTGAGAAATTAAATGGACTAAGTGCATTGAAAAGAAATTTATTTTAAAATAAATTAAATAGTATTACTCCTTAATTTTTCTAAATTGTCCTCTAAATATATACATATATATATATATATATTAATTCAAAATTAGTTTTTAATTATTTTCTAAAAATAAAATCTATTTTCTATCTTATTTTTTAATAAGCCCAGCCCAATACACAAATAAATCTATACCCCGTTTAAAATTTACGGGCCTCAAAATTTGTTTTCAGCCCAATTAAAATAACCCAGCCCATTCTCTAAAACCTAAAATATGAGCCATTGATTATAAATCAGGATCTAATCCTAACCGTTAATATACATAAATATATAAACACCCACTTAGGGTTTACACTGTTCATCAGTCTCTCATCTCGCCTCTTTTCTCTCTCGTTTTTCTCTCTGAAACTCGTCGCCATTCTTACTTTTCCGATGAGTTCATAGTCTTCTTTCACTCAAAACACAATCAAATCTTTATTTCAGATGACATACATATATTCATAAACAATTTAATCACAAATCGATTAAATCAAAGATTAGGGTTGGGCAAATCGAAATGATTTTGATTAATACACTCGAGTTCAAATCGATTGAACTAGGGTTTAAATCGAAATCTACAAACACATACTTTTATATATATATAAACCTTTTAATTTGACTGAAATTGATGAAGTTCTGAAACCCTAACCCGATGTGTTGAACAATATTTACAGGGTAAACGAAGAAGAAGAACGCATGAATGGTAGATCAAGGAGAAAAAGATTGATTGGTGAAGGAATCAGCACGACTCAGTTGAGTCAACTCGGATGAGTTACCGAGTTAACTCACTGAGTCACTCAACTCGAGGTCAGACGAGTTGAGTCAGGTAAGTCTCCATGAATGTTTTAATGCCATGGACTAAGGTATATCCTCTAATTCGAAGCTTTGCGCGACTATTTGATTATTTGAAATAAGCTGGTTTGTTGTTTGAACTTTGGATTAATGGGGAGTTTGAGTTTTAATTCGATGTTTTAATAAACAAGGTTATGTTTGGTTTAAATAATGTTAATCCCCGTGCATGAACTGATTTAATAATTATCTTAGTCATTAACTGTGTAGTGATGAAATCACTTTCATTCATTTGATTAATTTGATTTTGAGTATCAGTGGTATATTAACAGATTTATTTTGGTTTAAAATATTAAAACTTGATTTTGATTGAATATTTGAAATTATCAGTGATGTATTGAAAGAGTTATTTTGATTTAAAATGTTAAACTTGATTGCTGTTGGATTATTTGAGAGTTCCAGTGATGTATTTGTCACACCCCCAACTTAACAAACAACATATATAACTATTACAATATTTAAAAGAAAGTAAATATAACTGAATCCAAGATCTTACAGTTTAGGGTTTGGAATAGCCCAACACTACCATCTATTACAACTGATTTTAATATCGAATCCTCACACAAAACTATCTCTTATTCTACCTGAGCTCGGACATACGCATCGGCGTCACAAGTCTTACGTGTTGTCTGCTTGAATCTAACCATAGCTGCTAGCTTTAATATCAGGGTTAAAGCAAAGAGTGAGCCAAAAGCTCAACAAGTGCTAAAAAATATGATATAAAACATAATCAAGATATAAATTAGAGTACGACAATCTGAAGAGATAACTGATAATAATCAGGGATGAACTTTTGGGTGATGGCATCATTTGCTTGTATCAAAACATTTTCAAAATCATAACTTAATCAAAATTATTTTATGACGCTACAGATTACAGCCGGTGATCAGCCGCGAAGTAATCCCGAACCTCGCTGGGTTCTAAAACATTAATGGGATCCCTAGGTAACTTTTAGGCCTATAATATAAGTGTGGAAAGGACTCGCGTCACAGTCCAGATCCACTATTCAAAGAAAACATTTATCCCCCTTTGGGACTGAAAATCCACATTTTAATCATTTCAAAAACTGATGCCGATTATAATAAAATCTCTTAAGTAGTAAACATTTTTATCAAGGGATTTTAGATCAACTTTGAAACACTGGAAATATGTCACCAAATTTCAAGGCCATGATCCACTAGACTTTACTATATTAGGGTAAGTGAAAGGTTTCCATATACAAGAACTTTGTGAAGGAGATTTAGCAAGGCTATTGGATAATATGAAAGAGTAATGCCAAATTAGGCTTAAAGCAATGGTTTTCGACAAGGTACAAGTACTAGAACATCAAGAAGATAAGCTTCAAGAATACTAGGGGTATTAAGGTATAAAGAAAATGATCTTTATCTCAAGGTATATTAGGATTGTCGAACTTTAGGGTAAGAAAAAGGGTTATCAATCAATTAAGAAAAACTTTAAAAAATATCTGGCTTTTAGGTATCAAGGTAAAGTTTCTATTGGGGTTCAAGCATCAGGGTGAGATGTCAATATTTTAGGAATCAATAGCATGTTAATCAAGAGGATCAATCAAGTATTATATCAAATCTTTATTTTATCATGGCATTCCAATTACTTTGATATACTAGCGTGATACGACTTTTGATCTACTTGCAATATGTACTTGAGGATTCATGGCATTTCTATATAATACAAAGATAGATTTAAGAATCACTTGGTTCAAGTATATCAAGATAACTCAGGATACTCGCATCAATATATATGAACTAATTATCACACATTTGTAGTGTAAATGAAAAACAGGTTGAATCACTTGCCTTGAGAAATGCTGGTCTGGTCTGGCTGGTAGGAGCAACTGGAAGCTTTACTCGACCTTTATGGCAAGTTTACCCTCGTCTCGAGATCCTACATAAATAATAATAACCTCATTATAATATATTCTCACCAACTCAACCTATTTACAATCCGAAATTAAGCACAAATGGCACTTAGGCCTATATGCACGCAATTTCTAATCACCTTATAAATACAATAGTACACATAGCCACATATACTCACATATAATATTTTAATATCAAATAATATCACACACACCATAATACAACACTAGGCTTGGATGATCTCGATCCCCAACTAAGTCACTTGGTCGCTAAACTAGTCAAAGTCTCCAAATTTTGGTCTCCTAACTCGATGTGCCTTTACTAAACTATACAAAACCTATTGACCCTCACTTGGGCCTTTTACTCTACTGGTTTTATGCTATCTTGCAACTATAGTGGTCAACCAAGGTCTCACTCATAAGTGCTCTAAAACTATGTGATAAGTGAAAGTGCTCACTAAGGAAAATTTCAGAATGACAACTATGGTTTCTTGAGTGCATTAGACACTCTTAAACTACAAGTTTACTTCCAAAACATCTACAATAGACTCTTCTGACCATAAGGCATGTCCCAAAATCGATGTGGCTCAAGGGCTTAGCTTGGGCCTCCTTGGGCCTAAGCTTAAAGTCCATGGTTCCCCTGTTTTTCTGGACAAAAAATGCCCTGACTTGAACTAACTTATGACACATGGTTCTAACTCCAATCTTATGAACTATGGCTGGAAAAACTCCTGAGATACTCCCTCTAACTAAGGCCCAACAGGGCCTAATGAGGGCCTACCCATGACATGGTCAAAACTTCCTATTTCTAAGTTGCAACAAAACTGTCCCCTGTTGGACAGATTTTGTGATTCCACTCGTGCACCCAACCAAACGACTTATAAAGCTCCAAAAAACACCTAAAACCTTTTATATACTCCTAGTGCTAGCTTCTGGTGGCTTGGGCCTCAAAGTGCACAACAAATGCTCATTCAAAACTTCCCCATAAACTAGTGCATTAAATCTGGAAAAAAATGCAAACACTAACTAATCCCTTTCCACCTTAACTCCCACTTAATAACCAAGCATCCAACCCTTACCAAAGCAAACCTAGTGCCTTAATGTCCTAAAATAGTGCCCCAACAGGATGGGAGATCATCCATGCCCAAGAACAACAACATGCAACAAAAAAATATAACATGCAACTCATGGAAACAAATAACAAGATTTCGGCTAAAGCATAAAGTTTAAATGCTTGAAAATTCGACTTGTACCTATTACTCATCCTTAATATTCATGAAATATATCTTCTCTTAACTATTAATAAGAAATATATCATGGAAACAATCTATTTTAAGCACACATATTTCGAATTTATAGATTTTTTGACATAGCTACATGATTTCGAAAAGAGTAGCATGCAAAACATGGTTGATCATCATTTTAATATCTTAAAACTAGCATGCATGGCTAAACATGAATATATAATGAAATTTCAGTAGCATGCAAAGGATTTTAAAGCATGTTTTCTCCATAAAACACTTAGTTAACACATATATAAAATGTATCTCATAGAGAGCTCTTGAATTCACAAGAATCAAGAGTTTCTCTTTGGAGATCACACAAGAACTACACATGCAACCATGAAACTTCAACTCCCAAGTCACAAAACTCTTGAAAAGTATATAAAATGAATGTAGGTAGAAGATTTACACTAGGGAAGATGAGAAATGAAATGAAAAATGGAAGGGAGTGGGGGATGGGGGGCTTCGGCCGAGAGCAACAAGGGAGGGAGGGGAGAAGAGAAAAATGAGGTGTGTTGGAGTTTGGAGTGAGTGAAAATGACTTCTCCTACTTGGTTTTTGGTTTTATGCTTTTGGGTTGACAAAATAATGAGTGGAAGTGAGAATGTACAAAAATGACCTCTAGCTAAAGTTCGGTCATTTTGCATGCAAGATTAGTGTGGTAATTTGGTAATCAACAAATGAGTTAGTGAGGTTGGAAAGGTCTTCTTTTCCCTTTGAGAGAATAGAAGGGTGATTTGCATGCAAGGGCTTCTATGTAATTTGCTAATTATAACAAATAAAATTTGTAAAGATTTATTTTTATAAAATAAAATACAAGTTCAAAAATTATAAAATTTATACCATAAAATAACTTGGATTTTTAGAAATTTTATAAAATCACTTTTGAAATTTGTGAACAAAATAACTTTTAAAAGAAAATTTTCCAAGGTTTAGAATATTCCTTATAAATCAAAAATAAGGGAAATAAATAAACTCTTGCTTTGAAAAATCATATACTACATAAAGCAAATTTAGAATGCAGAAATTTTCATTCACACAACGTACAACCATTAAGTATATTTACATTCGGCTCTAATATTATACCAAGTCCAAAATTAATATCACACAAAATGCCGGTCGTAACATCCTCTCCCCCTTAAGGGATTCTGTCCCCAGAATCTAAGAGAACAGATGAGGATACTGGGAACGCATATCAGACTCTAACTCCCAAGTTGATTCTTCGACCTTGGGGTTCCTCCAAAGTACTTTCACTAACCTTGCCGACTTATTCCTAAGACTCTTCACTTGCTAGTCGAGTAATTTGACAGGTTGCTCCACAAATGACAGGTCTGCCTGAATTTCTACAGGTTCATATTCTATCACATGGCTGGCGTCAGGATTGTATTTCTTAAGCAACGACACATGGAACACATTATGCACATGCTGATATTGAGGTGGTAAGGCTAACTCGTAGGCTACCTTCCCCACTTGACTCAAAATTTTAAAAGGACCTATATATCTAGGTGCTAACTTCCCTTTCTTGCGAAATCTAGACAACCCTTTTCTTGGTGACACCTTTAACAAAACAGCTTCGCCTACTTGGAATCTAACATCCTTACGCGCTGGATCCGCATACTTCCTCTGTCTATCTTGAACAGCAAGCAACCTTTTCTGAATTAACTTGACTGTCTCATGCAGTTGTTGTACCAATTTCGAGCCTAGAATCCTTCCTTCTCCTACTTCATCCCAACTTGTCGGTGATCTACATTTTTGTCCGTACAAAGCTTCGTATGGTGGCATACCAATACTGGAGTGATAGCTGTTGTTGTAAGAGAATTCTACCAATGGCAAGTGGTCATCCCAACTTCCTGCAAAATCGATTGCACAACTGCGCAACATGTCTTCGATTGTTTGAATTGTCCTTTCGCTCTGACCATCGGTTTGCGGGTGGTACGCCGTACTCATGTTCAACTTCGTGCCAAGACTTTCTTGAAATTGCTTCTAGAATCTCGAGTTAAATCGGGGGTCTCTGTCTGAAACTATCGATACGGGTACTCCATGCCTTAGTACGATTTCACGCACGTACAGATGAACCAATTTATCCAATGACGACTTCTCATTAATTGGAAGAAAATGCGCCGACGTTGTAAGGCGATCAACTATAACCCATATAGCGTCATGTCCGGATTTCGTTCGCGGTAATCCCACTATAAAGTCCATAGCAATATTTTCCCATTTCCATTACGGAATCTTTAGGGGCTGAATTAATCCGCTTGGTCGTTGATGTTCTGCCTTCACTTTCTGACAAGCATAACACTTTGCAACCCATTCTGCCACGTCTCGCTTCATATTTGGCCACCAAAAGTTTTGTTTTAAGTCCCGATACATCTTGGTGCTCCCCGGGTGGATTGAAAATCTTGAATTGTGGGCTTCTTGTAGGATCTCATTCTTCAATTCAGGTACATGAGGAATCCAAATTCTTGAGGAAAACCTTAGTATACCTTCCTCATCCCTTTGAGTGCCAATCTCTTCTCCAGTTAGCTGATTCTTTTCTTTCTCAATTACTTCTTCCTGACATTTCCTTATCCTTTCCACTAGTGTTGGCTGAAAATTCATTGCACGACAAACTTCTTTAACTATTACACAATCACAAAGTTCTAATCCAAATTTCTTAATCTTTTCAGACAGTTCCTTTGGTGTTGCCATCATATTCAACCTCTCCTTCCTACTTAATGCATCGGCTAAAACATTCGCCTTTCCAGGATGATAATTTATCGAACAATCGTAGTCCTTGATCAATTCCAACCATCTCCTTTGCCTCATATTGAGCTCCTTCTGAGTGAAAAAGTACTTTAAACTCTTGTGATCTGTGTAGATTTCACACTTTTCTCCGTAGAGATAATGTCTCCAAATCTTAAGTGCGAACACTATGGCGGCTAGTTCCAAATCATACGTCGGGTACTTTAATTCATGCGGTTTTAACTGTCTTAACGCATACGCGATCAACTTATTGTGTTGCATTAGCACACAGCCCAATCCTTTATGTGAAGCGTTGCTGAAAATCACAAAGTTTCCTTGGTCATCTGGTAGTACTAACACCGGAGTTGTTACCAATCTCTGTTTCAACTCTTGAAATCTATCCTCACATTCTGCATTCCATTCGAACTTCTGATTCTTCTTGGTTAACTTAGTCAATGGCGTGGTGATTTTCGAAAAATCCTTGACAAACCTTCTATAATACCCTGCCAATCCTAGAAAACTTCGCACTTATGTAGGTGTCTTTGGCCTCTCCCAACTAATAATCGCCTCAATCTTTGTCGGATCTACTTTAACTCCTTCATCTCCAACGACATGTCCCAAAAATTGAACTTCCTTTAACCAAAACTCACATTTGGAAAACTTGGCATACAACTTCTCTTGCCGGAGTATCTCCAATGCTATCCATAGATGCTGCTTATATTCTTCTTCTGACTTTGAATAAATAAGGATGTCATCAAGGAATACCACTACGAACTTGTCCAAATACTTTTTAAATACCCGATTCATCAGATCCATAAATGTGGCCGGAGCATTAGTCAATCCAAAAGGCATTACTAAGAATTCATAATGTCCGTATCTCGTCCTGAATGTTGTCTTGGGAATATCTTCTTCTTTGATCTTTAATTGATGGTAACCTGATCTGAAGTCAATCTTTGAAAAGCACTTTGCTCCCTTCAGCTGGTCAAATAGGTCATCTATTCTTGGTAGTGGGTAGCGGTTCTTAATCGTCACCTTATTCAACTCCCGATAATCTATACATAGCCGCATACTTCGATCTTTCTTCTTTACAAACAGAACAGGTGCTCCCCATGACGATGTACTTGGCCGTATCACTCCCTTATCCAACAATTCTTGTAGCTGGCTCAACAACTCTTTCATTTCTGCTGGTGCCATCCTATATGGGGCCTTTGAAACTGATTATGTGCCCGGAGCAAGGTTGATCTCGAACTCGATTTGTCGATCGAGCGGTAAGCCCGGTAATTCATCTGGAAACACATCTGGGAACTCGTTAACTACGGGAATATCTTTTATGCAGGGGTTTCCCTTTTCTGAATCCACTACATAAGTTCTTAGCCTGAACGATTGTAAGAAACAGTTGCTCTTGCCTCTGTCCCTTAAATACTACCTTCTCTCCACTCTTCATCTTTAAATACACTTTTTTGGTCTTACAATTAATCTGGGCGTTATTCTTCCCTAACCAATGCATACCTAAAATTATATCGAACTCTCCCAACTTGAAGAGTATCAAGTCGGCTGAAAACTTATGCCCCGAAATATCAATCTCACACTTCGGACAGAATTGATTCACATGAATCTTCTCTTGGTTCGCAATTACCACATTTACTTCCTCACTCATAATCATTTTATCACATTGAAGTTTATCAACAAAAGTTTCTGATATGAAAGATCTCGTTGCTCCCGAATCAATCAATACTTTAGCTTTGACATTATTTAGTAAAAGTGTACCTGCTATCACCTCAGAGTTCTGAACAGCGTCCTTCATTTTCAAATCGAATGTCCTTGCTATTGCTTGCGGAGTTGTTGTAGGTGGTGGAGGTAATGCCAATACCTCGGCTGGCACGCTTGCACTGGTACTTTCCACATTCACTAGAGCTTTGACTGGTCCGGTTGTCTTGCACTCCCTAGCTATGTGTTCAGTCTTTCATCATTTGTAACATGTAACTCCTGGCGTCAGCATCTTACACTCATTTTCCAAATGTCCCTTCTGGTTGCACCTATAGCATGTCATGCTCAGCTTATTACACACTCCGGGGTGCCTTCTTCCACAATGCTTGCATTTCGGTCTCTGGAATCTGTTTTCTCCCACTTGTCCTTGACTTGTCTGGTTGTTCCCTTTCAATTCTTGTCTTTTGCCTAAATTCCCCTTCTTTTGAAAATTTCCGCCTTTATGGAATCCAAACCTCTTTACATTCCGATCTTGTGAATTCCTGGCTTCAGACTTTTCTCCATAAAATGGAACTTTTCTCTTCTTGTTATCCCTTTCCTTTCTTGACTACATTCTATTATTCTCAATCAGAGCAGCTTTCTGTACTACTCCCGCATAAGTATCAAGTTCAAACATAGCCACTCTATCTCTGATCCAAGGCTCTAATCCTTGTTAAAATCTCTTCGCTTTTTCCTCCTCACTGTTGGTATACTTTGTCACAAACCTTGACAACTCTGTGAACTTCTTCTCATACTCCAGTACAGTCATGTTCCCTTGCTTCAATTCAAGAAATTTAAGCTCCATCTGATTCTGCATGTACTTATGGTAATATTTTTCCAGAAATAACTTCTTAAATCTTTCCCAAGAAACTTGTTGAGTTGCTTCCATAGCTTTTACTGATTCCCACCAATAGATGACTTCGCCCTTCAAGAAGTAAGTAGCATATGGTGTCTTCTGATCGTTCCCTAACTGTACCAACTTAAAAGCCCTTTCCATTTCCTTAATCCATGTGTTAGCTATTATTGGATCAGTGGTATCATGAAATGCAGGTGGATTCACATTCTGAAAAGCTTTGAAAGTGACAACTTGTCGAGGTGGTACTGGTGGATCAGGTGGTTAGTGTGGTTCACGGTTATCTTGGTTTTCAAATCGTTGTTGAAGAGTTAGTTGTTGTTGAGCTATAGCGTTGGTTTGCTATTGCAAGGTTTCCAGTAATCGAAGAATATTTGGATCTGTGGTGGATGTGGTTGTTGGGTTCTTCTTTTTGGGTGGCATGATCTTGAAATAAGAGTTATGTCAAAACAGGTATGAATAATGAAATAATTTGGGGTATCGCATGGCATTCTTATTTACATTTGAGGTCAAATTTCAAATTAACAAATATGGTGATGCATATAAAAACGTAAGATAATAGTTGATAGAAAATGGAACGATAGTGCATAATATTGGTAATCTAAAGGTCTCAATACATCAAGATCAGGATAAAGTATGATTCTAGGAATAACATGCTTATTTAAAGGAAACAACTGGGAATTCTATGAAGTCAGATAATACTACAACATGGAAGGTAGATAATGGAATGAACTAAGGCTCCACTCCATCGGAATGGGGCTTGGTAGTCTTCTCCTTTCGAAGCGTCTTCACAATGCTCTGGATCTCATCC
Organism: Apium graveolens; assembly: GCF_009905375.1. Lineage (NCBI taxonomy): Eukaryota > Viridiplantae > Streptophyta > Magnoliopsida > Apiales > Apiaceae > Apium > Apium graveolens. The sequence goes on from NC_133647.1 coordinate 37,339,676, forward strand.
GCCACCATCTGGATGATATACTGACTGGTACGGTCTCGGTGTGATGGTATTTCCTCAAGCTTAGTGTTGACGTACTGAACCAAAGTCTCAAGTCTCGCAGTCACCTGCTCCTTTGGCTTCCCTTCATAGTTTCGGCTGTCTGGATACACGTTTTTCAGTCGGTCTATCAGTCAATCGTACTTTCCCTGAAGCATGTCAAACTCGCGCCTCAACTCAGCATATACGGAGAAAGCAATAGTGTCGTCCGACCCAGAGGATGAAGAGGAATGCGCCCTTTGCTGACAAACCACTAAGAGGAGTATTAATAATAAATTTACTTAACCTAATCTCTCGCATATTATCTATAACCTATACATATATCCTATAACCTATTTGGGCTGTCCAGGGACTCTAAACCGTAGCTCTGATACCAAAACCTGTCACACCCCCAACTTAACAAACAACATATATAACTATTACAATATTTAAAAGAAAGTAAATATAACCGAATCCAAGATCTTGCAGTTTTGGGTTTGGAACAGCCCAACACTACCATCTATTACAACTGATTTTAATATCGAATCCTCACACAAAACTATCTCTTATTCTACCTGAGCTCGGACATACGCATCAGCGTCACAAGTCTTACGTGATGTCTGCTTGAATCTAACCATAGCTGCTAGCTGTAATATCAGGGTTAAAGCAAGGAGTGAGCCAAATGCTCAACAAGTGTTAAACAATACGATACAAAACATAAATCGAGATATAAATTAGAGTACGACAATGTGAAGAGATAACTGATAATAATCAGGGATGAACTTTTGGGTGATGGCATCATTTGCTTGTATCAAAACATTTTCAAAATCATAACTTAATCAAAATCATTTTATGAAGCTACAGATTACAGCCGGTGATCAGCCGCGAAGTAATCCCGAACCTCGCTGGGTTCTAAAACATTAATGGGATCCCTAGGCAACTTTTAAGCCTACAATATAACTGTGGAAAGGACTCGCATCTCAGTCCAGGTCCACTATTCAAAGAAAACATTTATCCCCCTTTGGGACTGATAATCCACATTTTAATCATTTCAAAAACTGATGCCGATTATAATAAAATCTCTTAAGTAGTAAACATTTTTATCAAGGGATTTTAGATCAACTTTGAAACACTGGAAATATGTCACCAAATTTCAGGGCCATGATCCACTAGACTTTACTATATTAGGGTAATTGAAAGGTTTCCATATACAAGAACTTTGTGAAGGAGATTTAGCAAGGCTATTGGATAATATGAAAGAGTAATGCCAAACTAGGCTTAAAGCAATGGTTTTCGACAAGGTACAAGTACTAGAACATTAAGAAGATAAGCTTCATGAATACTAGGGGTTTTAAGGTATCAAGAAAATGATCTTTAGCTCAAGGTATATCAGGATTGTCGAACTTTAGGGTAAGAAAAAGGGTTATCAATCAATTAAGAACAACTTTAAAGAATATCTGGCTTTTAGGTATCATGGTAAAGTTTCTATTGGGGTTCAAGCATCAGGGTGAGATGTCAATATTTTAGGAAACAATAGCATGTTAATCAAGAGGATCAATCAAGTATTATATCAAATCTTTATTTTATCATGGCATTCCAATTACTTTGATATACTACTGTGATACGACTTTTGATCTACTTGCAATATGTACTTAAGGATTCACGGCATTTTTATATAATACGAAGATAGATTTAAGAATCGCTTGGTTCAAGTATATCAAGATAACTTAGGATACTCGCATCAATATATATGAACTAATTATCACACATTTGCAGTGTAAACGAAAAACAATCACTTGCCTTGAGAAAGGCTAGTCTGGTCTGGCTGGTAGGAGCAACTAGAAGCTTTACTCGACCTTTATGGAAAGTTTACCCTCGTCTCGAGATCCTACATAAATAATAATAACCTCATTATAATATATTCTCACCAACTCAACCTATTTACAACCCGAAATTAAGCACAAATGGCACTTAGGCCTATATGCATGCAATTTCTAATCACCTTATAAATACAATAGTACACATAGCCACATACACTCACATATCATATTTTAATATCAAATAATATCACACACACCATAATACAACACTAGGCTTGGATGATCTCGATCCCCAACTAAGTCACTTGGTCGCTAAACTAGACAAAGTCTCCAAATTTTGGTCTCCTAACTCGATGTGCCTTTACTAAACTATCTAAAACCTATTGACCCTCACTTGGGCCTTTTATTCTACTGGTTTTATGATATCTTGCAACTATAGTGGTCAACCTAGGTCTCACTCATAAGTGCTCTAAAACTATGTGATAAGTGAAAGTGCTCACTAAGGAAAATTTCAGAATGACATCTATGGTTTCTTGAGTGCATTAGACACTCTTAAACTACAAGTTTACCTCCAAAACTTCTACACTAGACTCTTCTGACCATAAGTCATGTCCCAAAATCGATGTGGCTCAAGGGCCTAGCTTGGGCCTCCTGGGGCCTAAGCTTAAAGTCCATGGTTCCCCTGTTTTTCTGGGCAGAAAACGCCCTGACTTGAACTAACTTATGACACATGGTTCTAACTCAAATCTTATGAACTATGGCTGGAAAAACTCCTCTGACACTAGCTCTAACTAAGGCCCAACAGGGTCTAATGAGGGTCTACCCATGACATGGTCAAAACTTCCTATTTCTAAGTTGCAACAAAACTGTCCCCTGCTGGACAGATTTTGTGATTCCACTCGTGCACCCAACCAAACGACTTATAAAGCTCCAAAAAATACCTAAAACCTTTTATATACTCCTAGTTCTAGCTTCTGGTGGCTTGGGCCTCAAAGTGCACAACAAATGCTCATTCAAAACTTTCCCATAAACTAGTGCATCAAATCTGGAAAAAAATACAAACACTAACTAATCCCTTTCCACCTTAACTCTCACTTAATAACCAAGCATCCAACCCTTACCAAAGCAAACCTAGTGCCTTAATGTCCTAAAATAGTGCCCCAACAGGAGGGGAGATCATCCATGCCCAAGAACAACAACATGCAACTAAAAATATAACATGCAACTCATGGAAACACTTAACAAGATTTCGGCTAAAGCATAAAGTTTAAATGCTTGCAAATTCGACTTGTACCTATTAGTAACACCCCCAAATCCGGGGTCGGGGATCCGGGTTGTCACGAGTTCTATTTCCCTTAATAACACTTAATCTTAATAAACAACCAACTACTACATACTGTGACCCCATAATATACACACACACCACAAGTTATAGTCTCAGAGATGAATACCAAAAATAATACAAGTCATTTTATTCCACAATTATAAACCATTACACCTTAAAAGAGTTTCTGAATAAATTTACATATTCCTTGCCATTATTACAATTCATAAATATACATAAGTCTGGTATATCAGTAGTTGAAAACCTAGCCTATTGGTAGTTACTACCTCGGCTACAGTGGCATCAACGCCTACAGGAAACTGCGGAACGTTTCCTATCCACTCGCGAATTGGGAGCTTGGTCATGTTCATCTTGTCTATCTGTTGTTGTGTGATGAAAGAAGAAAGCAAGGGTGAGCAACAAGCCCACCGAAATAATATGTATAATAATTAACAATATATGAGCATTCTCATAGTACTCATGAAAGTCTTGGTCAAGAAAAAATGAACCAAGTTGATATCTTAACGCGACAAGTCACAAAATATTCAGTATATATATACATATATACTACTCAAAATCTTTGAAATCTTCTGACATGTATAATGTACACAGAGTTCCAGTTTATAACTGTATAAAAATATCGTTGCAAGGTGATCTCATATATCTAACCTTATCTCAATGTTTTTGTGAAAATCTTTGTCATGCTTAAGATAATCATTAACCAGATATAAGTTGAAAAGATGAAGTTACAAGATACTCTAATATACTTATATCTTTTCCGAATACTACTTGAACTACCACCGTTCAAGTTATAATTAGTTTCAAAAGTTCATCACATAGATGAGAATACAAGATAAGATTTGAACAGATTCAATCTTTGAAATATCATTCAAAAGAAATGAAGTTACGAGATACTTCATTAAGTCCCGATATATATATCCATATATATCTCTCATACATTTCCTGAAAACCTCTGTCATGTAAAGTATGAACAGAGTTGTAATATCCAATGAATTTGGAAAGAAAAGAAATATGGCATAAACCCGATATCTTGCTGATCAGGAAAAGATACCAATAAGTAACCTTTTCTACTGTAGATGGATGAATTCCTCGCCGGTCATCACCCTGGCAGCATTAGGACCTCGCGCTAGACCGTTACCCGGCCACTCACGCATGGATGGACTGTCACCCAGCCTCTTACACCTTCATAGACCGTACCCCGGCCTGTCGCTTATGCCGACTCAATTAGATGGACTTACTTCCCGAACATTGGGCAAGTAATCAAATTGTTTTCTCAAAACAGCAACCACGTTGCGAATATAAAATACACCACAGAGCCGGATCCCTTAGATTTTTGAGCGAGTATTCAAGTCCCCTTCGAAAGGAAGATCTTAAATTTGAAAACGAGTTTTGGGATCCGCTCTAACTTTTAAAATCATTTTGAAGACTCGAAAACATTTTTTGAGAATGTTTGGGGTAATGCTGATTTAATAAAATAAATCAGTCCCGATATGTTGGAGGATATCTGATTATTATTATTTAAATAATATTCCCATAAGGATAATCCTTATAAAAAGAATTGAAGTAAAAGTTTTAAAACTCATACTTGAAATGAATAATAAATAACCAAAGATATACTTATACGAAAGTACGATCTTTATTTGAATAATCGAAAATGAGTTTGATTATCGAAACATTATTCTTTACTAAAATAAAGAATATTATTTAATAAATAAGCGGAGTCATAAGTCCTCGAATGAATATTCAAAATAATATTTATTAAATAAAATAAACGGAGTCATAAGTCCTCGAATGAATATTCCAAATAATATTCATTAAATAAAATAAACGGAGTCATAAGTCCTCGAATGAATATTCAAACTAATATTCATTAATTAAAATAAAGTTATCGAATAAACCTTATTCGATTAATAGTTTTGAAAACTATATCTATATATAAATATATATATATATATACTATACTCCGGAACATCGACTCCCGATTTAGAAAAATGTTCACCTTTGGGTCCCCTATCCTAAGGGTATACGCAACTACTACTTATCTCTAGCATAGGTATTATGCAACTTATAAGCATTTGAATCAACAATTAGATATCAAGATTACGAAACAAGCATGCATATAAACCATATCACATGCTCCAATATATCGCAAGATTTGCTAATAATAATCATGCACTTATCACAAGATAATGCATATACATATATTTACATCACAACAACAGTATAACGGGTAGAAAACTTGCCTGAGTGTTCCCGGATAGACTTAAGCTTAGAGTGGGTCCGATAACCTATGAACAACAACATAAGTCAGAATTAAACCCCGATCGCTTAAGAAACTAGACTTTAACCAATTGAACCTTAATGTTCGCTTATGGTCACTTCTACGCTTAAGAAATCACATAAGTCATTCGAGTACCCTCGGCTCCACCATTTTTAATAAATTAACCATTAAGAATTTTAAGGCGATTCTTTCGCGAGTACCCTACCAACTGCCTAATCCACTTTACATAATTGTTTCATACTCCAATTAGTCATTTAAGGGCCTTAACCAAGGTTTCAAGTAAGGCGAGGGGTAATGGTTCGTTCGTGAAACGCCGTTACTTAAAACGGTCGTTTCTCCTAAACCGTACATCGGATTCAAGCGAACCACATATCAAAACGAAGCTTACAACATAATATAACTAAACATGGCAAAGTCACAGATTTAATAGTTAGCTCTCTATCCCGAACACTAAGATCAAGTAGTTGTATGAAATTGGGCATTACGACGACTATGTTTACGCGATTACCAAGTTTTAAACCACTCCAAACAACCACCATTCAACTCACAACCAACAATACAACCAACCCTCATCCAAACCTTACTACATCAGTCCCCAAACCTCAAGATTTTCCAATTTATACAACCCCACACATGAACTACTAGCTATACTTAAGTTTCATTAACTATAAACAAGATTTCAACATCCAAATCACTACAAATCTAATCCAAACTCTAAACACACAAGCATCATGCTTCTCATTTACTATATCCATCAAAACCATCGTAATACTCAAAGTAAAGTTAGGGTTTCGAGGTGTTATACCTTCTTTGGAGTGATTAGAGTAGCTAGGAAGTCTTAGGGAGCCTCCTACATGCTTGATCTTTCCAAAGTAATCAAGAACACAAAGTTAGGTTTTGAAGTTTCTAAAAGTTAGATTTAATGAACTGTCAAAACGAGGGTCTTACCATACATATTTGGACGAGACTTGGGAACAGGAGTTGTAGGCCATCTCAATACCTTTCCAAAGAGCTATAGAACATACTATTTGAGTGAGTATTGGAGGAGATATGGTAGTTTGAAGTTGCTGCTCTGGTTTTGGACGAGAGCTTGCTTCTTTAAAATGAAAAGTCAAGTTTGTGTTATGATTTTTTGTTTTGTTTCTTTGTTTATGGCTTAGCTAATTTTGAGGATTTACCATGGTAAAAAATGAATGGCTCACAATCAACCAACAACACACTTCTTTTTGTCATGCTTAGGTCATCATTCTTATGTCATCCAATTGCCACATGTCTCTTCCTTGTGGTTTGATGATGTCACAATCCTTGGCTTATTGTACAACCTTGTCTCTTGGTCGCTTAATTGTTTTACGGTTCGCTTAACTTTCATTCTCGTTCGTCGTTTGAGGGATCATATTCGGGATCTTATTACTTGGGTTCCCCTAAACCTTTCTCAATATTTTATATTCATTTTTATGACCCCCTCTTAAAATCCTTGAATTTAAATCATTTTTATCCTGTCACCTTATACTCAATTCTTTCGGTATCTGGTGGATTTTCGGGAAAAAATCAAAGTGTTCGGATTTGGATTATGACTATCTTTACATATACTTATTTACTTTATGGAGTACTAATACGATCTTAGAATTTCCATAACAGTACTCCTATATAGCGTGGTCTGATAATTTTCCTTAATCAGCATCATCAGCAAAAGTTACTATTCATCCGTGTTTCAAAATTTTCCAAAAATTGGGGTTATTACAGTCTCCCCTCCTTAAAAGGATTCCGTCCCGGAATCATAGAGAAAATGAATAGGGATGCTCTCTTAGCATTGCACTTTCTAAGTCTCAAGTAAATTTTCCCACATTGTGGTTCTACCGCCAAACTCTGCCTAGTTTGATAACACTTCTCCTAAGCACTTGTTCCTTTTCGATCTATAACCCTTTCTGGTTGCTCCATATAGGTTACGTCTGGTTACATGCCTATGCGCTCATGTGCCCCTATTTGTCTGACATCCAAATTATACTTCCTTAACATTGATACGTGGAACACGTTATGAACTTGTTACAGGTTCGGGGGTAGGGCTAGCTCATATGCTAACTTCCCAATACGTCTTAATATCTCCAAGGGTCCAACTCTTCATGGGCTTAGCTTTCCTTTCTTTCCGAACCACATCCATCTTTTCCAAGGGAATACCTATAACAGCACTAGGTCCCCTACTTCCTATTCTTTGTCCTTTCGTGTCAATTCAACATACTTCTCATATCCATCTTGGGTTACTACCAACCGTCTTCTGATTAGATCTATTATATCCCTGGTCCTTTGGACCACTGCTGGTCCGAGCATCTTGCGCTCTGCAACTTCATCCTAACATAAGGGAGATCGACATTGTCTTCCCTCAAGGATCTCATAAGGCGACATCTCGATAATGACATATGATCTATTGTCGTAAGAAAACTCAATCCGTGTTAAGTGATCATTCCAAATTCTTTCAAGTCTATTGCACAGACTCTCATCATAGCTTCTAGCATTATAGCTTTTCCTTCTCAATACTCCTACTTTTCTGGTTCGTAAGCGTTACTATCTTCCGTACAGAATACTATTCTAGATATACCTTTACTCGCTAGAGTTTTATAACCTTTTAATAACCACGTCAACCTTAGTATCACGAACGTGTTTCCATTCCGAATACCACCATAACTTTACTAATCCTTTTTTAGCTGTTTCTATATTCCAAAGTTTGATCAATCATATAGAAGTAAAGGAATTTGTTGAGAGATCACTATGATCATGAACACTTGTTCTATTGCATAGTTAGTACAGAAGGTGGCCAGCCTTTGGTACTTGACAAGCAATTAAACAATAGATGGTATCCTACTAGGCTTCTATCACACAGATAGATAGTTATTCGGCAATACCTCCCCTTCTGGAAGGGTTGTTCTTCTCAGCTTATACAAAATGAAAAGAAAAGAACGAATTAAAGAGAATTGTATATATATAAAAAAATACCGCCATAAAAGATCTGGTTTGGAATCTACCTCTGAACTATAGAGGTTTGTCACAAGAGAACAAAACATATATATTTATATCAATATCCAGTATTATCGCATCGCATTTCACATGCTTAAATATTTTTGCTATTCCGTTCATCATTCTATGGACCCATGCTCTTCCTCGAGCTTATTCTCAATCACCTTTGAAACTCCCTTGACAGCAAAAACCGAATCTCGGATTTCATTCTAGACATCATAGTTACTAGAATCCATTGTTATTCCATAACCTTCTTCGTATAGTAATACTACTCTTTATCGATAAGAAGGAATAAATATATCATAGGTAAATGATCGCCTTAGTTAGTCTACCGATGATTACTTATGCATCACCACAACCCGATTAGTGGTACCCAATCTCAACATCCATTACACTACAACTCTCACGGTTGTAATCGGCTCATTATTCAAAGAATCGTTGCTGCATTACTATGGTCCACCACTGACCTACTGTCGTCATTCGTTTTCCTTGGAATCTTAATAGCTAACCATACGGAGTCCATACCTGTCATATCGAATTCTTCTAAGGAGGTAACATGATCACCGCTCATGATTCATGAAGAACACTCCTGAACTTGACGCACATATGACATGAAGCAGATAAAATTTCAGAAGAGTTTCAATGAAAGCAACGATAGCAGGTTAATACCATTATTAACCATATGTCTTTATTAGGAGACATAAAGCTCAAAGGTTCATTTAGTCCTCTCGTAACATGGTCCTGGCTTATCTTAAGATAGGACCTTCTACAATAGATAGCCCGCTCACAGTGCTAACATGAATTAAATCTTTACCAAACTACTATTACGGTTGAGTATCGTACAATCATCAGAAAAAATGTCAATCTTTCAAACCATAATACAACCTTCACGGCTTTAACCATCATCACTGTATTCCTCTATCACGTGTGCTTATAATTGTCCTCTTACACTTAAAGTGTCGGCCACCTCTTTGACCTTTCCTGATAGTAGAATTTCCTTACAATCAATGTCATTTTTTAACCACCTCCAAATAAATTTTCTACCTCATTTCAATCACTGCTTATGTGAAAATGCTTTTCTTAAGTCCTAGTGAGAAGAAAAAAATCACCATTTTTTTCCATAAGTCATTGACTTAGTCTTTAGATGTGAACATTGTCACGACTGACTCTCGATCATACTTAGGACATCTCTTATCTTGGGTCCTCATTTTCACCAATCTCGACCTTCATTGGGTTGATCTATACTTTCTTATGGTTCAACACGTGCCCACCTGGCATTATTATAATTATGTCATATTTCCTTCATCAAAATTTCTATTCTTGAGAACTTTGAATATTACCTTTCTCCTTGTAAAACCTCTAAGGTTATCCTTAAATCCTTCATCAGGTACACCCTAGGCACAGGGCATATCAAGATACCATTTACTAATACCAGAATCATTGTCTATATACTTCTGAAAAATTTCTCCACTGATCCTTAAAGGTTGTTGTTACCTTAATCCTTTCCAATTCATACTGTCAAAACTCATGCCTTCCCTATTAAGGGTGAAATGCCAACCTTTATGCATTCCCCTAGGATTCATTTCAAGTTATCGGGGTTTTATCCTTAATTCCACCTTTAAAAGATACTTACACTCTTCCATGGATAAATCAAGTCATTTATCCTTGATAGATTATCTTTTTCAATCATTCCCACCTCGATAGTCTATACCAATTTCACAATAACATTTGTATTCAAAATGAGGTTAATCAATATGGCCTCCAAAAGATAACAACGGTTATCTACTTTTCTAACCTGATTCAGTAATGATAACAGGGATGTTCTAGAAGATATTGGTCGTGTTCAACGTGAACCTTTTAGTTCTAACTACTCATTGACCTCTTTTATTTATCTCAACAGTCATCTCAATGTTGGGATATCTTTCATACCTGGCGTCTCCCTTTCTAGGTATCATGCCCCCGGTCTTACACTTCACATTCTTGAAGGTCACTTCCTTCATCCAATTTTCCTAATTTCTTATTTTCTTGTCTCCTCAGTCCATCCGTTTTTCCTTATTAATCAATCGATGTATCTCAAATTTTCATCGAATACTGTCAACTTCAAGGGAATTAACTATACGTATCGCATACGCCTTCAAACCTTGAATTTATCTCATGATCAGTCACCATCGCGCTGATGATGACACACTTTTCTATATTTATTGCAAGGGTTTCTTAGGGTTTCCCATACCTAACTCCCTTATCACTTCTCAACTCTATTTCCTTTATATCCCTTTATACTCCTGCCCTTTTTAGTCTTTTATTTTCGTTTCCATTACAACCATTACATGAACCAACACAACATAAACATTGATTTCAATCATCCCGTCATTCTAGATTCGTCTCCTCAGAATGAATCTTGACAACTTTTACAACTTAGATTCATAATTCATCGTACTCGTCCTGCTTTTGTTCTGGTTCTAAAGCTTTTACACTACCTCCCTAACCTTGGGAAGTACTTTCCCGAAAACAATTGTCTGAACTTTAATCAGTTTATTATAACCTCTGGCTCCGTGTCTTTCTTGGCCTTTCACCAACGGGTGGCCTCTCTCTTAGGGGATAAGTGACAAAAACAGTCTTTTGTGCTTCGTCAATCATTTAGAATCTCAAATGATTCCTATATTTCCTTTAGCCAGGCTCTTGCCTCGACTGGGTCAACATGTTCCTGGGAACTTTGAGAGCTTAGCGACTTAAAGGTCATGAAAGAATTTCCTACCGCATTGTTTCCTCAAGGTGGTGGTTGGGAATAAAAGTATAAGTTTTGTTTAGGCAGGTCCATGAATTGCCCCATAGGAGTATCGTCCTAGTTCTCCCTATCTTGCTCGACTTCTGTTTTCTCAGTATGAAATATTTTCTCCTCCTCCCCATAATCGGGGTCATCCTACATGTTTTAAGTCCTCATTTTCCACTTCATTATGTTATGGGTTCCTTCTATCTTGATGGCGTCCTCCCTGACTATCACATTCAGGGTTTGCCCTAAATCTTATTCCTCGAATTATGACTTTCATCTAAGATCCCGTCCTTAAACTCTTAAACATTGAAACCCATTTTTTGTCGGAATACCTCATTATTCCCTTAATCTTTCTCGGTATTAATCTATTTTCCAGTCATTGACTCCCTGCCTTCATTCATTACTTTTTTTTTCTTGGCACAATCTAATCTTTTTCCAATAACTCGGGCTGCATTACAATCTCAAACAGCTTTTCGGTACCGGCTCCGGTTGCGTTCACTCCTATTTCCATTTCCTCAAAATCTCTTATCAACTCTCTCAAAGACATTATCATTCTTGAGTCTCTCCTTTACACTAAGGGCATTAGCCACCATTTTGGCTTTCCCTTAATGATAAAGAATCTCATAATCGTAATCCTTGATTAGCTCTAACCACCTCCTCTGGCGCATGTTGAGCTCTTTCTGCATGAAAATGTACTAGAGCACTTATGGCTTAGGTAAATCTCGCACTTCTCTCTATACAAGTAGTGCCTCAAATCTTTTAGGGCAAAACTATTGCCACGAGCCCAAGCTCATGGGTAGAGACATCGAATTTTATATTCCCTTAATTGTCTTGACGCGTACGCGATTACCTTGCTGTAATGTATAAGAAGCACCCAAATTCTTTATGCGAAGCGTCATTACACATCACAAAATCTCCTTTTCCATCCGGAAATGCCAACATAGTAGCAGTCACCAACCTTTGCTTTAGTTCATAAAAGCAGTTCCCACATTTCTCTGTCCATTCGAACTTCTGAGTCTTACGCGTAAGCCGTGTTAAAGGGGCTACTATCTTTACAAACTTGAACGAACCTCCGGTAGTGACCAGCCAATCCTACCTTTGGTAGTCGCCCTGACCATGGTCATCAATTCCTCAGTGGTCCTTTATTCATTCTTATCAGGATCCTCCACGAAATCCTTCTCAGCAATAATCCCTTCTAGGACAACATCTTTAACCGCTACATCCTCAATATGAACATCATCCGGTCCCGTGTTAGGACGCTCTATCGAATCCACAATCTGATCTCCAATAATTAATAAAACATCATCGCGTTGTTGCTCCTCGACCTCAGGGTTCGGAGCCCCGCTACCATATACGATAATGAACTACGCTTTTATCATGATATTTATAAGGGTTTCCATAAGGGTTTTAACTGTCAGTACTACGTTAGGTAGTCCGACTATGAACTTGGCAAGAGTTCTTATTTATCTTAGTGAACTTATTATTTTAACGTCACTTCATCTCTGAGATTTATAACGCTTAGCTCTGATACCATTTCTGTAACACCCCCAAATCCGGGGTCGGGGATCCGGGTTGTCACGAGTTCCATTTCCCTTAATAACACTTAATCTTAATAAACAACCAAATACTACATACTGTGACCCCACAATATACACACACACCACAAGTTAGAGTCTCAGAGATGAATACCAAAAATAATACAAGTCATTTTATTCCACAATTATAAACCATTACACCTTAAAAGGGTTTCTGAATAAATTTACATATTCCTTGCCATTATTACAATTCATATATATACATAAGTCTGGTACAATAACAGTTGAAAACCTAGCCTATTGGTAGTTACTACCTCGGCTACAGTGACATCAACGCCTACAGGAAACTGCGGAACGTTTCCTATCCGCTCGCGAATAGGGAGCTTGGACTTGTTCATCTTGTCTATCTGTTGTTGTGTGATGAAAGAAGAAAGCAAGGGTGAGCAACAAGCCCACCGAAATAATATGTATAATAATTAACAATATATGAGCATTCTCATAGTACTCATGAAAGTCTTGGTCAAGAAGAAATGAACCAAGTTGATATCTTAACACGACAAGTCGCAAAATATTCAGTATATATATATATATGCTACTCAAAATCTTTGAAATCCTCTGACATGTATAATGTACACAGAGTTCCAGTTTATAACTGTGTAAAAATATCGTTGCAAGGTGATCTCATATATCTAACCTTATCTCAACGTTTTTGTGAAAATCTTTGTCATGCATAAGATAATCATTAACCAGATATAAGTTGAAAAGATGAAGTTACAAGATACTCCAATATACTTATATCTTTTCCGAATACTACTTGAACTACCACCGTTCAAGTTATAATTAGTTTCAAAAGTTCATCACATAGATGAGAATACAAGATAAGATTTGAACAGATTCAATCTTTGAAATATCATTCAAAAGAAATGAAGTTACGAGATACTTCATTAAGTCCCGATATATATCTCTCATACATTTCCTGAAAACCTCTGTCATGTAAAGTATGAACAGAGTTGTAATATCCAATGAATTTGGAAAGAAAAGAATTTTGGCATAAACCCGATATCTTGCTGATCAGGCAAAGATACCAATAAGTAACCTTTTCTACTGTAGATGGATGAATTCCTCGCCAGTCATCACCCTGGTCGCATTAGGACCTCGCGCTAGACCGTTACCTGGCCACTCACGTATGGATGGACTGTCACCCAGCCTCTTACACCTTCATAGACCGTACCCCGGCCTGTCGCTTATGCCGACTCAATTAGATGGACTTACTTCCCGAACATTGGGCAAGTAATCAAATTATTTTCTCAAAACAGCAACCACGTTGCGAATATAAAATACACCACAAAGCCGGATCCCTTAGATTTTTGAGCGAGTATTCAAGTCCCCTTCGAAAGGAAGATCTTAAATTTGAAAACGAGTTTTGGGATCCGCTCTAACTTTTAAAATCATTTTGAAGACTCGAAAATATTTTTTGAGAATGTTTGGGGTAATGCTGATTTAATAAAATAAATCAGTCCCGATATGTTGGAGGATATCTGAATATTATTATTTAAATAATATTCCCATAAGGATAATCCTTATAAAAATAATTGAAGTAAAAGTTTTAAAACTCATACTTGAAATGAATAATAAATAACCAAAGATATACTTATACGAAAGTATGATCTTTATTTGAATAATTGAAAATGAGTTTGATTATCGAAACATTATTCTTTAATAAAATAAAGAATATTGTTTAATAAATAAGCGGAGTCATAAGTCCTCGAATGAATATTCAAAATAATATTTATTAAATAAAATAAACGGAGTCATAAGTCCTCGAATGAATATTCCAAATAATATTCATTAAATAAAATAAACGGAGTCATAAGTCCTCGAATGAATATTCAAACTAATATTCATTAATTAAAATAAAGTTATCGAATAAACCTTATTCGATTAATAGTTTTGAAAACTATCTATATATATATATATATACTATACTCGGGAACATCGACTCCCGGTTTAGAAAAATGTTCACCTTTGGGTCCCCTATCCTAAGGATATACGCAACTACTACTTATCTCTAGCATAGGTATTATGCAACTTATAAGCATTTGAATCAACAATTAAATATCAAGATTACGAAACAAGCATGCATATAAACCATATCACATGCTCCAATATATTACAAGATTTGTTAATAATAATCATGCACTTATCACAAGATAATGCATATACATATATTTACATTACAACAACAGTATAACGGGTAGAAAACTTGCCTAAGTGTTCCCGGATAGACTTAAGCTTAGAGTGGGTCCGATAACCTATGAACAACTACATAAGTCGGAATTAAACCCCTGTCGCTTAAGAAACTAGACTTTAACCAATTGAACCTTAATGTTCGCTTATGGTCACTTCTACGCTTAACAAATCACATAAGTCGTTCGAGTACCCTCGGCTCCACCATTTTTAATAAATTAACCATTAAGAATTTTAAGGCGATTCTTTCGCGAGTACCCTACCAACTGCCTAATCCACTTTGCATAATTGTTTCATACTCCAATTAGTCATTTAAGGGCCTTAACCAAGATTTCAAAGTAAGGCGAGGGGTAATGGTTCGTTCGCGAAACGCCGTTACTTAAAACGGTCGTTTCTCCTAAACCGTACATCGGATTCAAGCGAACCACATATCAAAACGAAGCTTACAACATAATCTAACTAAACATGGCAAAGTCACAGATTCAATAGTTAGCTCTCTGTCCCGAACACTAAGATCAAGCAGTTGTATGAAATTGGGCATTACGACGACTATGTTTATGCGATTACCAAGTTTTAAACCACTCCAAACAACCACCATTCAACTCACAACCAACAATACAACCAACCCTCATCCAAACCTTACTACATCAGTCCCCAAACCTCAAGATTTTCCAATTTATACAACCCCACACATGAACTAGTAGCTATACTTAAGTTTCATTAACTATAAACAAGATTTCAACATCCAAATCACTACAAATCCAATCCAAACTCTAAACACACAAGCATCATGCTTCTCATTTACTATATCCATCAAAACCATCGTAATACTCAAAGTAAAGTTAGGGTTTGGAGGTGTTATACCTTCCTTGGAATGATTAGAGTAGCTAGGAAGTCTTAGGGAGCCTCCTACAAGCTTGATCTTTCCAAAGAAATCAAGAACACAAAGTTAGGTTTTGAAGTTTCTAAAAGTCAGATTTAATGAACGGACAAAACGAGGGTCTTACCATACTTATTTGGACGAGACTTGTGAACAAGAGTTGTAGGCCATCTAAATACCTTTCCAAAGAGCTATAGAACATACTATTTGAATGAGTATTGAAGGAAATATGGTAGTTTGAAGTTGCTGCTCTGGTTTTGGCTGAGAGCTTGCTTCTTTAAAATGAAAAGTCAAGTTTGTGTTATGATTTTTTATTTTGTTTCGTTGTTTATGGCTTGGCTAATTTTGAGGATTTACCATGGTAAAAAATGAATGGCTCACAATCAACCAACAACACACTTCTTTTTGTCATGCTTAGGTCATCATTCTTATGTCATGCAATTGCCACATGTCTCTTCCTTGTGGTTTGATGATATCACAATCTTTGGCTTCTTGTACAAGCTTGTCTCTTGGTCGCTTATTTGTTTTACGGTTCGCTTAACTTTCGTTCTCGTTCGTCGTTTGAGGGATCATATTTGGGATATTATTACTTGGGTTCCCCTAAACCTTTCTCAATATTTTATATTCATTTTTATGATCCCCTCTTAAAATCCTTGAATTTAAATCCTTTTTATCCTGTCACCTTATACTCAATTCTTTCGGTATCTGGTGGATTTTCGGGAAAAAATCAAAGTGTTCGGATTTGGATTCTGACGATCTTTACATACACTTATTTACTTTATGGAGTACTAATACGATCTTAGAATTTCCATAACAGTACTCCTATATAGCGTGGCCTGATAATTTTCCTTAATCAGCATCATCAGCAAAAGTTATTATTCATCCGTGTTTCAAAATTTTCCAAAAATTGGGGTTATTACACTATTAGTCATCCTTAATATTCATGAAATATATCTTCTCTTAACTATTAATAAGAAATTTATCATGGAAACAATCTATTTTAAGCACACATATTTCGAATTTATAGATTTTTAGACATAGCTACATGATTTCGAAAAGAGTAGCATGCAAAACATGGTTGATCATCATTTTAATATCTTAAAACTAGCATGCATGGCTAAACATGAATATATAATGAAATTTCAGTAGCATGCAAAGGATTTTAAAGCATGGTTTCTCCATAAAACACTTAGTTAACACATATATAAAATGTATCTCATAGAGAGCTCTTAAATTCACAAGAATCAAGAGTTTCTCTTTGGAGATCACACAAGAACTACACATGCAACCATGAAAATTCAACTCCCAAGTCACAAAACTCTTGGGAAGTATATAAAATGAATGTAGGTAGAAGATTTACACTAGGGAAGATGAGAAATGAAATGAAAAATAGAAGGGAGTGGGGGATGGGGGCTTCGGCCGAGAGCAACAAGGGAGGGAGGGGAGGAGAGAAAAATGAGGTGTGTTGGAGTGTGGAGTGAGTGAAAATGACTTCTCCCACTTGGTTTTTGGTTTTATGCTTTTGGGTTGACAAAATAATGAGTGGAAGTGAGAATGTACAAAAATGACCTCTAGCTAAAGTTCGGCCATTTTGCATGCAAGGTTAGTGTGGTAATTTGGTAATCAACAAATGAGTTAGTGGGGTTGGAAAGGTCTTCTTTGCCCTTTGAGAGAATAGAAGGGTGATTTGCATGCAAGTACTTCTATGTAATTTGCTAATTATAACAAATAAAATTTGTAAAGATTTATTTTTATAAAATAAAATACAAGTTCAAAAATTATAAAATTTATACCATAAAATAACTTGGATTTTTAGAAATTTTATAAAATCACTTTTGAAATTTGTGAACAAAATAACTTTTAAAAGAAAATTTTCCAAGGTTTAGAATATTCCTTATAAATAAAAAATAAGGGAAATAAATAAACTCTTGCTTTGAAAAATCATATACTACATAAAGCAAATTTAAAATGCAGAAATTTTCATTGACACAACGTACAACCATTAAGTATATCTACATTCGGCTCTAATATTATACCAAGTCCAAAATTAATATTACACAAAATGTCGGTCGTAACAGTATTGACAGATTCATTTGATTTAAAACGTTAAACTTAATTGTTGTTGGATTATTGAGAGTTCCAGTGACATATTGACATATGTATTTTAATATAAAACTCAGTTTGTTTTGAATTAATTGAGTTATCAGCAGTGTTTTGATTATATTAAACTCTATTTTTGAACCATTTAAAGGATTATTTGAACTTAATTAATTGATGAATCAGGCTGTTTGTTTGGAATCAGTTGTTGTTCTTTCGGATGTATAAGAACTTTAACAGATTAAGCTACTAAACTAAAATGGAATATTTTCTTTGGTTTTATCCCTATCCATCAACTGATTTAAGGTCAATTTTGTTAAATTATCTAATTTATTAGTGGTGTAGTGACAGATTCATCTTGATTTAATTATTAAATTTGATTTGTGTTAAAACATTTAAGTTATCTACAGTACATTGACCGTTTCATCTTGATTTAAATGGTGAACTTGGTTTATGTTGGAGTTATCAGCAGAGTGATGATTAGATTCACCTTAACTTAAAAAAATTAAACTCAATTTTGTTGGCTAATCTGAGACCTCAGTTATGGGTTAATGGTATTATCTGATTTAAGTAAGTAAAGAATCAGTTTAGTTTTGGTAAATTCAAACATGTGTCATTTCTGGTGATTGAGAATTTTGATAGATTAAATCATTAAATCAGTTTTACTTAAAATTGGAATTTCTTTACTTAAAGGATATGGACTGTGAGAAAAGTGATTTAATCTGTTAAATGTCTGATGTATGTTCTCAGCTTGATAGTTTATATGTTTGAATAAGGACAAGGTGAAAATCAGATGGCTTATTTTGTTAAATCAATTGTTATTGGTTGATTAATTACTTAGTAACTCTGCAAGATAATTATATTTTATATATAACACATTATGTAGTGAATCAATCAAATTATAGTATGAAATTTGAATTATACTATTGACTGGTTGTATAAAGTTTATACATCAAGTGTGAATTTCTGATTTCATTGATGAGTTATACAGTAGAATGATTATGTGCAGTACTCAGGGTTCTTACTATGTGACTTAAGTTTTTGTTTACTTGGCTGAACATATTTATTAAAATTACTTGTTGATTTATAAGAAGTGCTTGTTACATTCCTCATGTAGTATAAATCTCTCACACACACAATGCCCTGACACTAAGACCTTGCTGGGAATCTCTTAGAGAATCCCAGTATCTGGATCACTGGTGAAATGAAATGGCCACAAATAGAAACTAAGATCATTTTTGCATATTTTACTTGTAAGAATCTGTTTATGGCTTTACTTGGTTGCTGGTATCCTCTATATGTGTGTATGAATATTCATATGTGTTATTTGGTTGCTGGTATTTATGAGAGCGGAAATTAAAATAGTCTAAAAAATCCAAAATCAGTCACATCAATCATGAACAGTTGAGTCTTGGTCATTTAATTCATAATGTTACAAAGTGACTGCACCTATTTAATAAATCTCTGTCCCTTTGTGAAATATCTATTCCTTTGCACTCTTTTATTTATAAAAGGAATATATTAATGAACACTCATAAGATCTTTAATGCATGCTTCATTAAATGCACTTGAACAGCACTGAGAGTTTCTTTTTACTCTCTGCACATACCTTGCATACATAAGCACTGCATATCCCCTTCCATAAATGCTTTCATATAAAAATAACTAAAAATAAAATACAGTCAGTAGAAGTCAACTTAATTTTTAAATAAAAATTAGAAGTAAATGTCTAAAAGAAGACAATGCCTGTGATTTCTGTGCTTATTACTTAAGTGTTTTGTTGACAAACTGACATGAGGTCATCTATATCTGCTGTGCATTTAAAATCTGTACTATGCATTTGCATGCCATGTATACACATAGTTATGTTTATTCCTTATTCTAATTCACTATGCCATAACAGGAGTTCTTTGAACTCTTTATCAGACCACTGCCTTGCATGCATTGTATCACACACACACAAAAATAAACTTCACTTCATTTCTTCTTTGTGCATTCACTGTCCTCTTTCATGGACTCTAGACACTCTCACTTTCACCTTAGGAGAACACCTATGTTTCTCCCTCTCATTGATACCATTGATGGGAAATCATTCACCAACTCACCACATCAGCCACATGAAACACTCTTCCCAAACTATAATCATCACTATCCTCATCATAAAAAGCAAAAACACAACCACATCACACACCAAGCACCTTTATATCATAGCACTCATGAAAACAAACAAAGAGTTAGGAACTCTAACTCAAATCAAGTGATAAATGCAACTCCTCTAAACCTTGCACCACCATCACTTACACCACCCCAACCTACATTGGTCAAACTGACCAATTATGGTAAATTCAACAGAATGTTGAAAAACATTCAAACTGGAATGATGATTCAAGTTGAGCAAATGGGTGAACTCTTTAAGATAATCATGGCTGCTAAATGGGACAACTTTGTGTTCTATAGAGGTAGGAACTATCATGTGCATCTCATAAGTGAATTCTATGTGAACATGAAAGTCTGTCAAATGGATGATGGTGTTTATTTTGTTGAGTCTTATGTGCAAGGGTTAAATTTGAAAGTTGATTGTAATTCTATCCATAAGGCCATGAGGTTAGGAAGCCATACTTTGCAAAAACCATGCATCAATATCTTTGATAAGTTTGTCGTTGATCAAAAGGAGTTTGAGTTATATGTTGATCTGTTATGTGATGATGATGTGCCTTTGGATCTCTGTGAGTCTAACTGGGGTATACACTTTAAACACTTCACACACACATATCAAAAACTAGCAGTCATACTTAGAGCAAACATTCTCCCTAAACCAAAACAAGATAAAGTTTTTGATTTTTTTGATCTTAAGGTAATGTTTCAACTAGTAACTAATAAGGTTGAGTTTAACTTAAGCTATGTCATAATTTTGAACATGATAAATGGGTTTTATGAAGAATACATTCTATATGCTTTGCTTATGACCTCTCTGTTTGAAATTAATCAAGTTAAACTAATCAAAACCTTTGCTAAGCAAATTGAATACTTTAATGTTGAAACCCTTTACCAAGATAAGGTCCCCTTGAGTGTGTGTAAGCCCCAGCTTGTGAATCTGATTAAAATGCCTAAAATAGTTAATCTTGAGAAAACTAACAATGAGATTAAAGTGCTAAAAGTTGAAATTAACAGTCTTAAAGTAATCAATCTTAAGTTGGTCAATAGGATTAATTATCTGGAAGAAAAGATTATTAGAAAAGAGGCCTTACTTGAGGATTCTGAAGCAACCTCGAGAAGGCATGTGAGTGATGAGGCAATTGAGCCTGTGAGAGTTGGTGAGAAGGCTGATGAGATTATTTGTGTTGGTAAGGGGAAGGATAAAGTTGCTGGTGTTGGTTAGAAGGATGATGAGTTTGTTGGTTTGGCAGACATTACTGTGATGCCTGAGTTGTGTGAAACAGATGGAAATCTGGGTTTTATTGATGTTAACAGAACTCCTGTCAATGAGTGATCTATTATGTGTTACTTGTTTTTGCTGCTTGATGGGCCAAAATTATCTGTACTTCATTTTTGCTATTTCAATTT
Organism: Apium graveolens; assembly: GCF_009905375.1. NCBI lineage: Eukaryota > Viridiplantae > Streptophyta > Magnoliopsida > Apiales > Apiaceae > Apium > Apium graveolens. The sequence continues at coordinate 37,361,239 of NC_133647.1, forward strand.
CTTTTAGTAATGTTTCTAGTTTGGTTGTTGGTTGTTAATGTTTCTTAAGTTCAGTTCTTTTGCTTTAAGAACTGTTGATCAGTATGTTGTGATACAATCTGATCATTACTATCTTATTGGATTTGCAAAGCTGTTATTGACCTTCTATTAAATTTGTATGAATTTCGGTTGGTTGATTTTAACTGATATCTAGCTCAAACTGTATATATGTGAACTCTATGGTATGATCTTAAAATTCAAACCAGGAGTATAAATCTGTTATTAGCATATAAACTCACTCTTGCATGTTCTCAGGTTTATCACTCACTGTCAAAAATAGAATCCTAACATAGTTAGTTCTATAATAACTAAAGTCAGAAATTTGAGCAGTTAAATATCTCTAAATTGTTGTTCTTTGCAGCATTAGTATTGATAACCCCAAAATTTCTTTAGTCTACTGTTTGTTTAAACTGTACTTTGGGCAGAATTGAATATATATATACAGAAACTGTCAGCATAATTTGGGAACTTCAGTAGATCAAATTTTTGATCACATATTGTATAAAATCCATAGAACAGTTTGGGAGTTGAAAATTGTGAGAAGTATTAGAATCAAACTTTTTATTGTAGAACTTGAATAGTCGTATAGAAAATCGATTATATCATTTGATGTACACTAACCTACTAACTGACTAACTTGCTGACATTCAGAGATCAAAACTAACTAACTCGATTTTTATAAAAAATCGCAAGTTTGTTTAAACAAGTTAGTAAATTCTCCTTTAGTGGAAGAAAAACTTAAAACCTAAATGCAGATATACTCGTAAAGTCAAAAAGGGTTATTAAAATGTTTTTACTTGTTTCAATCTAAATAAAAACTTGGACAGATAAATAGATCAATCAAAAATTAATCTATAATATTGTTATGATTAACTTGATAAAATGATCTACATTTTTCGATTAATGTCATAAAATCTGAATACAACCTTGTTTACAAAATTGGTTGCTAAAAAGAGAATTGACTCCAAGTTTTATACTTACACAGTCAAGTGAACAAAGATCACTGGCATTAATTTATAAATACTGTCTCACTGCATTTGAAAGTAAAAATCAACACTGAAACAGAATAAATCAAAATACTAGTTTTCAATCAAATAAAACTTAAGTGAATAAAAGTGCAATTCCATTTCTCATCACTTAACTCATACAAATATAAACCAAAAATGGTATATAAGTTCATCTTGTTTGCATAAACAAGGACATTCTATTTAAGGAAAAAGGTTTTCAAAAAAAGGGGAGCAGAAGAAGTTAGAAAATAAGAGAATTCCTGAGTCAAAATTATCACTTATAATACATTAAGGGGAAGAAAATTATATACATCTCTCACATCTTTTTGTTATTATCCAAATAAAAGGGGAAGAAAAAATTAGACCCCCCAATTTGAAAATTTTAAAATATTCTTACTAAAATGACATTAAATCTACATCAAAATTTATTCATCTAATAAGTTGTTCAGTTTTGCAGGAATTAAATTCAAGGGATATACAATAATACTTCTACCCGTTAGTATATTTATGTGAAAAATATTTTTCAAAACACATGCATACATTTAGGGGAAGCACACACTTAGAAAATTTTACATTTTATGTTTTATTTGGAAAATACCAAAAAGGGGAAGATTGAAAGGACATCTTCGATTAATTATTTATTTTGGTATTTGCATAATTTAACATAAAATTTAAAACACGTATATCCTCTCCAAATAGGCATGAATTTAATTGACATAATAAAAAGTGAAAAGCCAAATCTAGCAAAATATTTTCAAAAACATTTTTCAAAATGTATTTATATTTTAAATATAAATACAAGAGATATTCCAATTTGCTGAAAATCAAAATATATAATTTTTAAAGGAATATACTCCAAAGCAATGAGATCGTAAAAGAATTATAGGAAAGATGATCTTTCTTAGGATCTGTTGCAATATTAATAAGGCAACAAGTTTGAAAAAGGAATATCAGAACTTGGATATTCTTTAGAAGGCTCGTGCTAAATTTATTTCAAAAACAGATGCTTTTAAAAGGGATAAAATATATATCTTTCACTCCATAGATATTTATAAATCTAAAGATATATTTTTACACTCTTATAAATTAATATTTGATAAAAGAATATTAATATCTCATTTTATCCCCCTCCTCATATTTTTTCAAGTAATTTTCTCTCGTATCTCAAATATATTATTTATCTCTGAAAATACTTTTAAATACTTAAAAATATTTCCAACACTCTCAAAATATTTTATATTTAAGGAAATATATTCTAAGTATTTATCTTAGCCCAAACTGAGCCAACAATGTCTATATATTTTCATAAAAGATCGTTCATATTTTATTTGGAACCGAACCCTGATTTAATCGTTTTAAATCTAAATAAAATACTTTCACTTGCTAGAAAATCTTGAAACTTAAGATTTGTCACTTAAATGGTATTTTTTATGCATGGTTAAAGTTTCATAATTTTTTAGAGATTTTGTCCGGGTGTGATTTTTCTAGGTGTTGACCAAGACTTTGACCGAGCGTTTGACCAAGCTAACCTTGACCAAAATTGACCAAAACTTGCAGATCATCATTTTATGATATTTAGGTAATTATCATAGTTTTGGTTATATTTAAAGGGTTTTCAAAGTCGTTATATTTAATGGTGCTATTTACTTAATTAACTAAGTAATTAATGATTAATTGAAAAAGCTAAAAACAATTATTATATAATTAATAGTTGCTGGGATTTTTCTTATTTGTCCTATATGCAAGTTACAAACTAACACACCTTATCCTCCATGTCATCAATCCACACCACTCTCTTCATCCACCATTCAATTTAACTCAATCTCAACCACTCCCTTCACCTAATCCCTTCTATAAATAAACACCCACCCCCCACCATTTTGGACACAAGCTAAGAGCAAAATAATTGTTGGGCATTTTCAAGAAGTATTCTCTCTACACACTCTCTAATATCCAAACCCAAATACTTCATCTAAAAAACCTTCTCTATTACAAATATATATCATATATCAAGGTTTTTGATCTTCAAGCTTTGTTCCAACAACCAAGCTTTATCGTCCCAAGCAAAGCTCATCCATACCACTTCCTTGCCTCCCAAAGGGCTGCCCAAGTTCGACCAACAAGCCAAAATCCGGCCGAACCTCCGGCGAACTTTTCCGTTCATCTCTTAAAAGTGGTAAACCTCTTAGCTTTCATCCGAGTCTTAACCGACCACTCTTAATATTCATATAAGAAGCTTAGTAACACCTTCTCTTCATCTCTACAAGCTCTTATATAAAATAACTTAAAGAAAAACAAATCCATACAAGTATTGTTTTCTACAAATTATACACTTCTAAGCACGAAGTGATAATTTCATACAACGCTTGGTTTATATTCCTAACTAGCACCTTTAGTGTTTCGTGAGAATTAAATTACAAAGCTAGCATTTTATTCTTTAAACTTAAACGCACTTATTGGCCATATATTGATATATTTGTTATAATTGTTTAACAAGACTTAAGCGACTTCCCTTACTAACATATTTAGTGTTCCGTGGGAAAAACTTAAGGCTTATATTATATGTTAGTCCCTTAACAATTCAACAAGAATTACATAAGGGGGGTTGAATGGAATTCTTGAAACTTTTTCTTAAATAAAATTGTTCTAACTTGAATATATATATATATATATATATATATATATTAATGTGATTTGATTTGCAGAGTGCGGAATAATAACTTCAAATGAATCAAAACATAAGTAATTAAAAACACAGGTCTTTAAAAAACTTTTCGGTGGATTTGAATGTATCCACCAGAGATATATAATATATATCAAGAGAACTCTATGTAGCAAAAAGCTCACAGCTACTTACAAATATTGAACAACTAAGAATGCAGAGAAATGCTAAGAATACAGCTTATAAATGTTTCTCTTCTTGTATCTCAGTTTGTTGTTCTATTTGTTTCTTCTAGGTTTATATATCACCAAGATTATGAAGCAATAAGACAAGATAATACTATGCTACTTCATTACTCTATTCCGGCATCTTTGAATATCTTCATATTAGCATGGAAATGGCAATGTTTCTTTGTTCTCTAAAACCCAGTTGAATAAGCTTCCACATTCCATTTGTATACACTCGACGCATGTGACTGTATTGTCACTGTCAACAGATGTTTGAATTCTTTATTCGTCGGGTTCATGATCATCCGTCGAGTTCATAATCATCCATCGGGTTGTCTAGTTGATCATCCGTTGAATGGAATTGTTGTTTATCCGTCGGGTAGCAATCTGGCATTTGACTTCATTTCATTTATGCAGGATTACAAGACATCATCTATGTACAATTAATCAACCTATTCTGCATATCTAGTTAAGGTCAATCATGACTTGAGTACTACTTACAGAATCTAAATAATGTGTATGCAGAAATGTGCTACAGACTTATTATTACATAAGTTACTCACTCGATGGATAATAAATCATCATCCGTCAGGACTATATGGAGTCATCCGTCGGGATTATAATCCTTATCCGTCGAGTGCTACATTTTTCACTAAGTATAATCTACCAAGGTGTTTTGTTAATGAAATCATCAAGTTCACAACATATACACAACAATCTCCCCCAATTTATGTCTACTGGAATTGTAGCCATAAATTAAGAGAAACTTGATGATAACAAAACACCCTAAAAATACAACTTTGAAAGAAAGTAGATAATACTGTAAAGTTCTTCAATTAACAAAATGTACAAAGTTTAGCTCACAGTCATTTTCAAGGTGCTCCTCTAGCCTGAGCAGATTTATCTAGTTCCTTGAAGGTCTGGATCTCTTTCCAAGCTTTCTGTTGTTTTCTTCTATCTAATTTTGGAGCTGTTTGTGGAATTCCAGTTCATCAGATTCTGAGAGATTTAGCTTTTCTTGCATCTACAAGAGAGTCTCATTGCTAGAGATGCTCAATTGGTCTTCTAATCTGAAAAATCTTCTCACTCCTTTATCATCCATGAACTCCATCAGCCAGTAGGGCCTTAGATGCACTCTTCTCCACGTGTAAGGGATAATTAGAGTCTTTGGGAGTGCATCTTTAGCTCTAAAACTCCTCAGTTCTTCAATCTTCTTTAGAACCAATCTTCTTGCAGTTACATTGAACCCAAAGTTCTTCTTGAAAGATGAATAAACCTTAATCAGTACAGCTTGGCTTTCTTGAAGGATCCTGTGAAGTGGCCATTGAATCTCATTTCCTCCCTTATACTTGAAAACTAACCTTTCAGGTAGGTTTCTGTATGCATCAATCCCTCTCACTTCTTCTAGTTCATCTAGATCTCCTTTCCTCCCTTGTACTTGAAAACTAACCTTTCAGGTAGGTTTCTGTATGCATCAATCCCCCTCACTTCTTCTAGTTCATCTAGATAGAGATTTAGATAAGAGAATTCCTTAATATCACATAAGTACATGTAATCTCCCTTATTGACTTTTGATTGAGCTTTGACTAGAGATTTGGATTTGAGAGGTGACAACTTCACTTTCTTGACTGCTCTTGACTTTGTTCTTTTTGGCTTGCTAAGGATTGGCAAATTGAAGTCAGGAATTGGTAGGCTCTCCCAGTCTATTGGTTCATCCTTAGACACAATAGGTTCACCATGAATGTTCCTGTAAGGATCCACCACCTTGATGTCTTCAAATACCACAGTGGGTTTTGATGCTTGAGTTGTAGTTAAAGTGGATTCCTTGGAAAACTGAACCTCCAATTCCTTATCAACAAAATCCAGTTTCCTTTTGGTTCTTTTGGCCAATTCCTTGTATCCTGGAGATTTCTTCTGTTCTGATTCAACTTGCTTCTTTGGATCTTGAGATTCAGTGATTCCAGATGGCTGAGAAGGAATCTGTTGAGTTGGTTTCACAGCTTGTAGCTTGGCCAAGATAGCAGCTTGCTCTTTCTTTTGCTTAGCCTTTTTGGCATCTAGAATAGTTTGCTTCTTTTCTTGCTTCAATCTTGCCTTTTCTTCTCTCTTTGCTTGAGCAAATTGAGGATGTCCAGCTACCACACAAATTTCTTTCCCATTCCTGAAAACTTTAGCAATTCTTCTCTTTAAAGTTGAATCAGCTGGATCCTTGTAGAAGGTAATTGACCTTGACAAAAGCTTCTTCTCGTCAGGTTTAGATGTCTCATACACTGTATCTAAAGGGTTCTTTAATGATGATTTTGGATAGTTTACCCTTGGTTTCAGAATAATTTCAGCCTTTGGAGATTTGATGCAGGATGGTTGTCCTCTTTCCAGATAGTTCATGCTCATTTCATTCACAAAGATCTGTTTGACTTCAGAGTGATGAATGGCTGACTTTACTGGCTCCTTTACTAGCCCAAACTTCCTTTGTATGCCCTCATCAATTTTCTCCCAGTTGATTGGCTTCAACTGCTCCTTTTCAGCTTCTCTTAAATTGGCTGTTGCTGCATTGATCAGATCTATACTATTTGTTACTGGTGACTTGGTGAAAGTAATTGTGGGCACAATTACTTTACTGATTTGAATTTGAAGCTTCTCCCCCTCACTTGGTCCTTTCTCCCCCTTTTTGTTATCATCAAGTAGAGTAGAGGAGGAGGTTTGAGCAGCCACCAGTTTCTAAAGTAAATCTGTATATTGGGCTTGATGAAGATGAATGGCTGTTAGAGATGCTTCCATAGCTGACATTCTTGTATCCAAAGCATCTATCTTTGTTGCAAGATCAGAATTTTTCCTTAGTTCCCTCTTGATGTCAACTATTGTAGCTTCTGGAAGCTTAGAATCCATTTTTTCTGAAATGGCCTTCTTCATCTCATCAATATCACCCTTGATGGTGTTAACATCTCTAGCATGTTGGAAGCCTTAAATATGTTGTAGTTGCAGAGAAGCAAGATGTGCTTGAAGGAGCTTCTTGGTGTTGGTATTTGTAGTGGTTTGAAGAGCAGTATTTGTCTGATTGATTAATTGAATCAAGGTTGTCTTGAAGTAGTGCTCATCACAGTGCTTTGAAAATGCCCATGATGGCATTCCTGATCTTGAACTTGAACCTACTTCTCCCCCTATGTCCAATGCCTCTTCTTCACTATCTCCACCTTCATCACCAAAGAAATCTGTTGAACCACCAGTCTCATAATCCACATCACCAGCTGTAGAAGGCAAAGCTGTGATGGCATCATTAGCTCTTAGCATTGAGTGAGTGGTATGCACCAAATTGAGCATCCTTTCTGCATTATCATTGCCCTGTTCAGCTAGAAGTTGATAAGCTGGAACAGGGTGAGTAAATGCCTCAGCATCAAGGGAGGTGGAATCTATAACAGCTTGAGGTTGCTGAGATAGTCCCTCCATGTCTGCATCCTGGACATTCATTAACTCACTAGCAATGACATCCATCCTTATAGCTCATGTACCTGCATTTCTCTCGTGTTCTTTCTTTTGTTACATCAGGGTCTCACCCTGGCCCCCCACCCTCACACCCTCACCTTCACCATCTAAGGTGGGACTCCTCTCACTTACTTTTGCCAATCCTGAAGAAATGGATTGCATATTTTCACTCTTTTGCTCTCCTTTTTCCTGGGAGCAACCCAGACTCTCACTTATAGCACTCTCTGCCCTCAATCCTAAGAGTGACTGTACAACCAGTAATTCTTCTGCACTAGAAATAAATGAAGTTTGAAGCTGTACAGAGACACTCGACAGATGAGTAATATCCATCGGGTTAGTGGTTTTGCTATACGACGGATAACTGCTGTTAAGTTTATCCGTCGGGATACAATCACTACTCGATGGATGAGCAATATCCATCGAGAGAGTAGAAATGAATGAACTTGAAATTGAAACTATTGTGGACTCTGTGCTGATTGATGATATTTTGGGCACAGATGATTCAACAGTTCCTGAAAGAATTGGCAAGTGAGCCAACAAATCATCTAAAAGATGATGCTCACTTGCATTAGATTTTGGCTTCCCCAATAAAGTTAAAGAAGGGGAATCAGGAATTGATGTGTTGATCATATCCACATCCAGAGAATTTGTGGGAGAATTTGGTGTGTGAGGTGCTTCTATTACTAGAGATTTTGGCTGTGACTTCACATTAATTGGAGCCACATCAAGCTGAATTTGAGAAGGTGCAGTGACTGTGTCTTTAGCACCAATTTGCACAGTGTGTGTACCCTGTGCATCCCCAAGGGTTTTGGATTTCTTCTTTCTGGCATAATTTTAGGGTGAGCTTGTGTCCCTTACCCTCTTGGCCTGTGCTATTGGTTGAGAGCTTTGTTCAATAGTTACATCCTTTTGGGAGGATGTAACTAGAAATGAGCTTTTATCCTTTTTAAGCACTGCAGTTTGTTGGGAAACTGCAGTGTGGCTGGGCTGGGAACCACTGAACTCTCCATCCTTATCCTTAGGGTTTCTTTTATGTTCACCCTTTCCCTCACCTACCTTGCCCACCTTCACACTCCCCTCTTTGGTTTTGGTGGATTTTGCAACTGGCATCTTTTGAGAGATACCAGAGGGGGCTTTCTTTGATTTGGATTTTGAAATTTTTGTTGGTTTGGTAGCTAGGGTAGGCAACTGTTGGGTCATTGACACAGTTGCCATAGCTACACTAGAACTCAAAGAAACTAGTGAGGTTGGAATAGTAGTAGGGATAGATGAACTTACCTCACTTACCTGAGGTGCTTCCATTACAGGGAAATAGAAAAGTGGCACTTCTCTGTGATGATTTACCCTGTTCAAATCTGCAATAATCCTTCTCTCTTGAACCCAACAATCTAATTTGTTGTTTGGGTTCTCAAGCACAATTTCCTCAGAGAGGTGGTTAGCTAACATCATAAAAAATCTAGCATAATAAACACTTTTACCCCTCTTGTTTAACTCTCCTAATTTAAAACCCAACTCAAACAGAACAAGGTCCCTAAAATTAAAGTACTTATCTGTAACTAGCATGTAGAGCATGTTAAGCATGAAAATATTAACATAATCAAAATTACTAATTTTACCAGAATAGACCTTGGTCACTATATCACACATGAAACTCCATTCCTTCCTAAGGCCCAATCTCCTAATGTCACTCAACTTAGAAGTAGAAAGAGCATAGTTCATGGAATTAAGCATATTAACTATATCAGTGTCTGTGTGTGGTGAGGTCACATTATTATCAGGAATCTTGAAACATGCTTTAATAACATCACTATTAATACAGAATTCATTACCTTTGCTAGTGAGTGTGATGGCCTTATCCGTTGAGTTGTATGTAGCAGTGGTCCACATCTCTTCAACAATTTCACAAAAGATGGTGGGTGATTCCAGCATGGCATAGTTAAGCTTGCAATTCTTCACAAAATCCATCATTTTGTGGTAGTCATCAGAATGCTGAATCCCCTTGTTCACTAAGGCTGTGAAGTTCTTCTTCTCATACCCTGTTTGAGACATAATCTAGACAACAGGCGCCATTGTTAGAGAATAAGAGCTTGCAGAGAGAGAGTAAGTGCTTTGAAAGAGAAAGAAATTGGAGCAGATAATTTGAGAATGATAAAAGAAAAGCAAAGGAAATGAAATAGGCTTTTATACTATCTCAAAAATAACTGCCAAAAATAATAAAGTAAAATAAAGTAGCTAATTAAAATTGCCTAAAAAAACCGTTTAAAAATAAACTGTAAAAATTCCATCAATTATCCATCGTGTTATGCTTACAAACTGTAAGTATACTCGATGGATAATGTTCAGGAAATTAACGGTTAAGATTAAGACGATTCGATGGATGAAGATAAACTGTTATCCGTCGAGTTATAAAATATTCCAGAAAAATAATTGATTTTTATTAGCAAATAGTATTTCGACGGATGATCAAACTCGATGGATAATGATCATCCGTCGATATGTAAATTTTGACCTAGCCAAAATTTCATACAAGACTGAAAAATTAAATAAATTTATGGCTACATTACAACTTGCAAGTCATCTCATAAAGATTTAAGAATAATTGAGCATACCTAACTCACTTACCAACCTTGAAAAGGTGGATTCATCCATTGGCTTGGTAAAAATATCTGCAAGCTGCTTCTCACTTGGAATAAAATGTAGTTCCACAGTACCATTCATTACATGTTCCCTTATGAAGTGGTACTTGATGTCTATGTGCTTTGTCCTTGAATGTTGTACTGGATTTTCAGTGATGGCAATTGCACTTGTGTTATCATAGAAAATAGGAATCCTTTCAACTTGCAAACCATAGTCTAGCAATTGATTTTTCATCCACAAAATTTGTGCACAGCAACTGCCAGCAACAATATATTCAGCTTCAGCTGTAGAAGTAGAAACTGAATTTTGCTTTTTACTGAACTAGGACACAAGCTTGTAACCTAGAAATTGACAGGTTCCTGTTGTACTTTTTCTATCAATTCTACAACCTGCATAGTCTGCATCTGAGTAACCAGTTAGATCAAAACCAGAATCTCTAGTGTACCAAATGACAAGTTTTGGTGTTCCCTTGAGATATCTGAAAGTTCTCTTAATAGCTACGAAGTGAGATTCTCTAGGATCAGCCTGAAATCTAGCACATAAACATGTATCAAACATTATATCTGGTCTACTAGCTGTTAAGTACAGAAGTGAGCCAACCATGCCCCTATAACTTGAAATATCCACACACTTTTCAGTAGTGTTTAATTCAAGCTTAGTTGCAGTAGCTATGGGAGTTTTTGCAGATGTGCAATCCATTAGATCAAACTTCTTTAAAAGATCAAAAATGTATTTAGTTTGACTAATGAATATTCCATCACTAACTTGCTTAACTTGCAAACCAAGAAAGTAAGTTAGTTCTCCCATCATATTCATTTCATACTTACTTTGCATCAATTTGGCAAACTTTTTGCAAAGTTCTCATCTGTAGAGCCAAAAATAATATCATCTACATAAATTTGAACAAGTATGCTAGAGCCATTAACATTTCTAAAGAATAAAGTTTTATCTACAGTACCTCTTGTGAAGTGATTTTCTAAAAGAAACTTTGATAAAGTGTCATACCAGGCTCTAAGTGCTTGCTTTAGTCCATAAAGTGCTTTCAAAAGATAATAGACATGTTCTGGAAAATTTGGATCTTCAAAACCAGGAGGTTGATTGACATATACTTCCTCCTCCAAATCTCCATTCAGAAAGGCATTTTTGACATCCATTAGATAGACCTTGAAATTGGCATGGGCTGCATAGGCTAAGAAGATTCTGATGGCTTCAAGTCTTGCAACAGAAGCAAATGTTTCATCAAAATCTATTCCTTCTTGTTGACAATAGCCCTTAGCAACCAATCTAGCTTTGTTCCTGACTACTATGCCATTTTCATCCATCTTATTTCTGAATACCCATTTGGTGTCTATTGGATTCTTTCCTTTAGGCTTGGGCACTAGATTTCATACATTATTCCTCTCAAATTAGTTTAGCTCCTCCTGCATAGCTAAAATCCAATCAGGATCCAACAAAGCTTCTTCTACATTCTTTGGTTCTTCCTTGGAAAGGAAGCTGTTGTATAGACATTCTTCTTGAGTTACTCTCCTGGTTTGAACTCTAGAAGAAGCATCACCAATGATGAGCTCAAAGGGGTGATCCTTTGTCCATTTCCTTTGTTGAGGTAGATTAGCTCTAGATGAAGAGGCCTCATTGTTGTCTTGATGTGTGATTGAGTTTTGATTATTAGAAACTCCCCCAGAGTTTGTGGATCTTTGATTTGAGAAAGGGAAACTTTCTATAGGTGATCTATTCTGATTTCCAGCTTCTTTTGATTACCCGACGGATGGTGAATTTTGAGTTCCGACGGATGAAGCTGGTTGTCTACCGACGGATAACGCAGATTGCCTCCCGACGGATGAAGCATTATGCAACTCGACAGATGTTGAATTTTGTGCTTCATTTGTAGTGGATTTTTCTGCATTATCCTTTGATACTATTTCTTGATCACTTTCATAATCACTAACCATCTCTACATTGTCAAATTTGAGGCTCTCATAGTAATCTCCATCTTGCAGTCCTTCAATCTTTTTATCATCAAACACAACATGTATTGATTCCACAACAATGTTGGTTCTTAGATTGTAGATCTATATGCTTTACCAACAACATATCCAACAAAAATTCCTTCATCTGCTTTAGCATCAAACTTCCCATTTTGATCAGTTTGATTTCTCAAGATATAACACTTACACCCAAAGACATGAAGAAAATTTAGAGTTGGCTTCTTGTTCTTGAACAACTGATAGGGAGTCATGCATTTTGCTTGATTGATCAGAGAAATATTCTGAGTGAAGCATGTAGTATTTACAGCTTCAGCCCAGAAATAAGTTGGCAATTTATATTCTTCAAACATTGTCCTGGCAGCTTCAATAAGTGATCTATTCTTCCTTTCCACTACTCCATTCTGTTGTGGAGTTCTTGCTGCTGAAAATTCATGCAAAATTCCACTTTTTTCACAAAATGCTCTCATGACAGAATTCTTGAACTCAGTTCTATTATCACTCCTGATTCTTCTAACTTTAAAATCAGGATGATTATTGATTTGCCTTATATGATTGATTATGATTTCACTAGCCTCATCTTTAGACTTTAGGAAATATGTCCAAGAGAACTTTGAGAAATCATCTACAATTACTAGGAAAAAACTTTTCCTTGAGATGGACAACACATTGACTGGTCCAAACAAATCCATGTGTAGCAGTTGCAAAGGTTCTTCAATTATTGAATCAAGTTTCTTTCTGAATGATGCTTTAATCTGCTTTCCCTTTTGGCAGGCATCACACAAACCATCCTTAGAAAACTCCACTAGAGGAATGCCTCTAACCAGTTCTTTCTTTACTAGCTCATTCATGGCCTTGAAGTTTAGATGGGATAGCTTCTTGTGCCATAACCAACTTTGATCCTGACTTGCTTTGCTGAGAAGACAAGTAACAGGTTCTGCAATTGATGAGTTGAAGTCGGCTAGGTACACATTTCCTTTTCTCACACCAGTGAGAACCACTTTTTTGCTCCTCTTGTTAGTCACAACACAGGCTTCTGAGTTGAAGGTTACTGAATTGCCTTTATCACATAGCTGGCTGATACTCAACAAATTGTGCTTGAGACCATCCACTAAGGCAACTTCCTCAATGATGACATTGTCTTTTAAAATCAAGCCATATCCCACAGTATAACCCTTGTTGTCATCTCCAAAAGTAATACTAGGGCCAGCTCTCTCCTTGAACTTTGTGAGCAAGGTAGAATCACCAGTCATGTGTCTTGAACAACCACTATCCAAGTACCATAGATTATTTCAGTTTCCCTGAACACATCAAAATCAAATCAAGTTGATTTTGGTACCCAAGTTTCCTTAGGTCCTGCCTTGTTAGCTTTCTTTTTCTGTTTCTTAGGCTTTATCTCATTTGACTTGGGGATATCAGATTCATCCTTAGTCATTTGAGTTGGGCCTTTGAAACCATTCATCACAGCCTAATGATCATGCATATTATGATTAACAGGGAGTGGCATGTCATTAGTGAACATGTTATTCCAGTAAGGTATGCTAAATGACATTTGTGGCATACTAAATGCAGCATAATAAGGATTAGGTGCAAATGGCATGTTAGCAAACTGTGCATTTATATTCTGTGTAGACATAGCATTTATAGGCATAGGAGGCATGGCATTCATGTTGGGAAAGTGAGGTGGCACAGATATGGTAGTAGGTATGGCAGATTTGCAATTAATAGACAAATGATTTACACTACCACACTTGACACAGATTTTTCTTGGAGCATATTTATCAGGTGTGTAGTTATTATGTTTGTTAATCCCTACTTTACCATTTCTATTATTTTTCTTTTCAGCCTCTGTTTTAACCTCAATCTTTTCAAGTCTGTCACTCAATTGCTTGACAGTCATATGACCAACATTAGCTTTTTTCCCTTTCTTAACTTGACTCGATTCTCCTGTAACAAAATTCTTGGAAACTGATCCATACTTTTCATTTAACTTAACAAGTTTGGCTTTACTGATAGGCTTGCTCACAGTCGACGGATGAGGATTTACATCATTCGTCGGATAACCCTTTTTGTTATCTGACGGATGACCCTCATCATCCATCGAGTCTACATCTGTTAGCACTCCTTCCACCAAATTTGGATCTAGCTTCTCCTTGTTCTTCTTCCAGGCTGCATCACAAAAGGACTCGATCCCTTGAACTTTGGTGATTTGAGCATGAACATCTCAATTCCTCCTTGGCAATCTTACACTCAATTCTTAATTTTTCAAAATCAATGAACTGAGACTCTAGAACATTATTCCTCTCACTTAAAAATAAATTGTTTTCTTTGATTTTAGCATTTTCTTTAGTAAGAGACTTAAGTGTAACACACAAATGATATAACTCTGTAGACATGTCATTTATAGCATCATTACACTCTTTAGATAAATATGCAAGGTTTGTAGTAATTACCTGATTACTTGAAGAACTTGTCTCTGTTTCATTAGAGTTGGCCATTAGGGCTAGATTGACATAGCTGACATCTTCATCCAGACCATCTGCAGCCCAATCATTTTTTTGTGTAATGAAAGCCCTTTCCTTTTGTTTGACCAACTCAAAGTATTTCTGTTTATAATCCACAGGCTCAAACTTCGTTTTGTTGGAATCTAACTTTCTACACTCACTGGCAAAGTGCACTGCCAAGCCACATTTGAAACATTTGAATTTTGATTTATCCACCATGTTTCTATTTGGCTTGGTTGCTCCAAAGTTTTTCTTGAACTTGAGCTTGGCAAATCTTCTGGAAAGAAATGCTAGATGTTCATTAATATCCTCCATGTCATCTTGGCTCAAAGAATCTTCATTTTCAGCTACCAGCCCCTTGCCCTTATTTTCACAGACCCTTGAAGTTGATTCAACAGCTTCCATCTTCATCTCCTTCTCTTTTTCTAACTCAGCAACTAGTGCAATGGATCCTCCTTTCTTCTTTCCTCTCTCCATCCTCTCATCTTGCTCTATTTCAAGCTCATAAGTCTTCAGGATGCCATACATTCTCTCCAAGGTAAACTCCTTATAATCTTGAGAGTTTCTTAATGAGACTGTCATTCGTTTCCATTCCTTTGGAAGAGATCTAAGGAATTTCAGATTGGAGTCTTTTGTCTGATAGACCCTTACATGCAGCTTTAGAGCATTTAGTAGTTTTTGAAACCTACTAAAGATGTCAGTGAGAGCCTCACTTTCTTCACTCTAAAAATGCTCATATTGCTGAATCAGTAGCTGCATCTTGTTTTCTCTAACTTGCTCAATGCCATCATAGATAATCTGTATAGTGTCCCAAACATCCTTGGCAGTTTTGCAATTGATGATGTTGTCAAACATATCACCATCAACTCCATTAAACAGGATATTCATGGCCTTCTTATCTTTCCTGACTTGTTTAATATCAGGATTAGACCATTCATTCCTTGGCTTGGGGACAGAAGGCTCATTTCCAGTTGTAGCTCTCATTGGTACATGAGGACCTCTTTCTATGCAATCTACATAGGCCTCATCTTGAGAAAGTAAATGAAGATGCATATTTACCTTCCAGTGATGGTAATTATCTTTATCCAGTAAAAGGAATCTTGACTCCAACATCCTTCTTGTTCATCTTGCAGTGTTGTTGTGATCTTTAAACTCTTTGTTCTTTAAGAGCTTGCTCTAATACCAATTGTTAGTCCCTTAACAATTCAACAAGAATTACAGAAGGGGGGTCGAATGGAATTCTTGAAACTTTTTCTTAAATAAAATTATTCTAACTTGAATATATATATATATATCAGTGTGATTTGATTTGCAGAGTGCGGAATAATAACTTCAAATGAATTAAAACACAAGTAATTTAAAACACAAGTCTTTAAAAAACTTTCTGGTGGATTTGAATGTATCCACCAGAGATATAAAATATATATATCGAGAGAACTCTGTGTAGCAAAAAGCTTACAGCTTCTTACAAATGTTGAACAACTAAGAATGCAGAGAAATGCTAAAAATACAGCTTACAAATGTTTCTCTTCTTGTATCTCAGTTTGTTGTTCTATTTGCTACTTCTTGGTTTATATATCACCAAGAATACAAAGCAATAAGACAAGATAATAAAACAAAAACTATCAAGTCTAATACTATGCTACTATTTCAAGCTCATAAGTCTTCAGGATGCTATACAGTCTCTCCAAAGTAAACTCCTTATAATCTTGAGAGTTTCTTAATGAGACTGTCATTGGTTTCCATTCCTTTGGAAGAGATCTAAGGAATTTCAGATTGGAGTCTTTTGTCTGATAGACCCTTCCATGCAGCTTCAGAGCATTTAGTAGTTTTTGAAACCTACTAAAGATGTCAGTGAGAGCCTCACTTTCTTCACTATGAAAATGCTCATATTGCTGAATCAGTAGCTGCATCTTGTTTTCTCTAACTTGCTCAATGCCATCACAGATAATCTGTATAGTGTCCCAAACATCCTTGGCAGTTTTGCAATTGATGATGTTATCAAACATATCACCATCAACTCCATTAAACAGGATATTCATGGCCTTCTTATCTTTCCTGACTTGTTCAATATCAGGATTAGACCATTCATGCCTTGGCTTGGGGACAGATGGCTCATTTCCAGTTGCAGCTCTTATTGGTACATGAGGACCTCTTTCTATGCAATCTTCATAGGCCTCATCTTGAGAAAGTAAATGAAGATGCATCTTTACCTTCCAGTGATGGTAATTATCTTTATCCGGAAAAGGAATCTTGACTCCAACATCCTTCTTGTTCATCTTGCTGTGTTGTTGTGATCTTTAAACTCTTTGTTCTTCAAGAGCTTGCTCTGATACCAATTGTTAGTCCCTTAACAATTCAACAAGAATTATAGAAGGGGGGTTGAATGGAATTCTTGAAACTTTTTCTTAAATAAAATTATTCTAACTTGAATATATATATATATATATATATATATATATATATATCAGTGTGATTTGATTTGCAGAGTGTGAAATAATAACTTCAAATGAATCAAAACACAAGTAATTATAAACACAAGTCTTTAAACACAAGTCTTTAAATGAATAATGACTCTCAACACCTTATTTCTAGTAGAGTTATACAAGGATTCATACTATTATTGAACACATAACACATAACAAAAATACTTATTTGATCATGCAATGAATGAGGTCCCAAAAGATTTATACAATAATACCCATGTAACGAGCATTAGGTTAGCGTATCCCAGACTATCAAAGCCTATTAGGTCACACAACACTATAAAAGGGGGTTGAATATAGTGTTTATACAATCAAATCGATTTATCAACACAGGTATGTACCAGTAATCAAGTTTATTCAATATAATGAGCTCTGTTACAAAGTAGGTTAAACTACTCTCTCAGCGATGTCACTAAGAGCTGCTAGGTTACAATTCAGAGAACCAGATTTGTGATTTTCAAAATTTTTAAACAAGTTTTCGAAAAAGATTTCCCTCACAAAATTTCAAAAAGACTTTTTGAATAAAATAAGTTTTAAACATTGGTTGTCAAGTTACTACTTGAGTTTTTTGTTTGTTAAAAGACCCGGATTACCTGGAAGGATGTTTGTTTCAGACTTAGTATTGTTAATTCAGAGAACAAAGTAACTCGCGATTATGAAGAAGTGGATTATTCTTAGCGATAAGGTGCAAATATTGTTTGACAAAGTTAATAACAAAATCCGCGTACAGAGTAACTATTCATCCAGTAGCAGAGACTATTAAAGTTTAAAAAAATCATTGATTTAAAAGGAGCCTGGGCGTGATCGAAGAAGATTGGGAAGATTTCTAGACTTTTCTAAAAGAAGAATATTATTAACAAAAGGATCGTTATGTCGAATGATTCGTGGTTATTATAAATTAAAAAGAGAAAACACGAAGTTATCTGATGGGAACGCCATTATGATCGAATTGTTAAAATATTATATGTGTAGATACGATGTTACAGACGCAAGACTTAACAAGTAAGAATCTACCACAATGCTTAATTTGCGAAGGCATTTCAAAGTATTTTCTAAAATGGTTATATGGAACAATTGGAATATGATCGAACAAGCTCGAAAGATGAATACAAGTGAAATATGGATGGTGACCAATGGTGTCGTTCTTGTCTTCAATGTTACAGCGTATATTCCTCTTTAATTTTTAAAAATATATGAACTTCTTTTCTTAATAAACTCCTTATGATGATATCAAAAAGGAGGATATTGCATTCCTTTCAAATTTAATTGTTCCCTTCAAGTTTTGCTTTCTGATTGGGACAAATAGTGTTATGGTGAGACGCTTTGTCGGGATGACGAAGAGTCGGGTGGGACGCCACCTAATCATGTGATGTATGCCATATGGTACGAAAGACTGGCCATCTTAAGTACCAATGTGGTTGTCTCATTCATATTCAAATCCTTATTTCTTCTTTCTTTTCAACTCTAAATTTTTGTTGAATTGTGAATCCTTCTAGTTGTTTTGTTGTACTGTCGTTCTTTTTAAGAGTTTCTCAAACAGGAATCAACGTATTATGGGCCAAGCGGGCAAAGTTCCATCTACCTTTCATGCATGGAAAGTAAACAAGGGCATATGTGAATACTTTATGCGTTAAAGTATTGAAAGATGTGAGAGCAACTTGATTGTTTAACTCTTAAGGTTTTGTTGATAAGATGAATTATCCTATTGAATTGATAAGATTAGAATTAAAGGACTAACAAATCAAGAACATAAAATTGTTGAATAAGTAAGTATCAATGGTGGAATTGAAATTTCTGGTAATAAGTTGTGAAGAATTGATATCATGGAAGATATGAAAATTTGACATTATTCTAAGGAATGGATTAACTATTTAAGGATAATGCCCAGACGAACCGTCGTGATGAAGAGATAGTCCTAAAGACGTCGAATGAGAAATGATGAGGTATAAAGGGAAGGTAAAGAATTCGTTAACGATGATTACGGTGATCAAGATGTGAGCATTAGGTGATTATGAGATAAATAAAAGTCAAAAGCAAACAAAATTTGAAGATTTTATAGCAATTAAGGAGTTTCAAGATATGTTTCCAGATGAGTTATCAACATTTCCTCCAGATAGAGAAATGAAGCTTGCGATTGACTTCGCGCCTGAGACGAAGCCAATGACTAAGGTCTTACCTAAAATGGCACCAGTTAAAATGAGGAAGTTAGCAGAGTAGATGCAAGAAATGTTCAAAGAAGAAGCGATGAGACCCAGTATATCCTATAAGGTGCACTGGTACTAACTGTTAATAAAAAAATGGAAGTGTGAGATTATGCGTCGACTAGAGAAAGCTCAACAAGTTTATTATCAGGAGTAAGTATCCGTTACCTCGAACTAATGATTTATTTGATCAGTTGAAAGAAGCAGAGTATTTTCTAAAATAATTTAAGCTTTGGATTTTATCAATTGGAAGATTAAACCTATGGACATATCAAAGATAATTTTCAGAACTGAATATCGTTCTCGTATTGTCATTTAGATTAACCAATATACCAGTAATATTTGAACTCGATGGACAGAATCTTAAAGGAATATCTGGATGAGTCATATTTGTGTTACTTAAAGTCAATAGAGGACCATGCGAAGTATTTAATGACAATTGAGGAGTCGGAGAAGAAAGAAGTTGTATGTAAAGTTTGCAAGGTGAAATTTTTTATGATAGAAAGCATAAGTAATCAGTGAGGAGGAGACCAAAGGAAATCCAGTAGAAATTAAAGTTACTATGAATAAAGAAAGGTCAAAAGCACCAACTAAAGTAAGAAGTTTTACCATGGACCGGTTATACTAAAAATTTGTGCAAGATTTCTTGAAAGTTGCAATACCTTTGACGAAGCTAATCAAGAAAAGCAAGAAGTTTTGTGAAGTTGAAAATGGTGAAGGAAAGTTTTATGGAGTTAAATGAAAGAATGGTTACAGCACCTGTTTTATCAATTTAAAAGTATCAAGGAGGTTTGGTAGTTTATAGTAATGCTTCTCATTAGGAAATAGGATGTGTGTTGATGTAGCACAATAAAGCTATTGTATATGCATCCAGACAACCGAAACCTTATGAGCAGAAGTATCCTACTCATAATTTGGGATTAACATTAATAATATTCATTTTGAAAGATTGGGAAACATGATATGTATGGAGAAAGGTGTAAGATCTATACGGACCATAAGAGGTTGAAGTATGTATTCACGAGGAAAAGCAAAGATAGAGGAAAGCGATAAGCAAAAAGGAGAAAATGAACATAGAAACTATACCAGAAGAATTTTATATGGAATTTTAGAAGTTGGAATTGGGAGTTAGAGTTTATAATCCAAAAAGGAGCAATGATGGATAGTATAACCTTTCAGTCGAAGTTGTTAAGGGAAATATAAGGAGATGTCAAGAGAAGATAATGGATCGCGATGTTAGCAGTTAGTAAGAGGAAATTTATGCGCTCAGGAGAACGATCACGATATCCCCAGGTTCTCTTTCAGCACTTGGAAGCTACAAGTAGAAGTATTAAGAAATGAGATTCCACAGAGAATTCACAGTATAAAGTATTTAATCTATTGAAGAGATGCCAAAATATATGGAAATTTACAGAAAAATAGTGATAACTAGGTATAAGAAGGGAATTTCAAAATATACTGGGAAGTGTTGAACATGTCAAAGAATTAAGGCGAAGTATCGGAGGGCTAGTGGACAAGGCAGACCAAGGAGTGGTTTTACAAAAAGCAAGTGGTAAAGTGTACCAGTGATGTTGAGGAAGAAAAGGAATAAAATTATGAGATTATGTACTGATTATCGGGAATTAGACAAAACAACAAATAAGAATAAGTGACCCTACAAAGAATTAATTACTTACGAGACCTAATTCAAGAAGTATATTATATCTCGGGAATTAACTTAAAAACTGATATGGGAACATATCAGAGATTACGATTAAAGTGAGTTAGGAGCATTGCAAGCTCTGGTAATATTATGTGAAATAACAAGTGTATCAGGTGACTATAAGGAATTAAGGATTATGGTGTATGAGGAATACTTAGATAAGCAAACTGTATTTATTGACAACATCCTCAGCTACTCAAAGAATAAGGAAGTCTACATGGAATACCCAAGGATTATTCTCCAAAGATCAAAAGGAAAGCAACTATATGTTGAATTTTCAAGAATAAAATTTTGACTAAGGTTAACAAAAGATTCTGAATTAATCCATTAATAACTACCTAAGCAAAGTCGTATGGTAACAGACGCCTTAGGATTGGATATAATTAAGACCACCGAGGAGTTAATAAATGAATTATAAAAAAAGTGAAATCTGAAGTTCAAATACTTAAAGGTTATAAGACGTGAATATATGAGATTACTTTTCAACCTTAACGGATAGAAATGAATAGAAGATGTTTAAATGATTGGAACCTAAAGCTGAAAATGAGCACCGCCTATCATCCTTAAACGGAGAATCAAAGTACAGAAATGATTGAGGAAATGTAAGTTATGTTGAGAGGTTGAGTTTTATGGAAACACTGGAATGATCATTTATCATTTATCAGCAATGTCAGCTTTGGAATACCGCTTTACCAAGCTTCATGTGAACGCAAGTGTAGGTCCCCATTTTCATTGAGATAAAGTGGGAGAAAGAAAGATGTCAAATTCTAAGTTAATTCAGCACACCAAGAGCGTAATAATATTGATTGAAGCAGCTCAAAGTAGACAAAGAAAGAAGGCGAAATTGTATAGAGAGAGAGTATGAATATAGAAATAGGACCAGTAGTGTTAGTAAAAGTTCCACCTTGAAAGAAACTGGATAAGTGTAAGTAGAGGGGACAGGTTAAATCCTAAAATTAATGACCCATTCGAGGTATTGACAAATATAGGTAAAGTTGTTCATGAATTGATATGACCGTCATAACAATATATATGTATAATGTGTTTTTCCTGTCAATGTCAAAGCGATAAGTATTTGATTTGAATTAAGCAATTGGTTAGGAGCCAATGGGCTCTTGTCTAAGTTTATTCCGTATATAGTGATCAATCCAAATTCTTGATCGTTAAATACGAGTTCTTGGAAATGAGAGTATATCCATAGTAAGTACGTTTGAAACCCTCGAGTAGAAGAGTCTACTTGGGAATTAGAGTCAGATATGCTTGACAAATATCCTCACTCGTTTAGTTAGACCAGATTCTGAGGACAGAATCTTTTTAAGGGGGGAAGGATATAACAACTCGTGTACTTTTAAATTATTTAAATATGTGATTATGGAAATTATTAAATGAATAAAATATATGTATCGGTTTTTGACCGCTATGTGTTGTTTATTTAATGTCTGATTTTTTTGGTGTACCGGATTGTCCGCGTGATTAATTATGGAATCGTACAGAATTATTTTCAATTTTAAAGGTGAATTTAGTGCAAAATTAATTGCATAAATATTTGGAATGTCTTTAAAATTATTTTTATGGTTCCATAATTACAATAGTTATTTTTGGGATTTTATAAAATTTAGAAATCAATATTTCATCAATTATTTAACCCTGTGTTATTTTCTGATTATATTTACTTGTAAAATCTGTATTTAATTTCAGAATTCTTCAAAAATTATGAAACTCATATTTATTTAAGTTTGAAATATTTCGAGAATTTTAAAATTATTTTGGAAATTTTCGGGATTAATTTCACTGTTGTGTCGATTCGTTTAATTGCTAAAAGCGGGTATAAACTGCATTTCAGAAATTATTTTAAAATTCTGAAATTTATTTTTTTGTAAACTTCGGGATATTTGTAATATTTTAAGACTATTTTCGTAATTTTCTGAATTTCTTGTAAGATGCAACTCGGATCGTTAATTGTTAAATGTGGGTATGAGTTACGTTTCAAAAATGTTTTAAAAGTTATGAAAACCTTATTTTATTGGTTTCGGGATATTTATAAAATTTTAAAAATATTTTGGGATCATTTGGATTAATTTTTATTCGCAAGTTGTTCTGTTAAAAGATTAAAGAAGATACAAAAATTGAGCTTCCAGTCAGAAAATAGGACATGTGGCTGTGCCCTGTTACCCTGTTGATACGTGTCAATTGCTGAGTCTACAGAAAGAAAAAAAAAACACAAAAACACAGCACACAATTTACAGTCTCTCTCTCTCGTTTTATTTTTCATTCCCCACTTTCATCAATCTCTCTCTACACTACCCTCTCTCTATCAATTTCTTTCCCCCCGGTTGTATCTTCCATTCGATCTCTCCCATGTGTTCTCATTTCTTTCCTCTATATCTCGTGATTCCCTGTTTATCTAGATTCTTGGCCGCCGCCTGTGATTCCGGTGAGTAATCGCCGCCAGCGTTCGGTTTTCCGGCCACTTTTTGGCCGTCGTTTTATCTTTATTCCACTTGCTTTGTTCTGAAAACTCCTGATTTGGTTCAGTTCCGGCTGTTCGTATATGTATATGTATATACGCACCTATTTCAGTCGAGGGTGTGTGGTTATTATGCTTTATTTTCCGGTTGTTTTCCGGGCTGTTGTGCGCGTGTAATCGGTTCTGTTGGTTGTGTTTTGGTTCAGGGAATTATTATGCTTTATTAATTGCAGGGAAGTATGACTATGATTTGTGATATAAATAATTTCATGTGATTGATTTTAATCGAATTAATCGGTAGAATTTTTGTGTTGGAACCCGAATAATAGGGTGCCCCAAAAATTTTGCCGCCGCCGGCGATGAGCCTCGGCGAGCCGACGGTGGACTGTGATGATTATATTCTGAGTCCTAATTTAATAAATAAATGTAAAATGCGAATAAAAATAAATAATAGTATTAAATTGGTGTTTGGGAAATTATGGATGTTGGTTGTTGTGATTATGGATTGTTGTGGTGAATGGACGTCGATGATGTTTCAACGGGTAGTCCGATAAACAAAGGGGACGCTGTCCGATTTCCGGGAAATCGAACTACAGAAATACGGGAGCATATCCGAGGATTATTGGGACGTCGAGAGAGTATAAGTAAATACATATACATATATTTTATATAAAACCTGATTGTATGTTATAGTGAAACGTTTTGCCAAAACTCAGTAACCCTAATTTCGTAAATGACGAGTATACGTATTTTCTGAAAACGAACACTGAACCTATTTCGAGAACGTGAACCCTAGTTGTGGTTTATGTTATTATAATATGAATAATTACGAGTCGGAATATGCTATTGTATAGGTAGGTGGTTAGCGAGGATATGTCAAGCATAACTGGGTATCTAATGTAGGGTATTTCGACCCTATAGGTTATAATTGGGAACCTGAAAGTGGACGATGGACTAGAGATGACTTAGTAGTCAGTCGACGAGCTCAGTAGAGTTTCAACAGAACACCTGAGCGTCGGAGTTGAATCTAATGTGGTCTAGTGGTTGGACGTTAAAGCCTGAGCGGCAGAGTCCGCTCAGAGTTGATCAGTAACAGTTGTAAAGCCCTGTGAGGCAAGTACTTCTAAACCTTTTTCAAGATATAATGCAAATGTTTTTAAATTCTCTCGTGAAATATTGTTAAGTATTCAAAATAGCTCTGTTTTATACTATAAGTACTTTGAATCATACAACCTTGAACCCGAATCACCTCATTTGATTCTTAAGCCATAAGCCTTAAATTTTTCGTAAACCATCCTTTGTTGATTTTCAGATACCAAATCACACAAGTATGACACTACTCCCCAAATGTACAACTATCAAACACCAAACACTGGAACCAAATTGGTTGAAAATGCAGAAACTTTTATACTCTAACCATTCTTTATAACATCAAAGAACTATACTTTGAAAAATCAGTATTCGCCTAATACCTGATCATTTTACAAACTGGAAAACCGTTTCCTATACATACCATGATATCCATGAGTTTCCTTACAAATTTATTCAGATGTTTAACCATCATTGATTATGATCTTGTTTTATCGAATTATATTGTTTATCATATTGAACTGCTTTAGGATTGGATAGTTTTATATATGTGGACCAGATTCGTGGTCAGACCATACCAATGGTCAAGTTAGGCCAATGTGTGCCTTGGATCCAGTAATTAGAGCAGTGATGTGTGCTTGCTCGGGGTTAGTGCGTGACTGATCAGCAGCCTAACCTTGTTTTTTTTAAAATTTAAAATGAATATCCAATTCTAATGATTAGTTAAAAAGAAACTTGATTCCTCTGAATTATTTCATTTGATTGTTGCTTAACCTCAGTTATCCCTATTAAGACTTGCTGAGCTAGTTAGCTCACCCTTGCGATTCTTTTATATATTTTACAGTTGAAAATAATGTGGATGATAGTGAAGTTCCTCAGTCCAAAGTGCGGGCTAAGGTTCCAGTTGAGTTACGTCGAGCTAGCAGAAGCTTCATACAGTAGAGAGATAGTCATATTGTAAGAATGATTTTATTATCAGTTGTAAGTTAAATTAGTTGAGATTTGGTACGTCATAATAAAGATTAAGATTGTGGCTTGTTTTCATACTTTAACTTGTTGTGATCCGTGGTTATGTGAAACAGGGTTATTGCAAATAATATTTCCTATACAGGTTTATATATTGTGTATGTGTTGTGGACCCCAAACTTCTGACCCGGGTTTGGAGGGCGCCACAATACAGTCTCTCCAAAGTAAACTCTTTATAATCTTGAGAGTTTCTTAATGAGACTGTCATTGGTTTCCACTCCTTTGGAAGAGATCTAAGGAATTTCATATTGGAGTCTTTTGTCTGATAGACCCTTCCATGCAGCTTTAGAGCATTTAGTAGTTTTTGAAACCTACTAAAGATGTTAGTGAGAGCCTCACTTTCTTCACTATGAAAATGCTCATATTGCTGAATCAGTAGCTGCATCTTGTTTTCTCTAACTTGCTCAATGCCATCACAGATAATCTGTATAGTGTCCTAAACATCCTTGGTAGTTTTGGAATTGATGATGTTGTCAAACATATCACCATTAACTCCATTAAACAGGATATTCATGGTCTTCTTATATTTCCTAACTTGTTCAATATCAGGATAAGACCATTCATGCCTTGGCTTGGGGACAGATGGCTCATTTCCAGTTGCAGCTCTCATTGGTACATGAGGACCTCTTTCTATGCAATCTACATAGGCCTCATCTTGAGAAAGTAAATGAAGATGCATCTTTACCTTCCAGTGATGGTAATTACCTTTATCCAGAAAAGAAATCTTGACTCCAACATCCTTCTTGTTCATCTTGTTGTGTTGTTATGATCTTTAAACTCTTTGTTCTTCAAGAGCTTGGTCTGATACCAATTGTTAGTCCCTTAACAATTCAACAAGAATTACAGAAGGGGGTTGAATGGAATTCTTGAAACTTTTTCTTAAATAAAATTATTCTAACTTGAATATATATATATATCAGTGTGATTTGATTTGCAGAGGGCGGAATAATAACTTCAAATAAATCAAAACATAAGTCTTTAAAAAACTTTCTGGTGGATTTGAATGTATCCACCAGAGATATATAATATACATCGAAAGAACTCTGTGTAGCAAAAAGCTTACAGCTGCTTATAAATGTTGAGCAACTAAAAATGTAGAGAAATGCTAAGAATACAGCTTACAAATGTTTCTCTTCTTGTATCTCAGTTTGTTGTTCTATTTGCTGCTTCTTGGTTTATATATCACCAAGATTACAAAGCAATAAGACAAGATAATAAAACAAAAACTATCAAGTCTAATACTATGCTACTTCATTACTCTATTCCAGCATCTTTGAATATCTTCATATTAGCATGGAAATGGCAATGCTTCTTTGTTCTCTAAAACCCAGTTGAATAGGCTTCCACATTCCATTTGCATACACTCGACGCATGTGACCGTGTTGTCACTGTCAACAGATATTTGAATTCTTTATCCGTCGGGTTCATGATCATCCGTCGAGTTCATGATCATCCGTCGGGTTGTCTAGTTGATCATACGTCGAATGGCATTGTTGTTTATCCGTCGGGTAGCAATCTGGCATTTGATGTAACGCCCCCAAATTTGGTATCAGGAATCTAGGTCGTCACGCCATCCTTCACTCATGTGTAACCTGGTATTGATTCAACAATCCAATAGACCCCAATCTCATACTCGCACACACAAGTTATAGCCTTAGAAATGATGTACAAAATGTAATCTTCTTTTATTACACTCAAATGTACTTTACAGGATCTCAAACAATTATTTATAACCTCTATATGAAGTTAAAATAATTACGACCGATATCTTATATCTATCTGATACTCTAGCACACCTGAGAGAAAGCTGCCAAGGATCCTTCCCATGACTGCAAGCGACTAAGTCCCACACCGGCATACTGGTTATCTGTTGTGTTGTGTCATTTAAAAGAAAGCAAGAGTGAGCTATAATGCCCAGCATAAAAATGTACAGTATGAAAATGACTATATGATAAACTCATGTAAAACATCATATTTGATAAATACGTTTTCTTCAAAAATAGTTTTCCTTGGTGATTCACACCTCTTTATGAAAACAATCCTTTAGTGGATTTTATTAACCTGCGAATACCTTAATAGTAAACCCAGCACCTAGGCTTGGGTTACGGTATTGTATCACAATTCCAATTGGAAGAATAGGACATTCGTTGGAGCCACCGCATACGATGATCAGTCGTACTGCGATAAAAGTAACCTTTTCTACTAGTAGAAGGATGATTCCCTTTTTTTTATCGGTTATCACCCTGGCCGCATTCGGGCCTTTTCTGTGTCCATCCCTCTCAGGTACACATTTTGCGCCTATCCCTCTCAAGACACGGTTTTGCGTCCATCCCACTCAGGTACGCATACTCCACATATTCATCGGTATATAAGATACCTTCTCATGTGGTAGTAAATTGGTAGTCTCCCCAGTCCACGAAGTACTAGAGTCTACCCCTCTTTGTCCTTGTAAGAATCCCATCATATATCTGGAACTTATATTGTTCCTCAAGCATATTGCTTGTTGATAGGTACACTTTGATTTGTATGTATATATATGTACTTTCAAAAGTTTCGGAGGAAGTACTAAGGATGTGAGTTGACCGTTGTCAACAGATAATTAATAAGGGGGAAAAGTTTCTCCTTGAAACCATATTCAAAATATTAATAAGTCGGGATAATATTCATCGACGATCTGAAATTATTCGAATGATATTCCGAAATCAGAAGGTATGTTTTAAATCAGGATCTATGATTTTTAAATCAATAATAAACCCTTTAAGAATAATAATTAATTAAATAATAGTCGATAAATAATTAAACCTCGAATGAGTTTACTCTCTAAAAGAATATTTAAAATAATATTCCTCAACTAGTTTGTGTCTACATAATTAATAATCTATGATGATTAATCGGGTTTGAAATAAATAATCGTTGGAGTATACTACACCCATAATAAAGGAATAAGTATATAGTATTTATTATTCGAACCATAAAATATAGTTGAGGTAATATGATCGTTGGAAAATCGTTTTAATAAAAGTTTGAGGTATTTTAATGTTTCGTAAGTGGACATTGAGTCCCTTTTAAAACGTACTACTATGGACTTATAATCGTCCAAAACATCTCCGGGATGATTCCCGGGTTTATACATTATAAAACAAAACTGACCCACTCTCGGTCTTACGAATTATATATCACGCTCTACTATAGCGTTAATATTCTTAATTAAAACACCTCCGGAATACTTCCGGGTTTTCATCAGTTTTTACTGACCGATCATCGGTCTAAAATATATACACGCCACGATACTCGCTAGCGTTAACATTCTCAATTATAAACTCCTCCGGGATACCTCCGGGTTTTGATAAGCTTACACCGACCGAATCTCAGTCTAAATATAATATTTCGAACTCGGTATGAACATATACTAGAAATTATTAACAATTGAGTAATGTAATACATCTCAAACTTCGTAAAACAGTTTAAAACAATCTCATGCATATATCACAGTTTTGTAAAATATTCACAACACAACAGTTCTTAAAATGTAGGGTTTGAAAACTTGATGGGTATCTCGAGGTGGAGGATGCTCTAGGTTGCGCTCGGAAATCTATAATCATAAACATAATTCGTTTTGTTAGGTCCCGTCCTAATTTACGGCGACTCGCACTTCATGCGTTACTTATTATGCACCCTCTCAACTTATACTATCCTTATTATTCCTTTAAGTTCTTATTCACATTATGGTCGCTTCATTTTTCTAAGTATCTTAGGTTCATTCTCTTTATCATCGTCGACTCCGCTTATGGATTCTTACAGTTTCTACTCGCGCGGTCTCGGCTCCGATATTTTTATTAAATTGACAAATCATTATTTTTACTTGAAATTTTTATGGCAGTTAGAAAACTCAATATTTTACTTTCTGTAAAAATTTCATGATTTATGAATACTTTAAGTCGATCCTTTATATTTTCAAAGTTTGTAACAGTTTTTGTCGCTTAAATCACTTTTACTAAAATGACCATAACTTTTGATCTGTAAATTGGAATCAAGTGATTCAAGCGCCTAAAAGATCCTTATAAAATTCTCTATCCTAAATAAAGGTTATTTTTCAAGAAACTACAGTTTACAACTCCGGGATTTTCTGCAGAAACTTAAAGTTACGATTCGTTGGTTTTAACGGAGTTACGTTTATGATCGGGGTTTCGTTTACGCCCTAACTCTTAACACAGCCACCAACAATCATCATTTCATCATCAAAACACAAACTCCTCTCAAGAACATCATGTTCTTGAGGCAACAATAATCAACCTTAAATCTACTTAACTTAAATTTCAAGATCTTAACAATACCACTTCTTAAACTAAGTTTACTACCACATACTAAATAGATCTTAAAAAATGGATCTTAAAAAAGTTGGGCCAAAGAGTTTTACCTTTCTTGAAAGCTTGAGATGTGTTCTTGAGGATGGTGGAGGCTTGGAAGTGCTTGGTAAGATTTTTGGAACCTAAAACCACCATTGAAATCAAGAAACCAAGGAGAGGTTACTATTCATACTATTCACTAGTGAGTTTCTTGAATTTATTTCACCCATCAGACCTTGATAAAAAGAGATGAAAGAATTTTCTTACCTTAGTTTAATTTCTAGGAGGCTTGAGAATTAATTGGATGATTTTACAAGAGATAGAACTTGAGTTTTGAATTGGATTTCTCCTTCTTTTTCATTAGGGCCGAATGAAGCATTTAAGGGGGTATTTACACTACTCTTGGTTGCTTCTCTTGGATGCTTTGCTAGGTTGCTTCTAGGAAATGGGGTGGAAGATCTTGCACTTGATTTTTATTCTCCTAGGTTGAATCCTAGGTTTATTCTTGTTGCAAATCTTAGGGATAAATCTTTGCTAGCTTCCTAGAAACTACTTATGTTAGCTTCCTTATCACATTATTTGGATAGCTTGCTTGATCATCCTATGGTTAGCTTACTATTTGATAAAGTAACCATGGTTACTTTCTTACCATGGTTTAGTTAGTGCGTTATGTTTATTTAATCGTTTACGCGTTCACTCGGTTGCTTAGACATTTTTGTAATACTTACTCGTAAATGGTTCGCGATGTAATTTCTTTCGTATTTATTCCTTATATTTTTAATTATCATACTTGAATATAAATCCATAGGGTTTTAATCTTGTAATTATATTGTGATTCCTGTAATCCTCGATGAGTCGTAAATACGGTCGTTTTTCGAAGTTCATTTTTTTCGAAAACTAATAGCGTTTACATACACTCATTTGGTACGTATAATTGTAATATCAACTCCGAAACTCATTTTCTCATGCACTACATAGTGTGGGCTCAAAAGGTTTTTTTCCCGTCCGTCAGGGTTACTATTCATTAAACGTTTTACAAGGTCTCAATAATTCAAGTTATTATATTACCATTCATAAAGGTCTTTTACCGATGTCAAAAATTTGGGTTCTTACATTTGACTTCAATTCATTTATGCAGGATTACAAGACATCATCTATGTACAATTAATCAACCTATTCTACATATCTAGTTAAAGTCAATCATGACTTGAGTACTACTTACAGAATCTAAATAATGTGTATGCAGAAATGTGCTACAGTCTTATTATTACATAAGCTACTCACTCGATGGATAATAAATCATCATCCGTCGGGACTATATTGAGTCATCCGTCGGGACTATAATCCTTATCTGTCGAGTGCTACATTTTTCACTAAATAAAATCTACCAAGGTGTTTTGTTAATGAAATCATCAAGTTCACAACATATACACAACATGATATATATTTATATATACATATTTATTATATTTAGTTAAAAGATTTAAGTGAATTCCCTTACCAGCACCTCTAGTGTTTCTGGGAAAATCTTAAAGCTTTTAAGTAAATATAAGTATATATATAATCGTATAAGAATTAGGCGACTTCCCTTACTAGCACCTTTAGTGTTTCGTGGGAAAAACTTAAAGCTTATATTGTATTATATATATACACATATAAACCCTGTTAATATAATTTAAACTCTGCTCTTATATTATTTTGATATATTATGTTTAAATTACGCACCTTTTATTCTCTCGGCCAAATATTTTATACGTGCAAATAGTTAAAGAATAAATGTAACATTCTCAATTTATAAAAGTCTACACACGACTATATTAAACGAGAAAGTATTTTATCAAAGATCCGAAAGCTATAACGCTTCACCAAGGACTTGATATAGTTATTACTTCGGAAATTAGATATATTATTCAAAACGAAGTAATACCAAGTATACTTTAACATTCACTTAATCTAAAGAAAAGTATACATTAATATTCTCTTAAGAATATTTGTACGTCATCCGGTCTAGTTAAGTGTATTATTAGTCCAAACTCTTTTATCTATAACGGGTATTTATTCGTAGAAATTGTCTTCTTTATTTTGCAGTGAGGTGAAGTATAGTTAGGTGATTCTCGTTCGAAGACCCAAGTCCTAGACGTATGAACGGGGAGTTAGTAGTCTTTGCACCGTGAGGAAGAGGAAAGACCCAAGACCAACTACTGAGATCAAGACCGACACAAGCTTAGAAGGACAAAGACTACACCAAGGGTTCTACATCAACTTTGAAGAAATAACAGGGTGTTATTGTCTAAGATAGGTTGTGTAGGTTGCACATTTATTTTGAGGTGGTGACCCGGAGTTATGCACTAAGACAAGTATTTTTGGGGTTGTAAAGGATTTTCGCCCTACGTAAGGAGCAAGGTTATTTTAAGGGAAAACCTCGGGTCCTGGAGAGGAGCTCGGTGACTGGACGTAGGGGTGAGCGAATCTATTAGAGGTTACGCCATCGCGAACCAGGATAAATCTCTCGGGTTGTATTTTCTTCCTTATCTTTTATTTCCGCATATATAATCTGCATCGGTAAAATATTTAAAATGGGATAAATATTTTTAAAATGGCATAATAATTTTTAAATTGGTAATTAAGTTATTCAACCCCCCTTTTAGCTTAAAATAGCCCTTTTACGGGACCTAACAGGTATGTCCCATTTTATTGCAAAAAGAACATTTATAAGATGGTGATTCGGGTGAAGTCTTTATTGGCGGTAAAAATTTCCGAACATCTCTTTTAGGAGGAGAGTTCTTATCATATCCCAAACCTTCATGATTATATGAGGTTTTTGTATGTACCATTTTATCTAACATCTTATTGCCTTTTGTAAATCTTTGAATAACAGTTTCAAGGTTTTTATTTTCTTTCTTTAAGGCATCAATCTTGTTGTTAAGGATTCTTTCTTGATCCTTAACTTAAGCTATGAGTTTATAATTATCTCCTTTTAACCTTAGAGCTTAAATCTCAAGCTCATTGGTTTCTAATAGCCCTTTTTCTTTATCAAGATTGTTTTTATAAGACGTCTCTTTATCTTGAACATTTGATTCATTTAGAATCTTGAGGTTCAATAAATCAACATGAAGTTTACAAATACTGTCATTCATTTGTATCTTTTCACGTTCTATCTCTTCGTCTTTGAGAATAAGTGATATATTCTTTGTTTCAATATTGAGTATATTTTCTTGAAGTTTATTTACTTCAATATTGATGAGATGGTTTTGATTTTTTTAGAGATGTAATCTCATCCTCATCTTGGACTCTTGATCCATCATCCGAGTATATTCTTTATTTTGAGTATGATGTATTTCCTCAAATTTTAACTTCTCGGACCACAGTAAGTGAAACCTTTGTTCATCATCTTTATATTTATTTTTATAACTTACTACAGGTTCAATTAAATCATGCTTATTCATATATAGGAGGGATAAGTTAGATTCATCTAATAAGGATTTAATTGAGACATATTTAGATGTTACCTCTTGATTTGTAGTAGAGATTTCCCTTGAGGTAGTTTCATCTCCGAGAGCCACTAAGCATAGATTGACCACTTCTTCACTAGCTTCTGGAGCTTCTTCATCTTCACTTAAATCCTAACCATTTTCGGCCATGAGACTTCGTCCCTTTGAAAGTTTAGGATATTCTCTTTTATAATGACCAGGTTTTTTAAACTCGAAATACACATTTTGTGCTTCCTCCGGAGATGGATCTTTGGGTTTTGGAGGAGTGTAAACAGGATGGTTTGTAGAGATATTGGCATTATTATAGGTATTTATATGTTGATTACCTTTTCCTTTATTGTAGCTCGTTAACGGAAAATTACTCTTATAGTTGGAAGAATAATTTTGAGAGTAATTTGGTCTTCCATTAGAGTTAAAAACTCTTTCTTGATTATTTGATTTTAGGAAGTCTTTTCTGTATCTTTGAGCTTTGCTTTGAAGCACACAGCGAAGTTGTCTCATGAGTAGAGCAATTTCCCTCTCATCGAGATTTTGGAGTTCCTTGTTTAACTTCTCGTCATTTTCATCTTCATCAATTAATATGGCTTTTAGAGCCATATTTTCATTTTATCCTCTACTTTTGGAGCAACCTTTTCCGGAATATTACCTTCTTCGTAAGCACGAAGATTTCCGAGTAGGTTATTAATCTTATACTCATTTAAGTTGTGCATCTATTTTATAGTAATAACTTTAACCTTCCAACTAGGAGGTAGAGATTTGAGCACCCTTCTACTCTTTTCATTTTGAGTATAATTCTTTTCAAGTTGAGATAACTCATCGATAATCCGAGTAAATCTTGTTTCCATATCAATGATATTTTCTCCTTCTTGGAGTTTAAAGTTCTCAAATTCTTGGATCAATGTTTCCATCCGAGAATCTTTTATATCAATGGTTCCTTCATAGGTTACCACTAATTTGTTCCACATTTCTTGTGTCGACTTATAATTATTTACTCTTTTATATTCTTTTTCTGCAAGTGCACTTGCGAGAACCATTTCCGCATTGGCGGCTATATTCATTGTGGCTTATTCCTCAAAATTGTATTCACTAACCTTCTTTTCGGTGATGATGTCATCGACAGTTTTGGTAGAAACGCGTACACCGTCTTCGATAGCCATGCAAACTTTGACTCCTTGAGATCTAGCATAAATACGAAACCTCATTTTCCATGTTGCCAAGTTGGTGCCATCATATAGAGGAGGTCGTGATCTTGATAGACATTCACCACAACCAACAGGATTAATATACGCCATTCCGGATCATTTTTTGTTGTGCATGTAAATCTGCAAATCACTTAACAAACACATCAAAAAGCGTCGCGCTGATACCAATTTTTAGGTCCCGTAAGAGGGCTATATTAAGCTAGAAGGGGGGTTGAATAGCTTAATTTCCAATTTAAAAAATATTATGGCGTTTCAAAATAATTTATCCCTTTTTAAAACTTTACCGAGTAGTTATGCAGTTTCTATGTGCGGAAACAAAAGTGCAAGGAAATGAAATACCACACAGTGATTTTATCCTGGTTCGCGATGGCGCAACCTCTAATAGATTCGTTTACCCCTACGTCCAGTCCCCGAGCTCCTCTCCCGGACTCGGGATTTTCCCTTATAATAAACTCGCTCCTTTAGTAAGAGGAGAAGCCTTTACACCCTTATAAGTATTTGTTTTGGTGCGTAACACAAGGGTTACCACCTTAAAATAAATGTAATACCTACACAACTTATCTTAGATAATAACTCCCCACTATTTCTTCAAAGTTGATGTAGAATCCTTTGTGTGGACTTGGCTTCCTTGGCTTTTGTCGGTCTTGGATCTGAGTGATCCGGTCTTGGGTCTTTCCTCTTCTTTACGGTGCAAAGACTACTAACTCCCCGTTAGTAAGTATAGGACTTGGGTCTTAGAACGAGAATCACCTCACATCACTTCACCTTTCTACAAAACTAATAAGACAATACAAAAAATAAACCAAGTAGAGAAAATATGGTTTAAACTAGTATACTACAGTACTATCCCACAAGATAGTATAATATTCAAATAAGAATATTAAAACTAAATACGTATACTCGACTTAAGATAATAAGTAATAGTCTAAGTATATTTATAATTACTCCTTTGTTGTGCAAGACATGCCTGTACCTCAATAAGACTAAGTCAAATTGACAACCCTAAGTAAGTTGTATTATTATCTTAGTTTGTATTTGTACTTGTAACATTTTAAAGTCTGTAAAAATGCAAAAGAGCATACTAGAATCTTTTTCTTTAAATAGTATCAAGCCTAAGGATTCTATCTGGAAGAAGATCAAGAAGATCATGTCTCAGAAGAATTTTAAAGAAGCTTGGAGTTGAATAAATCTATTTGGATAAAAATACTCTAAGTCAAGATCTCTAAAAGTCACATATTTAGTGTTATAGAGAAGTCACTCGAGAAATCCAAATGACTTATCGAGAAGTCAGGAAAGCTAGTAGAGAACTCATAGATATATCGACAAGCCAATTGAAGACATGCAATTTGGAGATACCGACAAGTCATTTCTTCACTAGAGAACTCAGGGTTATCGACAAGTCAATATTTATTAGAGAACTTTGAGTTATCGATAAGTCAAATTCCACTAGAGAAATCAGAGATATCTATAAGTCAAAATTCACTAGAGAACTCTAAGTTATCGACAAGTCAAAGTGAAGATATGAAGCTGAGGAACCTCAACAAGCCAAATTCTCTTATAGAGAACTCAGAGACCTCTACAAGTCAAATTCACTATAGAGTATTAGAGATCTCGATAAGTAAATATACTTATCGAGATGTCAAGATCTCTATATGCCTAACTGGAGATCTCGAGGTAAATTTTCAAAGTATAAATTACAGATCAGTTCAATATCCAAGATCTACAATCAACAAACAATCCAACCAGTTGGATTAACAAGTCTACAAAAAAGCAGCTTGAAGGATGTGCAAGATCAATGGTGATGATTAACTGACAAAGGAAGATCAAAGTAATCACAGGGTGCTAAAGATATGTTAAGCCAGAAATAGAAGATTCACTTTCCTAAAATGGAAATGACAAGTGACAGTTTACTAAAGGTTAATAGCATGCCTTATTGTACACTGTGTAAACTTGTAGTTAACTGAATTATAAAGTTAAAACTGGTCCTTTGTTAGTAATAAAAATTTAGATAGAAAAATCTTGTAACACTCTCAAGGAGAAGCTAAGCTCTTTATCAACAAAGAGCCTAGAAATTTTGTAGTAAAACATTCTTAATTTTAATATAAAATTAAGTGCATTTTGAAAGATATGTGTTCTTTATTATTGCATGTTTAATTTCTGCATTAACACATTTCACTACAAGATTTGATTTACTTTGTTCAATCATAAAGAATTCAGGAAAAACATAAAAACACCTAAAACACATTCACCCCCTCTGTGTGTTATTCATTTCCTAACAAGTGGTATCAGAGCAAAATCTGAAAGTAAACAGATTCAAGATCTTGGAAGAATGAATAGACAGAAAATCAGTAGCATCAAAATCCCTACCTTTGACAAAGCTAACTACACTATTTGGAAAAAGAAAATGTTATTGTTTATCAGGATGTCCAATCCACTATATATCTAGATTCTAAAAAATGGGCCCTTCACTCCTATGGTTAGAGTTGATGAATCTACATATGGGGATATGGTCATTCAATCTCATTATGCTCCAAAAGACCCTTCTGAGTACACTGAGCCTGAAAAAGAGAAAGTTTCCCTGGATAGTGGTTTACAGTTGATTTTAATAGAATAACTTAACAATGTAATGTACAACAACATTGTCAATTGTGACACTGCCAAGAAGATCTGGGAAAAGATTGAAATACTATGTGAGGGAACTGAGGAGGTTAGATCTAATCAAAGAAGGATACTAATTTCACAATATGAGGGTTTCATGGCCAAGTTAAAAGAAAGTATTACTGATGTGTTTGAAAGGTTCAATAAGCTGATTAATGACTTGCAGCTTCATGACAAGTACTATGAAGCTGAAGAAGTGAACTTGAAATTTTTGCTTACTCTCCCTGATCATTTGGAACATAAAATCTCAGCAATCAGGGAAGGGAGAGACTTGAGCAGAATAACTCTAGAAGTCCTGTATGGAATCTTGAAAACATATGAACTAGAAATGATTCAAAGTAAATCATTAAGGTCTGGTCAAGGGCATATTGTAGATTGTTTAAGTGCTCTAATTGTCAATGAAAGCCATACCTCTAATGATGAGCCAAGATCCCATACTCCAACTGCCTCAACAAGTGAGCAAAGAATTAATGATTCACGGGAACAAGTTATACTAGAAGTGGAAGAAGATGAGTTCTACACCCTGGATGAACTTGATGAGCTAGATCAATCAATGGCCTATCTGGAAAGAAAGTTCTCTAATATTAAAGTTAAGAAGCCAAGGTTCTTCAAGGGTAAATGAAAGTCATTCAACAAAGACAGCAGCTGAAAAGGAAAAGGGAAGTACACATCTGATAGCAAAAATGGTTACAAAATTGGATCAGTGGACAGATCAAAGATAAGGTGTTTCAATTGTGATGAGTTGGGTTATTTTTCTACAGAATGCAAGAAACCCAAGAAAGCAAAGAAAGATAAAGCTTATCTTGAATTAGAAGTAAAGTATGAAGCTCTTCTAAAGAAACAGCAAAGCAAAGCTTATATTACAGAAGGTAAAAGTTGAGATGACTCTGACAATGATGAAGATGAGCAAGTTGGAAATTATGCACTGGTGGCCTTGAAGCAAGGAGAGTCCTCTTCATCAAAAACACAGGTACCAACTCTTACCACCATTTATTTAAATGTGAATCAATATAAGGAAACTGTTGAAAAGATGAGCACAAAAATATTTCGTATTCATACAAGTATGGTGGCTGCTAATGAAGAAGTGAGCAGACTGACAAAGATAAATGAGAAGCTTGAGAATGAGAAATAAGGAACTGAATTGTTGATAGTAGAGCTTGAAGCTGTAAAACAAGAAAATGTTTATCTGAAGAACAAGCTCAAGTGTGCAAATAAAATTGAAGCTGTGTTAAGGGAAAAGCTGGAGAAAAATGAAGTGAAGTTGAAGACCTTCAGGAATGCATCTGAGTTGGTTGGTCAATATCATGAGAAAAATAATTCATGTGCAAATATTGCTATTGGTCTTGATTCTGATGTCTTGAACAATAAAAAGAAAAACATAGGTGACAAAGGAAAAGCAACGAAAAATGAAAATGTTCCTGTAATGCTAAAAAAGGTTGGTTCACCTATGTTCAAGGCATGTGAAGTAAACTTCAGTGAAGAAGAGTTGATCATCAAGCAAGAAATTGCAGATGAGGACAATGAGAAGAAAATTGCTAATTCAACTCAATCTTCTAAGACTGAAGAAAATATCATGGACAACCAAAGCACCAAGATACATGTCAAAGAAATTAAGATTGAAGATGCAAGAAAGAAGAAGAAAAATAGAAATGGGAAAATTAGAATAAACAAAAGCAATAATTTTGCTTATGTTGCAGATGCTCCAAGAAAGAAATGTGAGAAATGTGGCTCTGTAAATCACCTAACTCATCTTTGCAAAAAGGAAGTTAGTAAGCCAGTTGAAGGAGACTGCAAATACAATGAAGCTAATTTAAATGACCCCTACTCATTTTGTGACAAGTTTGACTGCATTTCCTACAATTTGAAAGTAATTAAAGGCTGTCACAAGTTGAGAGTAGACCTCAAAGACACAATGATTGGGTCTACAGGAAATGGGAAAAATAAAGAACAGTCACTGAATTCTATTTTATCTGAAACAACTCAATCAACTTCTGCTAGATCAGTTAACAAGAAAAAAGTACACAACATTGCTTGGGTTGCTAAACACACTTAAAACTCATTGTGTGCAGGGCAAAGTGAAGAAGGTCATATGGATCATTGACAGTGGATGTTCCAGGCATATGACAGGTGATAAAGCCCTGCTATCACAATTTGAGGAGAAGGTTGGCCCTTTGGTGACCTTTGGAGACAACATCAAAGGATTCACAATGGGATATGGCAAGATTGTTTCTGGAAATATTGTCATTGATGATGTAGCACTGGTAGCTGGTATTGAAGTGAATCTTCTTAGTGTCAGCCAATTTGCAGACAAAGGTTTTGAAGTCTTATTCAACAAAGAAGAATGCACTTTTATCAGGAAGAAAACTGGTGAAGTTGCTCTGAAAGGAGCAAGGAAAGGAAGCTTGTTTATTGCAGATTTGGACTCAACAAATGAGGGTGGAATTTGTTGCTTCTACACCAAGGCATCCACAGAGCAAAACAAACTTTGGCACAAGAGACTCTCACATCTAAACTACAAAGGCAATCAACACTCTGGTCAAGAAAGAGTTGGTGAGAGATATGCCAAAGTTGGAGTTTGCTCAAATTGAAGTTTGTGAGGCCTGCCAGAAAGGAAAAATGAAAAGATCAAGTCACAAGTCAAGATCTGTGAATTTCATAAGTGCATCTTTGTAACTTATTCACATGGACTTGTTTGGGCCAGTAAATGTCTTATCAATTTCAAGGAATAAATATGCACTTATGATGGTGGATGATTTCTCAAGATACACCTGGGTAGAATTTATGCATTCTAAGGATGAAACTCCACACATCATTATTGAGCACATAAAGAAGAGAAAAATAGGCTGAAGATCATAATTATGTGAAAATATTGAGAAGTGATAATGGTACAGAATTCAGAAATGCAACATTGAGTGAATCCTGCAAAGGCAAAGGCATTGTCCAAGAATTTTCTACAGCTAGAACACCTCAACAAAATGGTGTAGTTGAGAGAAAGAATAGAACATTAGTAAAAGCTGCAAGGACAATGCTGCAAGATGCCAACTTGCCAACCAGTTTTTGGGAAGAAGCTGTTAACATTGCAGGCTACACTCAAAACAAATATCTTATCAACAAAGTGCATGGCAAATCATCCTACTCAATCATGTCTAAAAGGAAACCTACAGTAAAGCATCTTCATGTATTTGGAAGCAAGTGCTACATTCCAAAAGACAACTCTGAATATGTGGGAAAATTTGACTCAAAAGTTTTTGAAGCAATTTTTCTGGGATATTCATTGGAGAGAACTGCTTACAAGGTTTATGCGATTGATCAAAAGAAAATCATCGAGAGCACAGATGTGACTTTTGATGTTGACAAATGTCCAGGTTTGGAATGCCTTGATGAAAATGAAGCTGAAACCCATGTATTTGAAAATCTTAACATCAACAGTGATTCTGATGAAGATGGTGAAGACAATGCACAACTAATAATAAATGAAGAATCTACAGGACAAGAGAATCATGGAAATGGAAGCTCATCTCAAACACCTGATTTTGATAGTACAAACTCAGGGGGAGAAAGAGAAGAAGAATCTACAAATCATACCAATAATGAAGAAAATGATGAAGGCACCAGCCAACAAACTCACACCAGAAAATGGGATAGAAGTCATAACACAAATACAATAATTGGTGATCAAAATGCTGGTATAAAGACTAAGAGTGCAACTGCTAATGAGTGCCTACATGCATGCTTTCTATCTCAAGTTGAGCCCAAGAAAACTGAAGAAGCTCTAATGGACCCTGATTGGATATCTGCTATACAAAAAGAACTCAATCAGTTTGAAAGAAATAAATTTTGGGAGTTAGCTCCTGCACCAAAGAATAGAAGTATAATTGGAACAAAGTGGGTGTACAGGAATAAGATGGATAAAAATGGTGTGGTTACCAGAAACAAAGCAAGGTTGGTTGCAAAAGGCTACTCACAGGAAGAAGGAATTGATTATGATGAAACTTTTTCTCCAGTTGCAAGACTTGAAGCAATAAGGATTTTTTTAGTATTTACTGCACACTCAAATTTCAAAGTGTATCAAATGGATGTGAAAAGTGCATTCTTAAATGGTGAGTTAGAAGAAGAAGTGTATGTGCAACAGCCACCTGGCTTTGAAGATCCAGGATTTCAAAATTTTGTGTACAAACTACTCAAGGCTCTATATGGATTAAAGCAGGCACCTAGAGCTTGGTATGATACATTATCAGAATATCTGCTTAAACATGGTTTTACTAGAGGTACCATAGACAAAACGCTCTTCTACAAAAATAATGGTAATGACATGATTCTAGTCCAGATCTATGTAGATGACACTCTAAAAATGAGAAGTTGTGCCAAAGATTCTCTAAGCTTATGCAGAGTGAATATGAAATGATCATGATGGGGGAATTGAGTTATTCTTGGACTTCAAGTTAGTCAAAGAAATGATGGAATCTTCATCAGCCAAACTAAGTATGTCAAGGATTTATTAAAGAAGTTTGGTATGGTTGATTGTTCACCTGCTTCTACACCTATGTCTACAGCAACAAAGTTGGATGAAGATAGGAAAGGCAAGAGTGTAGATATTTCAAGTTATAGAGGAATAATTGGATCATTGCTTTACTTGACTGCAAGTAGACCAGACATAATATGTGCAACATGTCTTTGTGCAAGATTTCAAGCCAATCCAAAAGAATCACATTTGATGGCTGTTAAAAGAATTTTCAGATCCTTGAAGGGGACTCCTAACTTGGGATTATGGTATCCGAAAGGAACTGGTTTTGAAGCTGTTGGTTATACAGATGTAGATTTTGCTAGATCCAGGGTGGACAGAAAGAGTACAAGTGGGAGTTGTTAGTTTCTTGGACAAAGACTTGTATCCTGGCATAGCAAGAAACAACAATCTGTGTCAACTTCCACAGCTGAAGCTGAATACATAGCTGCTGGAAGTTGATGTGCTCAAGTGCTTTGGATTAGGAATCAACTAATGGATTATGGCCTAGTGATACGCAAAATTCCCATTATGTGTGACAATACTAGTGCTATATCTATTGTGGCTAATCCAGTTAATCACTCTAGAATAAAGCACATTGATGTAAGGTACCATTTTATTAGAGAACATGCTGCAAATGGTACCATTGAGCTTATTTTTGTTCCAACAGAAAAACAACTAGCTCACATTTTAACTAAACCTTTGGATGAAGCTACTTTAACTAGACTTATAGGTGAAACTGGAATGCTAAATTCTTCATCCTAAGGCAAGAACTCAGCTAGTGTGTTGCAACAGATTAATTTCCAGTAAATTAAAATTAATTTGATTTTATTAAAAATTAACTGAAATATGAAGTATAAATATTTCAGAAATCTCTGCATATTTGTTCTTCAAAAATAAATTCAACTTGGAAGTTTTCAAATTCGAACTAAAGTGCTCAGCTGGTGATTTACATTCTTAATATGTAAAATTATCACAAGGAAAAATTAAAATTGATCAAGAGTATAGAGAACTGAGTTCTCAATAAGTCTAATTGACTTATCGACAAGTCATTTTAAGACTTCTCGAATGAGTCCTCGACAAGTCAATTTACTGACTTCTCGAGTGACTCCTCGATAAGCATTATTATGACTTATCGATAAGTCACTGTAGAGTTCTCTATAAGTGTTAACTTACAGAGTTCTCTACAAGTATTATTTGTAGACTTATCAATAACTCAAAACTGAAATAATTTAAACTAATAAATTATTCTGGTAAAAATACTCTTGGCAAAAATATTCTGATTTTATTCTGAATTTATTCAAATAAAAATTAGAAACTTTTTAATCCAAATTGGACAAACTGGGTATTTATTTTCCATCTCAATATCTCAATCTTTATTTATTTTCTACAAAATAAATAAAATGACTTATCGAGATGTCTCTTATTTCAAAATTAATTCTCACTAAGTATACTTCAAACGTCTATTTTTGACTTCTCGACAAGTCATTAGCTTTTACTATAAATATCCAGACTTCTCGATACATATACATACTTACATTTTTGAGAACTCAAGTGACCTAGCCTTTCAATCCAAAATCGATTTCTCTCTCATTTTTACTCATTTCTCAAAAAAAAATCTTACCCATTCATTCTCATCAATCAACAATGGCACTCAATGTTGTTAGAGCCACTATTCCAGAGAAGGGAACAAACTACCTCGCTTTTACTGATGCTAACCAAGCTCCTAACAGTTTCAAGGGGTTTGTTAAAATTTTGGATGAATCTTATCTTGCAGGAGCTTTGACTTCCAATCATGTTCTGTATCTGGATATTCTTCATGAATTTTGGACTACATCAATGGTAAAGACTAATATGACTAACAACTTTCTCTCTATGGTGGTGACCTGCACAGTTGGAGGCCAATAAATTGAGTTTAATTACCAAGATGTGAATAGAGTTTTGGGGCTTCCAACTGAGAATCTGGTGGAGGTGCCAACTCCTGATGAGCTAATTGAGTTTATGGAATCATCAACTATGGTGGAAGAATCAACCTGTCAAGCTTAAACAAGACAAATCTAAGGAATGAGTGGTCTTTGATTCTGTGGTGAGGGCCTTCACATGTATGAAGATAGGGTATGACAATATTTCAAGTGTGGTGCAAAAGTCGGGGTACTCAATTGCCCATAATAGACACTTGAATGTTGGTCTATTGATCCTGGAAGAACTTACAACCAGGCTAACAATGCCCCTGTCAGCTAGAGGTAAGGAAATATTCTTTCCTAGGTTTATTATGTCTACTTTAAATAATAAAGTAACAGACATACACTTATTAAATGGTATTGATAGTACAAAAATTGGCAATTGTAAGCAAGTGTCCAAAAAAATATTTGGCTCACTTACTACAAAGAATAAGTTAAATGTAAGTCTGAAAATCACTCCATTTATGATGGAGAGGTTTAGGACTTACCCTTACCCTATGCCAACATGAGATCCAATGCACAACCTAGCACAACCATGGTCCCTGAACCTGTGGAAGTACAAACACAGGAACACCCATAGGGACCTTCCCAAGTTGAGAATATTTCTTCAAAACCTGTAGAAGCTAGTAAACCAACAACCCCATCCTCTCAAAAGGATGAGGTGAGTAAAAAGAAGAGAAAAGGGGTAACCTTGACAGTTTTGCAAGAGAGTGGTGAGGACCAAATTGAAATTGAATCACCCCTGGTCAAGAGACCAAAAAAGAGTAAGAAAACTGAGCTGATCACTCAAGACACCTCCGTATCTTCCCAACAGGATGCAGTTGTAAAAATGGGGACTAAACAGACTCTAGATTCATCCTCTCAACAGGGTGTGTCTATTGAAATGAGCATTCACCCCAATGCACCTTGTACAGAGTCTGCATAGCCTGCACCTGAAGCAATTCAAG
Organism: Apium graveolens; assembly: GCF_009905375.1. Classification (NCBI taxonomy): domain Eukaryota; kingdom Viridiplantae; phylum Streptophyta; class Magnoliopsida; order Apiales; family Apiaceae; genus Apium; species Apium graveolens. Next base: position 37,405,854 of record NC_133647.1, read on the forward strand.
TGTATGGTAGGAGGAATAAAGATGGCACACACAGTGAGGGCACACCTTTTGAAGCTCCCTCATCCATTCAGGGGGAGCTGCCAACACTCACACCTGAGCAACATCTCTAATCTCTAAAATTTCTTCTCTTCCAACTGCACTTAAATCTAATTCTGAAATACAAGATAAATCAAGTGACTTGGTTCAATAAACCTTGCTCACCATCCAGACACCTCATTTAGATGGTGAGAGGCTACTAGCTGGGGTAGACCTTGATGACACCATCAAACCCATGGGGGATTCATTAATTTTTACTGAAGACCCATGGATGTCTCAAATGCACATTTAGGTGCAAATCAGTCTTCACAGACTCTAAGGTTTGAGGGTAGTACTCCTGAGGGGGAGCTATCTAAATCCTCTCCAATTCAATTGAAGATTCCTCATGAAGGGACAACTCCCCTCAAAATCCTAGCTGAAATTTCCTTAACAATTGAAGCTGGGAGTACAATTGCCAATGATCCTGTCATAGGGGAGGCAAGTATAGCACTTTCAGGTGATAGTGTGGTGCAAGACACGCAAAGGTTTGATGCTGGTGTACATGACAGTAACTCAGTCATATCCCCTCCAATTCAATTGGAGGTCCCCACTACAAGTGGAGGACAACACACTGTCACAAAGACAGAGCAATCATGAGTAAAACTGTGACTTTAGTCACAGGTGGTCCTGATCTCCTACAACAACCATCAACCTCTCAACCACCATAACCACACCCTGTCTCTAACTGGCTCCAAGAAACTGCTTCTCAGACAAATCTTGAAGAATTTAGGGTAGATCAGCTTGGAGGCCTAGCACAAATCTCTCAACAATTGCTGACTTCTGACATGTCTAACAAGGACTATCAAGCAATCATGTTCTCCTATCAATCAGATGTCTAAGAACAACAGAACAAATAGTTAATGAAGTTGAACAGGATGGAAACTGTGATGCTTGGCTGAACAAGGACTATAATCTAGATATGGAGGATGTTCTAGCTAGGTTCAGGGAATACTACTTGACAATTATGGGCAGCAATTTAAGGCACTGACACCTAGTGAAGTCTATGATGCAGTCAATGAAGTCTCAAAGGCTCAACTCAAAGCTTTCCATCTCTTTGGAAAAGCTCTAGAACTGAGATTGATTGGTCATGAAGATAGGATTAGAAAGCTGGTAAATGAGAAGATGAATGAGATTATACCTTCTCAGGTCAAGATCATCTCAAAGTTTAAACAATTTATTGATCAAATGAAAAGATTAGATTTGACCACTATGGAAAAGGATGTCAAAAGTCTGAAACGGTCATTCATTGCTCTTCATGAAGTGGTCCAATAACAAATCACCAATACAAATGACTCAAAGGTCAAGTTGGACCAGCTTCACCAGACCAGATATGAGCCTGCTGTATTGCTCATGGATGGCATCAAACAAGTTATAGAAGCAACATTTGGCACCTCAACATCTACCAGCTCAACTTCCATAAATCTGTAAATCCAATCTCTTCAAAATCGAGTATCAGAATTACAGTCATGCAATGCTTCTCTCAACACAGAAGTCCAGGCTTTGACTTCTCTAGTCAAAAGCCAACAGACAGACATAAAGACCCTAGTGGACTCTCATAAGCACCTTCAAATGCAAAACTCTATTGCTTTGGGAGTCATCATGGGCAAGCTCAACATTCCTCTTCCTTCACTTCCAGAATAAGTGAGGCCTGAAATTTCTACTCCCCTCCTCATGCCTGCCAACAAGACTAAGGGGGAGATAGAGGCTAGGCTGGCAAAATCCAGATCAACTCAATAAGTCCAGGGTGCTGAAAAGAATGTAATTCAAGAAGTTAATCTTGACATGGAGAGACTTATTAGGGCTGCTGAAGGACCTAGTCTAAGCAGAGAATTTGATGAACTGCTCAAGGCCTTAAAAGCTTCTCTCAATAATAATCACTTCACATACAAAAAGGCTCTGGACAAGATAATAAACTTCATAAGAGTGATCATTGTAAATCAGGACAACTTTCTGTAAAAGAAGATAGTGATCAATGTTAATGACTCAGGGATAGACAAATGTATGCAGGTGTCCATCAATTATCTTGTTTCAAGGAGGGCATCTGAATTGGATATTTTGATCAACAAATTCAAAATTATAACTCATGAAGACAGCTTTCTGCTAACTGAATTGAAGAATGCACAAGTGGCTGCTTTTCCTGAAGCATATCTACAGCCAAGCAAGGGTGTAGCATACATCTGTCTAAACACCAAAAACTTCAAATATTTTCAGATCCCTAAACAATGTGTCATGGCCAACAAAAATCTTATCATGATCCTGGAAACTGGATTAAAAGCTAAGAAGAATAAGAACTTTGATGACATGGAGATGATAAAGCTATTGGGGAGATACTTGAATGATGTAGAAGCCAACTTGCCCAAAACTCAAATCTACATGGATGATTTGGATGATGATGAGCATAAGAAAGATGATCAAATCCTTCTGGCTCAAATCCAAGTCAATCTAGTAAGCCATCTGGCAGCAAGGGTGGTGAAAAGAAGAAGGAGGATGACAAGAAAAATGATGAGAAGAATAGAGCTAATGTGAGAAGAAGTAAAAGAAGGCATGATGGCTCAGAACCACAACAAACCCAAAAAATCCAAACAGTCCTAGCTCAACCTTTATCTCAACCTTCAAAATCAACTATCTCAAACATTATACCATCTCAAACCTCAAAACCCAAATTTCTATACAAATAAACGGCCAACTCTTTCCTAAAAATTTAATTCACCATAAGCCAAACAAGTCCCAAGAAAATCACAACCTTACCATCAGCCAAATCTCAAATCTGTTGGGAGAAAGCCTAAGAAATCTAAGCCTACAGAAAAAGGAGAAGTCACTAAAAGGGCCATCTGGAACTGTTTCAAGCAATCTGACTTTCTACCTTTGAATTGGTGCATCTCAGATGAAGATTATTTTCAATAACTTGCTGAGGAAATAGTCAGAGTTTGGGTTGTATCTCTAAGGGAAGTTAGAATTTTCTATGAAGATAGGTCATTCACCATCCTTGGCTGCACTTTAATGGATTCACTTTCTCCCTCAGAAATCAAAAGAGTGATAAGTATGCTAAAGGATAAGGATTTTACTACTAGAGCATGGAGATTAATTCTGGCTAAATGGTTGATTAAGAGAGAAGAAAGAAGAAAAAGGAATGATGAATATAAGGAAAGAAAGAGAAGGTATGATGAGGAACTTGAAATGTTCATAAAAAGGTCAAAATAATTGAAAGCAAAATGAAGGAGCTGGAATATCTAAAGATGGGAAGTTTCTCAACATCAAAGCTGGTCAATTCTCAAGGTTTAGATTTGATTTACTAAATAGTGGTTATCCAAGGGATGTCAGGTTCAAACTAGTAGAAGCTCTAAGTGGAACCCCTATTGTAGAAGAACTTGAAATTTATGTTCAGTTAAGGGATATTCTTAGAGAAGAAACAGAAGCAAAAACAGTCTTTACCTGGCCCTTGTAACTACTTAAACCTTGTAAATCTTCTATTGTATAAAAGTTGTAATTGTGTCAATTTTCATGTAATTACTTTACTTTCCATTTTAGCTTGGGGTTAGTCTTGTAAACAGGAATGAATTTGTGTTAAGCAATCTTCTCACAAATTGGGGGAGATTGTTGTACAAGACATGTCTGTACCACAACAAGACTAAGTCAAATTGCCAACCCTAAGTAAGTTGAATTGTTATATTAGTTTGCATTTGTACTTGTAACATTTTAAAGTATGTAAAAATGCAAAAGAGCATACTGGAGTCTTTTTCAATTCAATTGAAGACATGCAGTTTGGAGATATCGACAAGTCATTTCTTCATTAGAGAACTCAGAGTTATCGATAAGTCAACATTCATTAGAGAACTCTGAGTTATCAATAAGTCAAATTCCACTAGAGATCTCAGAGATATCGATAAGTCAAAATCCACTAGAGAACTCTAAGTTATCTACAAGTCAAAGTGAAGATATGAAGCTGAGAGACTTCAACAAGCCAAAGTCTCTTATAGAGAACTCAGAGACCTCTACAAGTCAAATTCACTATGGAGTATTAGAGATCTCGATAAGTCAATATACGTATCGAGATTTCAAGATCTCTATATGCCTAACTGGAGATCTCAAGGTAAATTCTTAAAGTACAAATTGTAGATCAGTTCAATATCCAAGATCTACAATCAACAAACAGTCCAACCAGTTGGATTGACAAGTCTACAAAAAGCAGCTTGAAGGATGTGCAAGATCAATGGTGAAGATTAACTAAAAAAGGAAGATCAAAGTAATCACAGGGTGCTAAAGATATGTTAAGCCAGAAATAAAAGATTCACTTTTCCTAAAATGGAAATGACAAGTGACAGTTTACTAAATGTTAATAGCATGTCTTATTGTACACTGTGTAAACCAGCAGTTAACAGAATTATAAAGTTAAAACTGGTCCTTTATTAGTAATAACAAATTAGATAGAAAAATCTTGTAACACTCTCAAGGAGAAGCTAAGCTCTTTATCAACAAAGAGCCTAGAAATTTTGTAGCAAAACATTCTTAATTTTAATATAAAATTAAGTGAGTTTTGAAAGATCTGTGTTCTTTATTATTGCATGTTCAATTTCTGCATTAACACATTTCACTACAAAATTTGATTTACTTTGTTCAACCTTAAAAAATTCAAGAAAAGCACAAAAACACCTAAAAAACATTCACCCCCCCCCTGTGTGTTATTCATTTCCTAACATCCTTTATAGATTAAGTTAATTTATGGAGTAATATGAGAAGTCTTTTATATAAAGCACTTATAGCTTATGATTTCTTTTGTATTCTTCTTCTTTCGATATATATTTATGAATCGAAGAATACTTTAATTACAACCTCGGAGTTGTAATTGACCTTTAAGCTTGTTGGCTTAAGGATGTAATGTATACTTGTGTATTGATGATTATATAGTCAAAGTATACTTTCAACTTCAAGCTCAGTTTATAAGATTTATTAGTCTTAGCCAAGATCCAAATAAACTAAGTGCAAGTAATTGGCTTAAGATTTTTTCTTTTGAAGTTTAGACGAATAAGTAGTTTATATATCGGATTATAACCCCGCGTAACACTAAAGATGTTAGAAGGGGTTTTACGATATGTCTCGTAATTATTTATATACATGATATGTGTTAGCCAAGATCCAATTAAATAAAGTGCAATTAATTGGCTAACTCATGGATTTGATTCGCCTTTAAGTTTAACGGATAATTACGAAGTGTTTATATATCGAGTTATAATCCCCCGGAACACTAAAGATGTTAGAAGGGATTATGCTATACTTCGTAATATTTTATGTGCATGATATTTATTAGCCAGGATCCAAATAAATAAAGTGCGAGTAATTGGCTAACTCGTGAACTTAATCCGTTATGTTATTTGATAAATTATGGAGTGTTTATAGATCGATTTATAATCCCCCGGAACACTAAAGATGTTAGAAGGGATTATACGATACTTCATAATATTTTATGTGACCGATATTTGTTAGCCATGATCCAAATAAATAAAGTGTGAGTAATTGGATAACTCGTGAACTTGTGTCAAATATAATCTCACCCTTGGAGATTAAGTACTCTTCTTTATGGATCTTCTTTTTGAAATGAATTTTTGAAGATCAAGTACTTATTCGAATTTTGAGTTCAATATGTTATCTTTTCGCTTGAGAACTTTCTTTATAAGAGATCTAGTATTAAAAATTTAAATGAAGTAGATAAGTTAAGTACAAAGCTCAAATAAAAAGAACTCAAATAAGAAGCTAAAAGTTACCACTTTTGAGAAACGGTCAGAAAGTTCGCCGGAAAAAATCGCCAGAGGTTCGGCCGGATTTTGGCACTTTGGTCGAATTTGGGCAGCCCTTCGGGAGGCCGGAGAGCGATAACGGATGAGCTCACGTGGTGGGAAAAATTTTGGTTGGGTGAAGCTAAACTTGGGTTTCAAAAACCTTGTATATATGTATATATATATATCTAAGAAAGGTTTTTGAGAAGAAGTATGTGTTTAGAATTTGAAAGAGATGGAGAGATGATACTTCTTGAAAAATCCTAGAAACTTTGAGTCTCTTTAGATTGAAGAAAACGGGTTGGGGTAGGGGTTTATTTATAGGAGAAGTTGGTTGGACTGAATGGTGGAGATTTAAGAAGAATGGATGATGGATGATGTAAGTGGCATGAATTGATGACATGGAAAGCAAAGTGTGTTAGTTATGTTTCTTTTCCACTTGACATATGAGACAAACAAGTTTATAGAGATTCAAATCTCAACTTATTTATAAATATAATAATATATATATTCCTTTTTCTTTTAATCATTGTTTAATCACTTAATCAAGCATTAAGCACCAATAATTATGACCATCTTAAAAACTCCTAAATAAATACCATAAAAAATATGATAATATCTAAATATTATAAAATTATTTCCTGCAAATTTTGGTCAACCTTGATCAATGGTAACTAGGTCAAACATGGTCAACCGTGGGACTAACTGCCTCGATTTTTGTGCCCAGACAAAAAATCTCGAAATATTACAAACATTTTACAGTACTTAGAAAATACCATTTAAATTATCCATACCAAATTTCAAGTCATTTTATTGTGTGGACATATTATCTAAAATTAAGAAGATTGCATGAGCTTTCGTGTCCGAGTAAAATTCCATTGGTCTTGAAATTAAATATATGGATCTTTTGACCAAAGTTTTGACTTGAATAAATGCTAAAAATATACTTCCTAATATATAAAATATAGTTGGATGGTAGGAAATATTTTTGAGTATTTTTGAATAATTCTCTCCGAGAAATGCTGATTTTACGAAACAGGAGAACATTACTATAAGTATACATGGAATAGGTTATAAAACTGGATATTAATATTTCAACCATAAATATTAATAAACTTTGAAAAACTCGTTTGGTTGATGTGAGAATATATTTTGAAGCGAAGAGTAAAATATTTTCGATATATAGCACGAGACCTCTAAAGAATATTTCTGCAATATTCCTTTTTTGAGCTTGTCACTTTATTGATGTTGTAACAGAGATTTAAGAAATATCATATCTTGATTATTTCTTCTTTGATAATATTTCCTTAGAGATATATTCCATAAGAGATAAATTTTGATGATTCATAATACTGGAATATCTCTTTTATATTTATATATGTAATATAAATATATTTGAAAAATAATTTTGCTAGTTTGACCATTTGACTTAGATTTGGATCAATTAACTTCATGTCCTAATGGAGAGTATATATGTGTATTTAAATTTTATGTTTAATCATACAAATACCAAAATAAATAACATATCAAAGATATTCCTTCAACTTTGTCTAATCTCTATTAAATACCATCAGATTTTAAAGAATTTTTTCTAATCTAAATTGAGTACCTTTTGATTTTAAGAATCCAAAAAAATCCTTTAAAATATTGATTGCATACACCCCTCTTAAGGTTTACTAATGGTTTGGTTTGGTTACTGATTGAAATTTTTAAAATTGAATTTATTTTGAATTAGCTTTAATTTTTACTTCCAAACCGATCGAAATAATCGAATCGAGATGCACATTTGGATTGTGTTAGATATTAAATGCAAAGAAATGTAACAAATAGGTGGTGAATGTGTTTCTTAGATTTTACTGGGTCGTCAAAACTGTTAGGATAGTGGTCGAACAAAGCATTTTAGAAATTTTAGAGATTTTATGTTTAACAGTAATCACACAAACACAATACATCAAAAACTCACTTAATTGTCTTAATTAAGTTTGTCTTACTACAAATCTGTGTTCTTAGAAAATAAGAACTCGGCTACTATCTTGAGAAAATATAAGATTTTTCTAGATCTGTTTCTTAGTTCTAAACTAAGGACTCATGCATGCTTTATAGACTAGCAACACGGGTTTACAAAACTTGCATTAAAATATACTAAACCAATTTCTAAAGCAACCTTGTCTATATCCTTTTCTGGTGTTAGCAAATCTATGCAGAATCTTCCAGGTCTATGACCATCCTTTTTCCAATGAATCTTGGCCCTTGATCTTGTATTCTTCAAGCTGCTTTTATATTCTTTTCAAACTCATTTTCCTTCTTAATCTCAAATCCAAGATTGGCTTTCTTGAGATTATTTCTCAATTTATGACAACTTGTCATAACCTTCATATTGCAAGGAATGCAGTCAACTTATCACAGAAGGAATAGGGATCTTCAGCCACAGCCTCATTCTACTTTTATTCTCCCACTTTTGGCTCATTGACAACCTTTCTACAAAGGTGAGTTAGATGATTTCTTGAGCCACATTTTTGACATTGCTTCTTTGGAGCATCTGCAACATATGCATAATTGTTGCTTTTGTTTATACCTATTTTCCATTCCTGTTTTTTTCCAGTTTTCTCAGTCTTGATCTCCTTGATTGGTAGCTTGGCTCATTGTAGGCTTCTTTCTAATTTCAGCAGTACGGGTGGTTTCAACTTTATTCTTCTCATTATCCTCATCTGCAATTTATTGCTTGATGACCAACTCAACTTCACTGAAATTAACCTCACGGGCTTTGAACAAAGGCACACTCACATTTTTCAGCATCGTGGGAACATCATGATTCACTATTTCTTTTCATGTGTCAGCTTCAACTTTCTTGTGAGAATCAAATTTTCATAGTCCAACCCAATAGTTATGTTAGCACATGGTTTGTTTTTTTCTCGATATTATCCAACCAAGTGAGATACATTCTTGTATGATTTGAGCTTCAAATCATTTTTCCCAATCTTCTCTCTCAACAATGCTTCTATTTCTTCAGCACATTTTAGCTTGTTCATGAGGTACTCATTTTTATGTCTGACTGTCTCAAGACCAACAAGCTGCAGTTCTAGCTCTTTTTTTTTAATTTCAAGTTTCTCATTTATTTTTGACAGCCTACTTAGTTCCTCAGTAGCTGTCATCATGCTTGTGTGGATATGAAACATCTCTACACTCATTTTCTCAACAGTTTTTTATATTGGATTGTATTTAAATCAATTATGGTTATATTTGGTACCTCTGATTTTAATGCAGATGATTCTCCTTGCTTTAGAGCCATGAGAGCATAATTTCCAAATTCTTTACGGTCATCCTCTTCATCTGTATCATCACACCTATTGCCTTCTGCAATATAAGCCTTTTTTCTGTTGCTTTCTCAAGAGTGTTTCATACTTTGCTTCTAGTTCTAGATAAGCTTTGTCCTTCTTCACCTTCTTTGGATTTCTACACTCAGTGGCAAAATGACCTAACTCGTCATAATTATAGCATTTTATCTTTAATTTGTCAACAGATCTTGTTCTGTAGCCACTTTTACCAGCTGAGTTAAACTGAGTTTTTCCTTTCCAATTGATGTTGTTGTTGAATGTTTGACCTTTACTCTTGAATAACTTTGGCTACTTAACACTTATGTTAGAGAATTTTCTTGCAAGGTAAGCCATTGACTGATCCATCTCATCCAGTTCATCAAGGGTGTATAATTCATCCTCTTCTAATTCCAGTATGACTTGCTTCTATGGTTCCTTATTTTTCTGCTCAATAATTTAAACAGCTGGAGTTTGAGCTTCTAGTTCATCTTTAGATGACTTACGGTCATTGGCAACCAATGCACTAGTTCCATCAACAACATGTCCTTGACCAGCTCTCAATGATTTCCTTTGTAACATTTCCAGCTCATAAGTCTTCAAGGTCCCATCCAAGACTTCCAGTGTCATTCTGTTTAAATTTGACTACTTCTCTAATAACAGATATTTTTTGTTCCAAATGTCCATGAAGAGTGAGCAAGAATTTAAGGTTGACCTCTTCAGCTTCATAGTACTTGTCATGAAGCTGCAAATCATTTATCACCTTATTGAACCTCTCAAAAACATCAGTTATACTTTCCTTAGGTTTAGTCATAAAATCCTCATATTGTAACACAAGATTCTTCTTTGATTAGATCTAACCTCTTATGTTCCCTCTCACGGGATTTCAATTTTATCACAAATCTATTTAGCAGAATCGCAGTTGATAAAGTTGTTGTACATTAAATTATCAAGAGACTCAATTAATATGAGTTGTAAACTACTATCCAGTGAACTCTTTTCTCTTTCAGGCTCTGTGTAGGTTAAGGGATCTCCAGGTGCAAAATGTGCTGGTATGACCATGTCTTCATATATAGATTCAGAAACCCCTTTCATAGGAATGAAAGGTCCATTTTTGAGAATCTGAATGTACATAGGGTTGGCCATCCTTATTAACAACATCATTTTCTTTTTTCATAGTGTGTAGTTGATCTTGTTAAAGGCAGGTATCTTGATACTGCTTAATTTCTAAGCACTCATTCTTCCAAGATCTTTATTTGTTTTCTTTCTAATTTTACTCTGATACCACTTGTTAGATATTGAATGTAAAGAAATGTAACACAGAGAAGGGGGTGAATGTGTTTCTTTGATTTTACTTGGCTATCAAAACTGTTTGGATAGTGGTTGAACAAAGTAGTTAAGAATTATAGAGATATTATATTTAATAGTAATCACACAAACACATTATATTAAAAAATCAATTAATTTTATTAAGTTTTTCTTGCTACAAATCTATGTTATTAGAAAATAAGAACTCAGCTACTATTTTGAGAGAATACAAGATTTTTCTAGATCTATTTGTTACTTCTAAACTAAGGACCCGTGCATGTTTTATAGACTAGAAACACGGGTTTAAAAAACTTACACTAAAATATACCAAACCAGTTTCTAAAGCAACCTTGTCTATCTCCTTTTCTGGTGTTAGCAAATTTGTGTAGAATCTTGCAGGCCTGTGATCATTATTTGTCCAGTGAATCTTGGCCCTTATATTATATTCTTCAAGATGCTTTTGTAGTCTTTCCAATTCAGTGAATGAATTGTTTGTTGATTGATAATCTTGAACTTGAACTTTTATGTATTCTGAATTTGAGATAGTATGTCGAGATCTCATTTTGTTCTGTAGAGAAGTGACATATCGATAAGTATAATGACTTATCGATATCTTGAGTTCACTACATATATATTTGACTTGTCGAGATCTCCAGTTCTCTACATGTAAAATAACTTGTCAACATCTCCAGTTCTCTACATGGGCTTTTGACTTGTCGACATCTTGACTCCTCTACTTGAAGTATTTGACTTGTCGATATCTCCGAGATCTCTATATGTAGAAATGACTTGTCGATATCTCTGAGATCTATACATGTAGAAATGACTTATCGATATCTCTGAGATCTCTATATACACATTTTAACTTGTCGATACCTCTGAGATCTCTATATACACATTTTAACTTTTTGATATCTCTAAGATCTCTACATGCGGAAATGACGTGTTCATATCTCTTGGGACTTCTCTACACGTCATTTTAGACTTCTCGACTGACTTCTCAATATCCCTTGATTTGTGACTTGTCGATATCTTGACATGGAACATTTTTCCTAAAGCAACATTATTCAACTCCAAACTTCTATACTTTTCTCTTAGGCATGATCAAGACTTGATCTTCATCCAGAGTTTATTCCTTAGCTTCAAAACTGTTCACAGAAAAATCCCCAATCTAATCTACTAAACATTTTTACAGACTCAAAGAACACAATTATAGAATAAAAACATTGATTATCATATACCTTAATCTTAGGGCTGTCAATATGACTTAATCTTGTTATTATACAAGCATGTCTTGCACAATAGATTGCAACATTGATATACATATATTAGTAATGTCAATTACTAATAAAATTATAATTTATAAAATATGTGAAAACTCAAACATATCAAAACCTAATCTTAATATATCTTATTCTAATATATTAATGGTTATGTATGTCTCATATTTTCATTATTTTTATTTTTAATCAATAAAAAAACATAAAAAATGATCGCATTTTTCTTGTCTTCTTACTTCTCTTTAATTTCTCGAGGTCAATTTTTAAATTTTTTTTAATATAATTAAAATATAAAATATAAATTTATTATATGATACAGACTTTCTATTCTTATTTTCAAGTTCAATTTTAATTTAATGTCTAACTTTATTTTAGATAAAAAAGGGTTTTTGTGGACTAAAAACCTGAGTGTGTTAGTATTTAATGCTAGGGTTTGTGAGTTTCGAGGTTTAATGGTTGTTCTTGCGTTCGGGACTATCGGTCCTTGCAAGATGCCTACGTATCTCTGTATTGTAGAAAATAAAGCCAAAAAATGTAGTTCTGGGTTGAGGGGTAGAGCCCTTTATATAGAGGTGAGTCTAGGGTTAGACTTCTGTTGGGAGACTTGGTGGACAAGTTTCCAACTTAGATGGTGATTAGGAGTCCTATTGAGGAAGGAGCTTCAGAACCTTCTGTGTAGGACTTTGAGTCCGTTTAGAACACATGTCTCTGCCCTTCCAGTCGTATTGGGCCTAGTCCGTGAACAGCTCGTGTTCGTGGACCTTGACGAGCTCATTTAGTGGGCCTTGTCTACATGGGTCGTCTTGAGTCTGCTATGAGTTCGGACCAGACAGGTCTGTATTGGACTTTTAGACAAGAAGCCCAAGTGTAATTAATGCAACTTTTAATGTGTCTTTATCATATATTTTATATCCATATCATTTGCCCCCTAACTTTCGTGAATACTGCTTGAGTTTTCGTGGAAGTTATAATGGTCTAATCGCGACTCGGGGGTACTTTCGGCCCTTCCCGGGTATCTTCCCTTCATGGGTATCGGCCCTTCATGGGTGTCGGCCCTTCACGGGTATCTGCCCTTCATGGGTATCATCGCTTTATCGTAAAGTGTGGAGCGACCTACACATTTACAATGACTTGCTAGTGCGAGTATACACACTTAAGGTCTTTGCACATGCTATTTGGATAGTGTTTAACACTAAACGGCTCTATCCGGGGCTAAAAAGTGAGCGTCTATCACCCCTTAACCTTCGTTAAGGTTAATTATAGGGTGAAAGCTGCTAACTGGCCCTAATCGGGGCTAATCGGTCCTAATAGGGGGATAATTTCCATGTACAAGTTGCTAATTAGGCTTAAAAGAGCCAAATTTTAAGCTAGAATTCACTAATTGGCCTTAATCGAGGCTAATCTGCCCTAATCGGGGCTAATTAAGATCAATCAGCATGCATAAGACACTAATTATCCCTAATTCATAGTAATTATGAGTGGACGGGTTAAACGGCCCTAATCTGGGCTAATGTCATCATACAAATCACTAATTCCCCCTAATTTGGGATAATTACGCTTAATATACACTAATTGACCCTAATCTTGGCTTAATTTCACTAATCGGCCCTAATCTGGGCTTAATCTTAAAATCCTGAAAATTTTAAAAAAATTATAATTTTTCTGATTTTTTTTTTTAATTTTTTTTGAAATTTTTCAAAATTTTTGAAGGGGGGTCATCGGGGTCAAACAGAACCTCCTGCTGCAGGAGGCTCTCCTCGGCCTCATGCCCCCAAATGTGGGTTGGTCGGCCTGTTAGAGCAGAAGCTCTTGGTCGGCCTCCTCCTGGTCGGCCTGGAGGAGGTTGCCCAGGGGTTCCTGCCCCCTAATTTTTTTTTGAATCTCTCACTCAGAGTCCAGGTCTTTTACATACCTTATCATGCCCTTGTTGCTCTTGATTGTCCATGGAATTCATTTCGTGGTTGCCTTTGAGTTCCTCATAGCCCTATCACGGCTGTTTCAGTGAACGTTCTGTACTCATCTCAGTGGACGTTCTGTACTTGTTCTTGCTAAACGTTTTGTGTTCTATTGACTTGTCCTTATATGAAGTCTTATACTTCATTGAACTTGTCTAAACTTCTTTTGTAGGATGTTATGTACTTCAACCAACTCGTTCTCGTAGATGTTCTAGTCTTCACGAAACTTGGTTCTGTTGAGAGTTATCATTTTCAAGAAATCTCCAAAGGACCTCCCGAGAGGGTTTCCGGAGCAACCTTTGAAGGCCTCAGGGCTCTCCTACAAGAGCTTTTAGTAAGACAAAAGGCCTTAATTTTTTGGATGGTAGGCCAAGTCCACTACGGAGGCAAGTTTTGGCCGTCATGGCTCTAGCACGGAGGCTCCTGGTAGGCATGCAAATTGTGGTTGTCATGGCTCTGATACGGAGGCTCCTGGTTGGCCAAAAGGCCTTAATTTGTTGGCTGGTCGGCCGGAGCTTCCCCGCATGAAAATTGTGGCCGTCATGGCTCTGATACGGAGGCTCCTGGTATGCCAAAAGGCCTCAATTTGTTGGTTGCTCAGCCGAAGCTTCCCCGCATGCAAATTATGACCGTCATGGCTCTAATACGGAGGCTCCTGGTAGGCCAAAAGGCCTCCATTTGTTGGCTGGTCGGTCGGAGCTTCCCCGCATGCAAATTTTGGCCGTCATGGATCTGATACGGAGACTTCTGGTAAGCCAAAAGGCCTCCATTTGTTGGCTAGTTGGTCGGAGCTTCCCTGCATGCAAATTGTGGTCGTCATGGCTCTAAAACGGAGGCTCCTGATAGGCCAAAATGCCTCCATTCGTTGGCTGGTCGGCCGGAGCTTCCTCGCATACAAATTGTGGACGTCATGGCTCTGAAACGAAGGCTCCTGGTAGTCCAAAAGGCCTCGATTTGTTGGTTAGTTGGCCGGAGCTTCCTCGCATGCAAATTGTGGCCATCATTGCTCTGATACAGAGGTTCTTGGGTCAAAAGGCCTCCATTTGTTGGTTGGTCGGTCGGAGCTTCCACGCATGCAAATTGTGGTCGTCATGGCTCTGATACGGAGGCTTCTGATAGGCCAAAAGGCCTGCATTTGTTGGTTGGTCGGCCGGAGCTTCCCCGCATACAAATTGTGGCTGTTAGGGCTCTAATACGGAGGCTCCTGATCGGCCATATGCCCCCCATGTGTGGGATGGTCGGCCGGGAGTGGACTTAATGGTGATTAGTATAATCAATCCTCAGTTAAGACTAACAACTTGTGTTTCGCCTCAGCCATGCTTTTCTTATCGTTTCCTAGTGAACGTCATGTTCTTCATGAAACTTGTTTTCGTAGATGTTTTGTTCTTCACCAGGAGAATCTATTGGATTTAGTTCATGGTTTTCTTGGAACCTTCATTTGGGGGACATCCCTATTAGTTCCGGGTGTATGGAGACATTCTTTCAAGGATGTTCTAGTCAGCCTAACCCCTCCACATGGAGGAGTCGGCTTCAAGGACTCTTGGTCGGCCATAGAGACCAAGAACTTGAGGCCTTGGTTGACCGTAAACTCAATGTCTAGAGCTTCTTGTCCCTTCGGGACCTTATTTCGTGGAAGTTTTTGAACTTCAATCTTCTCAAAATCAAGTCGTGGCTTAGACTTTCTTCTCTTTTTTTGTTCGAGGAGTGCCTTGTCGGGTGGGGGCCTCATCTGAGGACCCTTTAGACGGTCAAAGATCTTCATGGATGGCTACTCGGCCTCCTCTGGTCGGCCAAGAGTTCCATTCATGACCCCTCTGATCGGTCAGGGGGAAATATTTTTGCTTTCTTGGACAACATATCTCGATCACGTTCGTGACGGGCCTCGAACATAAACTATCATCTTCGTGTTCTTGATGGGTCCTCATAATTCAAAGGAAGCTTGTTAAACTTGGCCTTAGAGGCTTCTCTGTCGAGGGTTCCTATCTTCCTCATAATTTACCATTGGTTAAATTTGTTCCAATTAGGCGAAAAGCTTCTTGAAGCGGAGATGTGCAGGGCTCATGCCTTGTATCAGGTACATCTCTTCTTTTTAGAACTTTCAATACATTAAATTTAAGGAGGAGCCTGACTGGCTTAAAGCCTCCCTTGGAGGCCGGTCTGCTGGAGCCCTTTTCTGAGGGATATCCAGTTGGTCAAGGGCCTTCTCTAGAGGCTGATCAGCCTTCTTCGGTAGGCTGGAGTCTGTAGTGTAGACTTTAGTCTACCAAATACAATTCGTGAAGTTAGCTTTCTAATATCTTTTTCTTATTAGGTCACCGCCTACTTCGCAACTTCTTTCACTAAAAGTGCAAAATGAAGGAGTGAGCACATGACCTTGGAGGCATTGATGAAGAAACTTGAAAGAAAGTTTCAGGATTGGGATTCTAGAGCTCTCTTAGCATTTATCAACAGTCGAGAGAATTATTCAAGATGGTGGACACCCATGATGATGAGGTGCGCTCTGTTAATATATCCATTGGCTCTGTTCATAGCTCTTACCCGGATATGGTAAATTTGTGGGGCTTTCCTAGCCTTTGGGTTGTTTCTGAGGTTGCCACTATTGGCCAATCATCTGATTTTGGACTATAGATTGTCCTTCAGTGTTTAGGCCTTGCATGGCTTTATTTGTTGTATGTGGCTTTTATCTATTTGCGGTCCTTCATGGACTTGAACATCTACAGTTTGTAACCTAATTGTTTATCATGATTTTATCTATGATCCTTCAGGATCTCCTGCATTTTTAGTTTGATTTCATATTCGTCTTTTATTTTCGGTACTTTGGTCCTTCAGGACTTTTATTCATTAGATGCTCGTGCACTGGTCGACCTTATTCCTCCATTTACTAGTAAGTACTAGGAACATGTATTTCATGTCCTAAACATAATAAACCATCAGGTGAGCTTTTCTTTCTCTTCAACTCCTGATGCCACACTCTTTCTTAAGATCAAGTCTCCTTGGTAAAAGAACCTTTCTTTAACCCTTATATTATAATAAAGGGAGGCTCTTCATTGATGCTCTGCATTGCGGGCGCTGGCCTCCTCGTCAATCGAGAGTGAGACTCATGTCTTCTTCATTGGTTTCCGATTCATTAGCTTCGATCCTAGGGGATCCATGTGCGATTTCAAGGGGCACCACGACCTCAGCTCCGTAATCCAGCATAAATGGGGTAGCTTCAGTAGTCACTTCGCAGGTGGTACGATATGCCCATAGTATAGGCAGCAACTCTTCCACCTAAGTGTTTTTCGAGCGTTCAACCCTCTTCTTAAGTCCATCAAGGATGATTCTGTTAGCAACTTCTGCTTGCCCATTTTCATGTGGATGTGCAACCGAGGTGAAGCAAAGTTCTATGTTGTTATCATCGCAATACTCTCTGAATTTTGCATTATCAAATTTTTTCTTATTATCCGTGACAAGGAAGCCTGGGATTCCATATCGACATATCACATTCTCCCAGAAGAATTGGGCAATTTGCTTGGTGGTTATCTTGGCTAGTGCTTTAGCGTCAATCCACTTTGTAAAGTAGTCAATGGCTACCACAATGAACTTCCTTTACTTCAAGAGGTCTTAAGCACTTCAAGTACAGAATAAAAAAGGACCTTTTGTAAAGAAGGCCTTCAATCAATGAATATCTTAATGCTCTAACCGGCAGCTTGCATGCCGCCTGGGCATCATTAGGGAGCCACCCAGTTTCTAGGTGGGTCTTGATCGAGTCTATCCAACATCTTGCCACACCAACTGGTGCTATCAGATCTATGACAAGAATAGTATGGGTTTTCAAGACCTGGAAGTAAATACTTCTCGGATAGTTCTTGATTTCAGACGAGGCGAACTTAGACAAGGCATCCACCATAGTGTTCTCCTCTCTCGGAACATGTTCTGCGTACCATTCATCAAACTGAGTCAGTATTCCCTTTACGACTCTCGGGTACTTGGCTATAGTATCATCCTTGGCCTCAAACTCTCCATTAACTTGAGCAACTACAAGTCTTGAGTCTTCACAGACCTTCAGGTTTTTGGCCCTCATGGCTCTAGCTAAGCCTAAGCCAGCTATCAATGCTTCATATTCTGCTTCGTTGTTCATAGTCGGGAAATCCAACTTCAAAGCATACTCAATCATAAACCCATCAGGGCTTTGCAAGACTAGGCCTGCACCACTAGATTTTGTTTTGGACGCTCCGTCAAGATGGAGAACCCAATACTCTTTCAAGTTTATTTCTTCTTCCTTCTCCTTCTCTCCTCCTGCTGGGGTTACTATCTCCTGCCCCCCCCCCCCCCGACTTCTTGGTCGTTAATGGTGCATTTGACCATGAAGTTTACTAAGTCTTGAGCCTTGATGGTCGTTCGAGGCTTGTACTTGATATCAAATTCTCCTAACTCAATTGCCCACTTGATGAGCCTTTTACTGGCCTTCGGGGTATAAAGAATGTTCCTCAAGGGTTGGTCCGTCAGGACTTCAATCTTGTGAGCCTGGAAGTATGGTCTCAACTTCCTCGAGGCTGTTATGAGAGCAAGCCAAAATTTTCCATGATGGATTAATTCAACTCTGCTCCATGGAGCACCTTGCTTACATAGTATACTGGCTTCTGGAGCTTTTGCTCTTCCTTCACGAGGACCGCACTCACGGCTTATTCAGATATCGCGAGGTACAAATAAAGAATGTCCTCCGGACTTGGTTTAGCCAACAACGGGGCTTTAATCATGTACTTATTCAGCTGTTCAAAGGGCTCTTGGCTCTCAGCTGTCCATTCAAAGTCCCTCACCTTCTTAAGGGTTTTGAAAAAGGGCAAGCATTTCTCTCCAAACTAGGAGATGAACCTCCCTAGAGCTGCGATTCTTCCTGTCAGCTTCTGAATGTCCTTGATGGAGTGTGGTGGTTCCATGTCTAGGATGGATTTGATCTTGTCGGGGTTGACCTCTATCCCCCTCTTAGAGACCATGTGACCCAAAAACTTTCCAAACCCAACGCCAAAAGCATATTTGGCTGGGTTTAACATCATCTTGTGGTGCCTCAACACTTCAAATGCCTCTCTGAGGTGGCTAATATGATCGGCCTTGCTTAGGCTTTTAACTAACATGTCATCAATATAGACCTCCATGGTCTTCCCAATTAGATGGGCAAATATCATATTTACCAGTCTTTGGTAAGTAGCTCCTACATTCTTAAGTCCAAAAGCCATAACAAGATAACAAAATATACCAAAGTCAGTTATGAAGGATACCTTGGGGGTGTCATCCTTATGCATTCTAATCTAATTATAACAACTGAAGCCATCCATAAATCTTAGCATCTCGTGTCCAGCAGTGGCATCGATCAGGGTATCAATCCTTGGTAGGGGTAACTGTCCCTGGGACGAGCATCATTCAAATCATTGAAGTCAATGCACATCCTCCACTTTCCATTGCCCTTCTTAGTCATTACGGGGTTGGTCAACCATTCATGGAATTGTACTTCCCTCAATAAATCCAGCTTCTAAAAGCTTGTCAACCTCATGCTTAATGGCTTCCAGCCTATCAGGGGCATAAGTTCTCTTCTTTTGCTTTACATCCTTCCAAGTTGGATCAACATTCAACCTATGAGCTATAAGGTTTGGGTCAATCCCAGGCATATCAGCTGCTGTCCAAGCAAATACATCAATGTTTTCTTGGAGAAAATTTATCATTCGACCCTTCAAGGGCTTGTCCAGAGATGCCCCAATGTACATGACCTTCTCCGGGTCTAAGGGATCTAAGGGAATTGGGACCAAGTCCTCGCTGGCTTTCTCGTAGTTCGTCATTCTCTGGGACATCCATGTCTTCTATGGGGAGGACCTGCACCCCGGTTCCATTGGGCCTAAGTGTTGTAACATAGCAACTGCGGGCCATTTTCTGATCTCCTCTCGCTTCTCCAACATCATTCCTAGTTGGGAACTTTAGTGCCATGTGGTAGGTTGAGGGCACAGCCTTAAAAGCATGGATCCCTGTTCTACCCATGATAGCATTGTAAGTAGAGGCTGCCTTGACAACCTGAAAGTTCAACATTTGCGTGGCCTCAGCGTGGCCTCACTGGGCTCTTCCCCGATAGTTACGGGAAGTGGTATTGCTCCTTCGACTTTGCATTCCACATGGTTAAACCCGTAGATGGGTGCGTCGGATGGAGTTAGTTGAGAATCATTGTAGCCCATCCTTATGAATGTGTCATGGAACAGAATGTCCACAAAAGCTCCATTATCAACTAGGACCCTCATAACATGACAATTTCCAATTATCGGAGTGATAACCAGAGGATCATCCTGAGAAAATTTCAAACCTTCAGGGTCTGGGTCACCAAATTCAAGCGTCATCTCTGACTTAGAATGCTTAGATGGCTCTCCAACTATGCTCATTACTTCTCTTGCATAATCTTTTCGGGAGTTTCTTGTAGTGCCAGATGTTGTAGGTCCCCTTGAGATTATATTGATTACTGGCCCTCGGGGCTGTGGGTTGCGATCTCTGTCATTACCCCCCGATCGTCATCTCTTCGATCGTTATCTCTATTTTGGCCTCCAGCCTTTTCACCCTTGGTGAAACATTCAAACTTTCCCCTTCGGATCAGATACTCAATCTCATCCTTGAGTTTCTTACAATCATCAGTATCATGACCGACATCTTTATAAAACCTGCAGTACCGACTCTTGTCTCTTTTCTCGGGGTCCCCCTTAGTGGCTTTGGCCATTTGAACTCTTTGTCCTTCTCAATTTCTATAAGGATTTGGCTCCTTGGAGTGTTCAACCTCGCATACTCAGCGAACCTTGGTTGCTAATTCTTCTTAGAAGAGGAGGAGTCAGAGTTTTTACCAATTCGTGGAAACTTGTCCTTAGCGTTATACTCCTGATATGTCTTCCTCTTCTTGTTTTCAGTAGGTTCATTATTCACGATCATCTTCTTCATACTCTCCTCCACCTTGATATACTTTCCGGCTCTATCCTGAAGCTGTTGCATGCTTTTGGGAGGGCGCTTAGCCAGGGACATCTTAAAGAACTCGTCTCTGGTCCCTTGCTGTAGGGATATCATAGCTACCTTATCATCAAGATCAAGGACCTTAAAAGCCTCCTTCGTAAATCGATTCAAATATTCTCTCAAGGACTCCTTTGCTCCTTGGATTATGCCCATGAGAGATGCTGAACTCTTCTCGTGCACTCTGCCACTTATGAACTGCTTGATAAAAGCTTGACTTAAGTCCTTAAAGGATCCAATAGAGTTTGGGTGCAGGCAGATGTACCACCTTTAAGCCATGCCCGATAGGGTTTGGGGGAAGGTCCGACAATTAATAGCGTCATTCACGGGTTGTAGCAACAGGGCGTTAGAGAACGTCCTAACATGATTAGCAGGGTCGCCAGTACCATCGTATGCTTTGATGGTGGGCATCTTGAACTTCCATGAGATGTGGGCATTCATTATCTCATCAATGAATGGTGGGTTTGGATCATCAGGATCTCCTAGGGGCATAAGATCCCTTAGATCAGCCCTTGGGACAACTTCCCTTCTTAGTATTGGACCATCCAGGTCTATGATTGGGGGAGGACCTCTACGTCTTGGAGCAAGTGGCGGTCTTGAAGTCAATTGTGTCTCCGAGTCACGCTTCAACCTTTGGATCTCAGCTTCATGAGCCCTGATCCTCTCTTGAACATCTTGGGGATTCGTCCCTTGAGTGCTCCTGGAGCTTTGTTCAGTATCAGCCATCGGCTCTTTACCAGCACGCCTCCTTCTTGGAGCAACATCATCATTCGATGATTCATAGTCTTTTTCAGTGTAAGGTCCAGAGAATTCTTGATCCTCCGGAATAGGAGCCAAGCCACGTATGTACTGGGGCGTCCGCCCTTGTACTTCACCCCTATTAGAGTGTCCACTCCCTCCAACTTCGGGGTATAGAGGCATCCCGTAAGGGGGGTTAGTAGTCATAATCGTCGAGTACTTATACCTAACGTGTTGAGAGTTCACAGGTGCATGTAGCTGCTGAAATTGGGGATTCGTCCCTTGAGGAGCCGGGGGATTCGTCCCTTGTGGCTGAGCCTCAGTTGCCCCTATCAGGGTTCCTCCTTGGGTGGAGGCATAAGTTTAGTGTGGTGGTGCTTCCACCGCTAATGCGATTGTTCGTGGTGGAACATGAGTGTTTGTTCCACTATTCTTTCTGCTCTGTATATTCACCATGGTTGTTGTAGTCTTCCCACAGATGGCGCCAAATATTGTGGAGTAAAAACCTGAGTGAGTTAGTATTTAATGCTAGGGTTTGTGAACTTCAAGCTTTAATTACTGCTCTTGCGTTCGGGACTATCGATCCTTACAAGATTCCTACGTATCTCTGTGTTGTAGAAAATCGAGCCAAAAAATTTAGTTTTAGGTTGAGGGGTAGAGCCCTTTATATAGAGGTGAGTCTAGGGTTAGACTTCTGTTGAGAGACTTGGTGGACAAGTCTCCAACTTAGATGGTTATTAGGAGTCCTATTGAGGAAGGAGATCCAGAACCTTCTGTGTAGGACTTTGAGTTCGTTTAGAACACATGTCTCCGCCTTTCCAGCCGTATTGCGCCTAGTCTGTGAACAGCTTGTGTTCGTGGACCTTGACGACCTCAGCTAGTGGGCCTTGTCTACATGGGCCGTCTTAAGTCTGCTATGAGTTCAGACCAGACAGGTCTGTATTGGACTTTAAACAAGAAGCCCAAGTGTAAATTAATGCGACATTTTTTGTGTTTTTAGGATTTATTTTTTTATCCATATCAGGGTTAAAACCAAATCCAAATCGTCCATTTTAAACGGATTGGTTTAGTTTTATTTTTTTACGTAACAGTTTGATCTCGGATTAAACCTTACGGAAAACAATAAGTTCAGTTTGGTTTGGTTTGTATCCTTCAAATCGCCCAAACCGACTGATGCTCCCTAAAGAAAAGGCATCATCGACCAATAAAAGGGACTGCATAAATAGGAAGTAGAACATCAATTAATATATTTTATTGAAATATGAAAGTGTCACGACTTATTCGAACACTTTAGTCTAGTTCCATTTTTTTATAGCAAATGGAAATATCATTCATTGAAACACATCTTCATTATGAGGTACAACACAAGAATGTAAATTTTTCCTTAGTAGAGAAAATCAACATTCTAGGATTATAATTGTTATTTCCCCTACTTCAATTATTACTATATATACTAGCATTACAACACGTGGAAGGCACGGTTTATCATCTAGCACCTGAGAAAAAAATGATTCTTGGCTATATGAAGGAATTAATAAAGCACAATCAAATATAGAATTAAAATTGTAAAACAATTCAAGTTTCCATCAGAAAAGATGGCTAGCAGAGCATGTGAAGTTCAGATATTTAGAGCCTACCAAGGTGGCCACTGTCTTTTCCTAAGAGGAGAATATATAGAATATAAATATTATAAACCTGAATGAGAGATAGATATCTTTATGTACATATGATAAGCTTTTAATATTTTCAAGTACCCTTTTGTTTCTTCTTCAAATCGCAATTATACTAAATACATGACTTCAATTGTGGTGGCTTGAAGTTGCCGCTACCATACCAAATCCATGAACCACGCTTGCACTGGCTTCAATGACAGTAACATAGGCCTAGCTTCAATGATAGTAATATAGACCTGAAGGGGAGCGTATGTGTTAATATTATAAAGAAGCAACACGTAAATTTACATTTCTTAGGGAAATATCCAAGTGGACAAACGATTGGGTAAGCCAGCCTAAAAAGTCCTTGTCACTATCTCTTGCTCATGTAGGTGCCATAGTTTCAACTTCTCAAAATCTTCCACACATGGGAGCATGTCTAAGAAAATGAAAAACATTACTTTAAAGGAAAAGGTAAATGCAATAAGAAAGACCGTTAACAGGAGATACCATGCCAATTTTTGCGTGGATCGTTACGCTTCTTCAATATTTTTTATCTTTCAATATCGTTACTGAGGAATAGTCTTGATCATTGTTCTTCATTGAGCGTCTGATCAATTACATAAAGATTTCATGGAAAAGATTTTGAATTGCTCTATGTGAATATTCTATCAAACATACCATATCAGGCCTGAATGAATATAAAATGTATTTGAATATGCATCGCAAAAAATCAGATGAATCAAAAATTGTAAGGAACACTTCAAGAAAGAGCTTGTTGCTGAAAAAATGTTGTTAAGAGAACATAAGACAAAACAATGCACTAACAATTACAAAAGATGAATAGTGTCTATAAAATACGATGATTCCAAGTCCACTTCAGACCCAATTATTTTAAAAATATATATATTTTTCATGTATAACCAAATGCCATTAACAGGATATAGGGTTTTGAAGCTTAATAACATGTATGACCAACCCTAAAAAAATATTACCAAACATATGGATCTCGGTGACTAACTAATATTAGTGGTAAAAATTATAAAGTATCACAACAATTTGTGCAGACAATTCTATGTGAAGTGTGCAGATAGTGGCATACTGACAGTTTTCTTGACCAGAAACTCTTTGTCCTCGACCCACAACCTTCCATAGAGTACACGAGGGAAATTCTAAATGCCCTTAGAGTTCCTTTAGAAAAAATGAATATTTAAATAAGTGAAGACATAATAATATTTGCTAATGAAGTCGAGACAGTGAGAGGATGATATATTCAATCCAACCTTTTAGATTACAATCACTTCCATCGAGGTATCCTGAATCCGTCAATGATTAGGCATGTGACTCAAGAGAAATTATTAGAAACCAGAACTATTGCATGAAAAAGGATATATAACTCATTCTTTGGGTATTAAACACCCATTTTACATAACATATATCTGGAAAAAATTACTCAAACAAATATTACATTCTAACTTTAATAACTTTATAGGTGTAAAATATAGTCATTGTCTTATATATCCACAATTACAAGCGACACTACATTATGTAAAATTATTTGGACTAAGAAAAGTCCCTCATATTAGCTTCAAGAAAAAAACTCATTTTCCTGATCAACTTCATATAAGCATCTTTAACTTTCCACTCACCACCACCATTCACAAGCAACAAATACATTAACACCAATTATTCTAATCTGATGTTATATAAACGATCCATTATAATAAGCTAATACCTAGCATTGCGAATACTTTATTATATTCAAACTAACTATTATTCTCAAAATAATATGAGAATATACAAAATATGTTAAACAAAATTATTACACAAGCGTATTGTAATAAAAGATCTGAAATGAGAACCAGACCAGAACTTGCACCCCTAATGAACAATCTAAGGCCCTGGAAAGTGAGTCGGCCGAATATTCGTAACATCAAGATGCTATCCAAATGGGTTGAAAACTAATACAATAATTTAAAGTATTAGCTCAACTAATTATATGTTAAAATGGGCAAAAACTGAAAACATACTGAGTGGCCTGATCTACAGCACTTACTACCTTGCAAAACTGAAAACTAATGCTGCTTTTTCAGGTTTTGCGAGAAGCAGATGATAATTTCACCATCAAACATCACCAAAAGCATTATAATTTTTAATTTTTTAGATCAAAACATATATATATTAAAAACATTACCAAATAGTCATCTGATTTTTATAACATCACTTTTTTCAACAATATTTTTTCTAACAACACAACAATTTTTAACAGCAATCCCAAATAGAGCCTAAGTAAGGCGTGCCAGAGCACCTAATTCACTCATAAGGAAATACATGACATAAAGGGGGGCAATATATTTATCGCTACAGTAAAGCATGCGCCGTCTTTTAAGCCCACAACGCAGAATGAAGCACACACATTATAATGAAAGTCAAAGTTTATAAAGAATTTCAGACTATTCGTTTATAACTTTGTCATAGGTAATGGCACCTAAATATTTGTCTGTTAATTGAATGTGGTGGTGGAATACGACTATTTAGCTACAAGGAAAGAGCAGTGTGTATTCATAGTTCATAGGGTACCTCTATTTTTTGTCAGAGATTAGAGGGTATCTCGGTAACTCACAGGAACCCATACATTGTCAAATAAATTCTTTAAAGATGAGTAACTTAAGTTGTAACCTCACTGCAAAGCTTCATAAATGTATATTGTTGACATATATATGTGTCTCTTAATATTCCTACATCTAAAATTTTAAATTTGGAATGCTTTAATGATATCACGTTTTTATGCAAAACTTATTACTTTGTAATATGAAATACTATAAATATCTAAAAAAAATAGAAAGTAGGTTATTTAAAAATCTCTGCCAAATTTTAAACTTAAGGTTTCACATTCGTTGAACATAAATCTCAGGACTTAAAAGATCTCCTTTTATCTAAAAGAAATGGATTAGTAAATAACTATCCGAGCATTTATTGTAAACTTATTAAAATAAATAAAATGGTTACCTTTTTTTGTTCAGGAAAGTATCTAGACAACCATATTGCACCTTCAAGTTGAGTATGACGACTTTGTTACATAACTCCTTGCTGATCTATTTGAAAACATGTCATAAGGTGTGGTTTGACGTAGAAACATTCACAAATTTAAGAGGCCCCCAGAACATATCAAACTTGAGCTTTTCCAGAATCCAATATACAAGGTTGGAGGCATGGAAATCTTACAAAGCAAGGTATCTGGATGGGTACATAAGGATGTTGATAATTATAAGGAGTCAACACATCCAAAGACAAAATTAAATATTTTCAACATTAAAAGGCACTACAATAATACAAGTCTAAACTGGAATATGATTTAACAAAAACATTTTACAGAAAATGCCACTGTCAAGTGTGTTTTCGCTGAGATTGCATAACATAGACGATTAAATTTAGCATGTGTGATAAGAGAAAACTTACAAACTGAAGCTACAATTACGTGACCAGTCAACCAGTAGCAGATAATTCAATTTTATGTGGTCCTTGCTGAAGTCATCAAAATTTGTATGTTAGATTTATATGTTTCATTAGTATCTGTCATTTAAGTTGCGTAAAATCTAAAGTTCAACTAAAGAATTATCGTTATACCAACAAAAGTTTGGATATATAAGATTCTAGGTTATGGCTTATTGGTTTATACAAGAGTATGCAATTCCTTGTAATTTCTGAATTTGCTAAGTTAGATAAAAGCTTCTAATTGTTTATAAGAACTAAATACAAGACGATATGCTTAAATGATGGGATCAATGTATGTGACCTCAGAAGTGCATTATATAGGTTTATATGGATTGCACTTTTCCATAATTTTTATAAATTTATGCAGCTCGGTAAGAATATAATTATAGCTTAAGCAAGCGACTACTGACGAGGTATAAAAGAAATTTAGTATGACATATCAAATGAGGTAAGCAAGTCCGCATCTAATTTATTTATTAAATTGTTTTATATTTCTTGTAGATACCTTACGTTGAACCCATGACTTGTTAAGCGAAAAATATGGGAAAATTCCACCCAACTACTCACTTTTATTCTATTGTCATTAAGATTGAGTAATTGACCATATATTAGTGGTCGATAGTGGTGATATGCTAGGAGAAAGTATAAAGACCAAGGTCTGTGATTTTACAATTGACCAACTTATCATTCAAAGTATTGCACAAGTTTATTTCATGAAAGTGTTGCTTTTTATATCTGCTCCTATATATAAAAGTGATTTTAGTAATGTAAAATTGCAGGTTTTTCCATCCATATTTCTGTTGGATATGTCCAGGACCGAGTATATTAAGCATCTATAATATATTTCCAAAGAACTTACAAAGTCCTAGAGATACACCAAAAGGAATAGGAATAATACTCAGAGGAACATGTTCTGAAATCACATCTCAAAAAGTAAAAAAACAAAAGCAAACTGAACATGTGCGCATGTAATCAAGCAGAGAGCATAACACACTATTTTGCCTCAAGATACAACTTAAGAGGATGTAAACACTAATTACCTTCTGGAGGTTGACCTAGTCTTTGATTTTTCGTAGACATCATCTCAGCCTTCAGTTCACCTAAAATATCTTCCATTGTAAACTCTTTTTACCAATCAAAAAACATAGGAAACAATTCTGATTCAACATGTATCATGGCATAAAGTAAGCTTATCAAACAACTTTATCATTTTCGATAACGTTATATAAATACTGAGATGCAATACCTACCATACCAGTGTCTTGATTGAGCCTTACTGTTGGTGGTTTATAAGGATAATCCAGGCCACAGAATAACTTTAACTTATAGACACACCCATCATAAACAGTTTGTTGTGCATAAAATAATATTACAACATCAGTTTATATATTTCAGGCCACTTTCTTATTAAATATACAAAGACATGACTTAACTCCTAAAGATAGTAAGAAAGAATGATAAAACAAAATTCCATTTTAAAAAAAAAAGAATTGGTGGTTCGTTACATTAATATTCCTATTCTTATTGCAAAGCCTTTGGCACAATTACTTACAATATATGTATGGAAATTCCTCTACCTACCATAATTCTATGTTATGGTGAAAATGCAAAATGGTACTTATCGATTTACCTCAAAGATAAGATATACTACTGGGCCTATTTGTGTGTAACTTATAAGTCAGCTTATGACTTATAAGTCCGTAACATCTTATCGATGATTGTTTGTAGACCCAACTTATAAATTGAATTTACAACTTATAAGCTGATAAGTTGAATATTAGCAACGACGTACTTTTTCTCAACTTATTATGATTTTTTGCCTTTATATTTATTTTAGTTTTAAAATATATATTTGTAAATATTAATCTAATATTAAATTCATGAATTAAGATAATTGTATTTAAAAGTTATTTATTTTAGTTCATTTAAGTGAAAAAAATTCTGACTTATAAATAAAATTATCCAAACACTTACGTAGATTATAAGTATTTATCTACTTTTCACTTATAAGTCACTTATTTATTTTAAAATTTCTCAGACGGGATTGTCAACAAAACTTTCAACTAAACTGGGATATCTTTTTTTAAAACAAAGATAAAAAGATGCAAAACATAGAAAAAAAATAGACCGGGATCTCAGTGTGACGTGTTGAATGGTAGAAGGCCTTTATAGAAAGATATCAAAATACAACTACAGCAATATCTTGTATAAACTGAAAGGACTCGCAACAAACATGAACCTCATAGATAGATAGTATTATAGTATAAGTTCTCAACTTACTCATCTGTGTTGTACATGTATGGCATATCGCTTCTAGTCCAAATTAACCAAGCAAAGCATGTAAAAATGGAATTTTCAAACATGTGATCCTTTTTATACCAGTTCATAAATGGGACAGACATTGACTTCAGTTTTTATTACTTAGACATAATCATGATCAATGCAATAAAGAGTGAATATATTTCTATTGATGGAGATGCGCAAAGTGACTGTCTGAGACTCATATCTTAAATAAATTTAAATTTAATATAACTGAAATTTAGGGTGTTCATGGTCGTAAGCAAAAACTAATAGAATGGAGGAGAAAACCTATGTTACGAGGACCTTCTATGGTTCCAGTCCATGACTGCATGTGCACATCATCAGCATCACCTATTCTGTAGCTTATAGAGCTATCCCGAATTCCTTTTTTCTTTTGCTCTTTTAAGTTCTTTCACTAATCTGAAACACCTAGGTAGCTCTGAAAATGAACAGGTTTAGTCACATATCCAGGACTACATCATACGAATACTTCAGAGAAACACCTATTCACGATAAAAAGGTAATATAGTATCAATTTATAGGAAGATTTCTGTAGAAAATATGTACAACATATATTATTTAGTTCTTTTAAATGATAATGAATATGCCCTTCAATCATCTAGCATCAAAATAGATACTGCATCTTGATTCCTAGGCCTAGTAGAAAATGACATCCTCCAAAATTATTGCAAATTCAAGGTAAGTAATGGATATGAGGAAGGAAAATGTATAAGATACTAATTAGGTTGTACAATAATATGTTCAGTTCAGTTCTAACATAGTAAAATGCACTTTGTTTTCTTATAACATTTTTGAAACACTGTTGATTTTAGTATAAGATACTAATTATTACTAAAACTTTCACCAAATTTGACTGCCGGTGATTTTAATTGAATCGTCGCGGATTCCTGAGGCGCTATGGTCGGTTAGTTTGAGTGTCGAGGCTAGTTCGATTTCCAATTGCACTGTCAGAAGTTCTGAAGTTTTTGTAGCTATTGCACTTGTATTGTCTATGTATTTAATTTTTGAGCATTTGGCGGCTTACAATCAGCCTATGGTTTGATCTCTTAATCTTCTTCTTAAAACTGTGTCGAGTTTCATTTTTGTTTGTTTTTTAATGGGACTGATTCTAGGTAACTAAAATTTGATCTTAGGAGCAGAAGTTTATTATTGAGCTCATTCTGATGGTTCCGGTATATGCAGTAGAATCGGTATGTCAATGCCTCATTACAAGGGAATATGCAAATATATATTTAAATCCATTTATAGCTTACCATAATACAAGAATGACGATTTATGGGACAAAAATAATAGTAAAGATGTATATGGTTGGATGAATCATAAAAAAATCATTACAACCTAATGGTTACTCAACCACTGAAGGGAGAATAATGGACTACAAATTATAAATGAAAAAACTCTATTTTAAGTCAACATTTCACTCGTAAAGTCTTTTATAAAATGCGGGGATTACATGACATACAAGTGATGTCGATGAAGCACTACCCCCAACTTTCAACCCAACAACACAATATAACAAAATAAACAGATAGATATGTAACTAATAATCCCTAAAAACATAATCATCTTCCAGACATAGAAAATGAATTCTTCCATTACCCGACACACATGCAAGATCAATACGGGAATCCATACCTCCAAGGAAACCAACAACATCCGAATCTCTCAATTCTGAAAACTTTATTCCTCCATCACGGAATGGGGATTGTCAGGACCACGAGGCTTGGATGACATGGTGATTGTGTTTGGGAGGTATACAAAGGGAAGGGTAGAATAGTCATTTCACACTAAATAAAATATCTCAACATTTTTATGTCTATGTTCTGCTATTATATAGATAAAGGATTGCGTACTTGCATATAAATATTAAACTTGTAGTTTGGAGTTTAGTAGTTGTATCTATCATATGAAGCAAAGTTACTTGTTACGAAAGACATTTACATGACGATATAACTTCACAGATTGTTTCCCATTAAATTATGGTTATTTCTTAACAAAACACAATCTGCACAGTTGGTAGAGCATAAAAAAATTTCCATGGACACAACATTTTACGTTATATCTGTTGGTAGACCTTTTTCACCATCCACGAAAATCTTCAATCCATGCAGAGATGTCACACGACTAACTGTTACATAAAATCGACCATGTGCGAAATAAGATTTTGGAAGAAAAAGAAATACTTTTTGTAATGATTGCCCGTGTGCTTTATTATAGTCATAGTGTAACATATTTGAAGTGACATTTTATTCCTAATCAACTTGAACAACATTCTAGTTTCACTTGGGCATAACTTTATTCTAGGAATAAATTGACGTGTACCAACAAAATAACCACATATAACTTCACATTCAACATAAAACATCAAGTATCGTCAGAATCATCTTAGTGTCATTACGCAGCCCAAACATTTGGTTTAAATTATGCACAAGCATAACTATTACGCCAACTTTCAGGTTTAATTCATGGGTTGGCAATACCAGGAAGGCTTACGGAATTAAGATACTTGATGAGGAAAGCGTTGTTGAGGTCTATTTCAGTGCCACCAAATTCTTCTATGTTATCCACACTAAAATAAGATACGGATTCCCCAAGAGCTTCTCAACAATTAGAGTTTTTTTACGGTCAAATGTTTGGTTTGTTGGTGTTAGTATGACACTCTCACTCAAGTATTTAAGATCCTGAAAGTTACTTATTAAATCAAGATACGTTGAATTCATCATGATGTCAACATAATTCTCATTTTCAAAACCACAAAATTGAGTTGGAATAACAATATCATCTTCACCACAACGTCCAGATTTACTGGATGGAGAAACAACTTTACCATTACCAATATCAAGAACCCATTTTGAAAATTTATTCATATATTCAGTATCTTGAGCATTGGACCCTTTGTTCAAGCGCATGTTTTGAGTAAGAATGAAAATATGGCAAATAAAATTAATCGAATAATGTATGCACACATGATTTCACCATGATCCCCATACGTAATTACAAAGAGTGTTTAGCGGAAATCACAACCAAATAAAACTGTTATTCTACAAATAACATATCAGCATCTTAAGAATCCACAATCTTCAAAATATCTTTGAGGAATCAGTCTAAACATTCAAATACATATATGTGCTGCATTGGAGCCCCATCTTAGATAATAAGTTTGGTCTACCTTATTAGCGCAACAATGTCATAATTCTGACCTATATTGCAGAGTGAAAAGTCATCGATTACAATTGGGATTTTGAATTTTGAATGAGTTATTCGACTACCATGCAATAGAATAGTTGTAATACTAAATGTGGCCACTAGTAAAACTATATAACATAAGGGCTTTAGTTTTAAATTAGAGTCCTCCACAAATACATCTTACCATATCCCCCACTACAATAAACAAAAATAGGCCACCTTTAGCTTTGTCAATTGAATCTAAAATCGTTCGGTAAACATTTCTTTATTCTGCGTTACAGTCTTGTATCAACTTCTTGTGACGTCCTCCAAACCCGGGGTCTAGATTTAGGGGTCACTAACAGATAAACCAAAATAAATTAGGCACAATTGTTAGATATATTTGTGATGTCATGTCTAATAATGATTTGTGTTTAGTTTTCAGATCTTGACTAACAGGACAAATCAGGACTTGACTGGAAATCAGTACTTATACTGAAATCAGAACTTAAGATATTAGAAGATATTCATCAGAAGATAATATCAGGATTTAAGAAGACTTTCAAATAAGGAAGGCGGCTGATTGAAGGGAAAAAAGATCAAGACTAAAACAAGAAGAGATATGCATGGAGAAGAATTCTATGAAGAATAGAAGACTTGAAGGAAAAGATAACTAATTGATATATTTTAAAATACATAATTATATTCGATATCAATTAGAGATTATCTTGTAATTGTGTGATATATAAACACAGCATAGGGTTTATACTAGAAGTGTTATCATTATCGAGAATATTATTCATTGTAACCCTAGCAGCTCTTAGTGGTATTGTTCATCACTGAGAGAGAATAGTTCCATTGCAATACTGTTTTATTAATAAGATTATTCTTTATTGCATACTTGTGTTCTTAATTCGATTTGATTGTATTATACACTGTATTCAACCCCCTTCTACAGTTGGTATGACCTAACAAGTGGTATTAGAGCCTATCTGTTAACACATATACAGTAAAGATCCAAAACAATCATGTCTGAAGAAGAACAAACTCCAATCAAGCCCACCAAAACTGAAGAAACTCCAAAGACTCAAATCCACAGTCGATATGAGATTATTAGGGTTCCCATGCTGAGACCTTCTGAGTATCCCATATGGAAAGTAAAGATGGCTATGTTTCTGGAAGCTACAGATCCAGAATACCTTGACAGAATTTATGAAGGACCACATAAGCCAACCAAGCTCTCTATTATAGTTGCAGATCAGCCAGCAAAGACCATACCAAAGGAGAAAAGTGAGTATACAGCAGAAGATATCTCATCTATTGCCAAGGATGCAAAGGTAAGGCATTTGCTACATAGTGCCATTGATAATGTCATGTCAAACAGAGTAA
Organism: Apium graveolens; assembly: GCF_009905375.1. Lineage (NCBI taxonomy): Eukaryota > Viridiplantae > Streptophyta > Magnoliopsida > Apiales > Apiaceae > Apium > Apium graveolens. The sequence continues at coordinate 37,439,326 of NC_133647.1, forward strand.
TTAATTGCAAGACTGCAAAGGAGATATGGGATGCTTTGGAAACAAGGTGTCACGGAACTGATGCAATCAAGAAGAACAGGAAGACTATACTCACTCAAGGGTATGAGCACTTTGACTCAAAAGCTGATGAGTCTTTAACTGGATTATATGATAGGTTTGTCAAACTCTTGAATGATCTGTCACTGGTGGATAAGGAATATGATCTTGAAGATTCAAATCTAAAATTCCTGTTAGCTCTTCCTGAAAGTTGGGATTTGAAGTCCACTACTATAAGAGACAACTATGCTCTTGATGAAACTACTCTTGATGAAATTTATGGTATCCTCAAGACTCATGAACTTGAGATGGATCAAAGAAGCAAGAGGCATGAGAGAAAGTCAAGGACAGTTGCTCTTAAGACTGAGGAGGAATTCCCCAAAGTGGTTGTCTCAAAGAAAGGCAAAGGAAAGGCTCTCATCATAAAGTCTGATTCAGATTCATCAAGTTCTGATAATGATGAGGATTCAGAAACTGAAAGTCTATCTGAGTGGATGCTGATGAAGAGATGATGAAATTGTGTGCTCTTGTGGTGAAGGGTATCACAAAGATAGCCTACAGGAAATTCAGAAAGGGAAAGAAGGTTTCCAGGAAAAGTAGAAGTTCTGATAAGAAGAGTTTCAGAAAATCTGAAGGCAAAGAAGAAAAGTCTGACAGAGGAGACTACTCAAATGTTAAATGCTACAATTGTGGTGAAAGAGGCCACATATCTCCTGACTGCAAGAAAGAAAAGAGAGACAAAGGCAAGGATCTTGTCACAAAGAAGAAAAGCTGGACAGACACTTCAGATTCTGAAGATGAGGTGAACTATGCCTTGATGGCAAATGCTGATAGCAGTTCAGATGCTGCTGAGTTAAAGGTACCTCAAACAACTTATGCTTTTCATACTGATGATATTACTGAGTTGAGATCTTATCTTAAAACCATATTCATTAGCTATAGAGATCAGACTTTAACATGTGATAGGTTAATTTTTGAAAATCTTGCTTTTAAGAAAAGGAATGACTATTTAGAAAAAGAGTTAGTTATGTTCCATCAAACTTAGAAAGAAAGAGTTGATGCTTTTTATGTTAGAGATGAAGTGTTAAAATTGAATCAATCTCTAAAAACTGAGTTAGAAAAATGAAAGAGAGATTATCAGGACTTGGACTAACTCTGGCAGAACAACTCATAATTTGCTAAGTAGTGGAAACTGGAAATAGGGTTTAGGTTATGGAGATGATAAAAGTGAAATAGGAACGGAACAAATTAAGCCAATTATTGTTAAACAAACTATCAAGCCAAAGGTAAATCCTGTTAAGTTTGTAGCTAAAACTGTAAAGTCTGATTCTGAAAAGATGAAAGATATTGAGACAGAAGTTAAGTCAGAGTCAACTTTTGATAAATTAAAACAGGATAAACCAGCTGGAGTTAACATAGGCTTAATGACAAAGAAGCAACTTAAGTATAAGCTGAAAGAGATTAAGAATATAAACAAGGTAAAGCCACCTAGGAAAAATAGGAATGGAAAGGAAGGTGTGAATAAAAGCAATAATTATAAGTCTGTTCCTAATGCTCCTAGAAAGAAATGCTATAACTGTGGAAACTCTAACCATCTTGCTTCTTTTTGCAGGAAGAATAAGGATATAAACTCTTTACCTCCTAAATCAGGAGTTAAGAGTTAGACTGTTAGGTTTAAACCACAAAATCCTTGTTTTCATTGTCTTAGTTTATGGCATTCCATTTATACTTGTAAGGAATATCATAGTTTGTACTATGATTATTATCAAATAAAACCTTCTTTAAAGAAAGTTAGCATTATTCCTTCTAGTGTAAATTCTGATGCAAAGTCTGATACTGTAAAATCTGATAAGAAAAATGTTAGCATAAACTCTGAAGTTAAATCCGCTGCAAATGCTAACAAACTTAATAAGGCCAAAGGATCCAAGCAAGTTTGGGTCCTTAAAACTAATCATTAGTGGTTTTTGTGATTGCAGGGCAACAGGAAAAACATCCTAGTTCTGGACAGTGGATGTTCAGGACATATGACTGAAAATAAAGCCCTGTTATCTGACTTTGTGGAGAAAGCTGGCCCAGGAGTTTCTTATGGAGATGGAAACATGGGAAAAACTCTGGGATATGGCAATGTCAATCTTGGGAATGTCATCATTGAAAAAGTAGCTCTAGTCTCAGGACTTAAACACAATCTACTGAGTGTTAGTCAAATCTGTGACAGAGGTTATCATGTGGATTTCTTTGAAGAACACTGTGAAGTTGTAAGCAAATCTACAGGCAAAGTTGTTCTGAAGGGATACAGTCATGGTAACATTTATGAAGCCAAGCTTTCAACAAGTTCTGATGGTTCTGCAATCTGTCTGTTAAGCAGAGCATCAATTGAAGAAAGCTGGGATTGATACAAGAAACTCTCTCATTTAAATTTTAACAATATAAATGAACTAGTCAAGAAAGATCTTGTGAGAGGACTGCCAAAATCAGTATTTGCTCCTGATGGACTTTGTGATTCATGTCAAAAGGCAAAACAAATAAAATCTTCATTCAAGAGCAAGACTGAATCTTCAATTCTTGAGCCTTATCACCTACTACATGTTGATCTATTTGGTCTAGTGAATGTCATGTCTATTGCAAAGAAGAAATATGATATGATCATAGTAGATGAGTTTACCAGATACACATGGGTGTATTTCTTGCACACAAAAAGTGAAACTGCATCTATCTTGATTGATCATGCCAAAAAACTAGATAAATTGGTCAAAGACTCTGTGAAAATTATAAGAAGTGATAATGGCACTGAGTTCAAAAATTTGATCATGGAAGAGTTCTGCAAAGACCATGAAATAAAGCAGGAATTCTCTGCTCCTGAAACTCCACAGTAAAATGGAGTGGTTGAAAGAAAGAATAAAACTCTTATTGAAGTTGCACGAACTATGCTTGATGAAGCAAAGTTACCAACCTACTTTTGGGCTGAAGCTGTGCAGACTGCTTGTTTTACTCAGAATGCAACACTTATCAACAAGTATGGAAAGACACCATATTAGATGGTGAAGAAAAAGAAGCCAAATCTGAAGTACTTTCATGTATTTGGATGCAAGTGTTTTGTTCTTAAGACTCATCATGAACAGCTATCCAAATTTGATCTAAAAGCTGATGAAGGAATTTTTATTGGATATCCACTTTCCACAAAAGCCTTCAGAGTATACAATTTAACAAAGGTTGTCATGGAATCTATCAATATCTCCTTTGATGATGAGAAGATTACTAGACTTGAAGATTTCAATAATCATGATCAGTTGAGATTTGAGAATGAAGTTTTAAATTCTGATTCTATAAATTCTGATAGTCTAAATCCTGATACTGCAAACTCTGATGGGTTAAACTCTAATGTTATTGAATATGTGGTGACTATGCCAAAAGAAAATGCACCTGTGCAGGGGGAGCATATTGAAGATCCAACCACATCTCAAGAAGCATCAGAACCTAGAACAGGCTCTTCAAGTTCTGATGGGCCAAGTTCTGATAATTCTGGAAACTTAAATTTGGAAGGATCCAACTCAGAGAGCATAATTTCAGGGAGAGTAGTAGAAAATATTGATGGAGACAGCATGGATCATGGGGGAGCATCCAGTTCTAGAGATCAACTTCCATCTGCAAGAAGTAGACTAAAGAACATACATCTGACTTGATTATTGGAGATCCTGAAGCAGGTGTTAGAACTAGAACACCAACATCAAATGAATGTCTCTATCATTCTTTTCTTTCTCAGACTGAACCAAAAAGAGTGGAAGAAGCTCTTCAAGATGCTGATTGGGTGCAAGCAATGCAGGAAGAGTTAAATTGTGGCGCCCTCCAAACCCGGGTCAGAAGTTTGGGGTCCACACACACACACTTTATTAACAACCTATTATAACAATGATAAAGATAATAATAATGATATGCAGTGACCCTACTTACCAATTACCACGGACCGCAACAGGTTAAAGTATGCACACAAGCCAACCACACTTACTTATATTACAAACCGTTCAAATCCCAACTATCCAAACTCAGAACTGAGTATTAAACATGATTACAAACTTTTACAAACTTAAATTATTCCAAAAGAAGCCTACTAGCTCAACTCAATCAACCTGAACCTCTAGCTCTCGCGCGGGACTGGGGATCCTCGGTACCAACCGGTTCCTTCTTAACTGGAAAAGAACATAAACAACATCGCACAAATGAGCTAACTAGCTCAACAAGTGACAATGACAAAACTGAGAATAATGATCATTAGGTAAATATGGTTATGATATCAAGTGAACAATGGATTATGATTTAGAATTGGATATTATATTTTCATTTTAAAAACCAAGGTTAAGCTGCTGATCAGTCAAGCACTAACCCCGAGCAAAGCACACAACACTGCTCTAACTACTGGATCCAAGGCACATATTGGCCTAACTTGACCATTATATGGTCTGACCACGAATCTGGTCCACAATTTTATAAAAATAATCCAATTCTACCATAATAACAGAATAAGAAATAATAAATAATAAATAGGATCATTAACAACATTGGATGTTCAATAATGAAAATGGTTTCAATCTACATAAAGATCAATATGGCATTTCCAAAGCTTGGCTGGTAGGTAGTGAAAGAATTGGATAACAAAAGGATCAGTGTTTCAGGGTTTCAAGGATTTGGTCTTTCAAAGCATAAGATACAATGGTTTGAGTGTGTAAGCAATCTAGTTCAGTGTTTGATAATTAGTTTGTATGTATTTGTGGAGTAGTATCGTATATTTGAGGTTCGTATTTGGGGATACAACAATCAATGGTTTAGAAAGAATCAGGTTTACAGCTCAAGATCAATAACTGGAATCAAGGTTTAGGGTTCAGTGCTTCAAAGCACTTGCAATATAAAACAGGACTATCAATCACTATAATATCTCGAGAAAGTTCAGAACACTTGCCTGGTACTAGCTTACTACACTACACTTGCTCTCAATCACCACTGTCTTACTCCTTGATTATCTGTTTCCCTTTCCTACGCCTTGCCTCTTCTGCTCACATATCATAAGCATCTATCAATATTCAACTTATACGATTCGATTCAACACTTACTTATATCTACCCTTCGTTTCACCCAAATCCGATTAACGGATTGAAAGTTACGCAATAAATAAGTAAACATCGAATATATAGACCGACAGTTAACCAACAAGTCACATATAATACATAACACGTCACATAATCAATGATCTATCATTTATAAAGAAGTCTCGGGTCATAAATAGGCTTTCGGATATTTAAAATGATTTTTAAAACATTTTTCGGAATTAAAACAAATCGTTGAATCAATTTCGAAGTAGTAAACAGGGTTCGGTTGACCAATTCTGGCTTCAAAATAATTTCATAATAATTATCGAGCCTTATAAACAATTTAAAATAATATTTTAAAGCTCGAAACTATTTTTCGGAATTTTTAAATCATTTTTAAACCTGGGGGACTAAACTGTTTCTTCCCCAAAAGTCCAGGGGCCTGTTTGCAATTTTGCAAACCCCCACCGTCGACTCGCCGGAGTGTGGCCGAAGAACACGATTTCGGCCACCTCAGGCCACCAAACTGTCCAGAATTAATCTACACATTACCATGAACTTATTTATGCAATCAAAACACATCAATCATCCATGTCCTGGCCGGAAATTGGCCAAGAACATCGCCGGTTTCCGGCGAAACATCAAAAATTTAAAAAGACAACTCCCTACGATTCAAGCATCCTCTGTTAACGATCTATATACCAATCGATTGCAAATTTCATAAGGAACATAATCCACTATAAATCAACAGCTAATAACCCCTAAATCAAAAAGGCCTAAATTTCAATTGAAAACATTCATACGGGTTATAAACCCTAATTTTAAAATTCGAGAATTAAACCCCCTTTTGAACATGTTATTGAACTCCAAATCAGATGTATGACATATGAAAATCATCAGGAAAACAAGCTCTACAACATGCAAGCATCAAATCATACAAACAATCATCCGGACAAAAATTCATATTTTTAATAAAATTAATTCGAAAATAAATAATTTTTCAGAAAATAAACCTTGATTTCTGCAGTGATTTGGAACACAGAATTTGATAGAACACCTCAAGAGCTTCGTTTTGAGTACTCGAGCTTTTCAAACGGACTCCGGTAACACCTCCGATTGTTGGTTTGATTCTTAGAAAGGTTTATGAATATATGAATTTTCTCTGGAAATTTATATAATTACTGACTACAAATGATTTTTGATACGAAATAAAATACAGTAAAGGCTATTTATAATTACGGAAAATTAGTATCCCGTTGGATCATTCCAGATATAAAACGGTACGTTTATTTATAAAAACTGATCCAAACGGTATCAGTTTTCGGGACAATTATCCAAATCAGTACCATTTGTACTGCAGTCTTGGTCTCAGCGCCTGGTTACACGTACTACGAGGTGATAATTGGGATAGTTTAATAAAAAGCTCCCGTTTATCGAAAATACGAGTTTTATTGATTTACCGAAATGAATATTGTATCGAAAATATTGTGCCGGGACCCGCGCAGGACAAACCGTACGCCGGATCGAAAAAGTCGAAACATGGAATATGCTCGGAATATTACAATTAGGTTAGGAAGGAGTTCTCGGAAGAGTTTCGGGTTCCAAAAACGTAACAACGGATGACGTCAATTGGTTCCCGTTTTTATAAAATAGATTTTAAATACCCGGAAAAAGATTTTATAAATTTCATATGATTCTTATAAATTCATAAATCAACATAAAAATAATTAGGAAGATATGACAATTATCTATATTTTATTTTGGACATATAAAAATTAAAATACTCAATTAATAATATTTTTAAACATCCAAACACATTTAACACTTAACAAATAATTCACAGAATAGATACTGAACACATATATAATTATTTATTAGCAAAAATAATTACACGATATATCCCGGATATTACACCCTTCCCCCCTTAAAGGGATTCTGTCCTCAGAATCTCCTAAGAAAACAAATGAGGGTACTTTTCTCTTATATCACTTTCTAACTCCCAGGTTGACTCTTCAACCTTTGGGTTTCTCCATAACACTCTTACTAGCTTTACCACTTTATTCCTCAATACCTTCTCTCTTTCCTCTAGAATCTCTATCGAACTCTCTACATATGACAAATATGCCTGAAGTTCTATTGGCTCATATTCTATTACATGCCTGGAGTCTGGATTATATTTCTTAAGCATTGATTCGTGAAAAACAGTGTGAATGTGCTCCATGTACGGAGGTAACGCCAATTCGTAAGCTACTTTGCCAACACGCTTTAGAATCTCAAAAGGTCCGACATATCTTGGGCTCAGCTTTCCTTTCTTTCCAAACATCGTTAATCCCTTCCACGGTGATACTTTCAGAAATACCAAGCTTCCTTCTTCGAATTGCATGTCTTTCCTTGACTGGTCTGCATATTTCCTTTGACGATCCTGTGCGGCTATCAATCTCTTTTGGATAATTTCAATCACTTCTTTTGTCTGCTGTACTAGTTCAGGTCCAAGTATTTTATATTTTCCTACTTCGTCCCAATACACTGGAGATCTACATTTCATCCATAAAGGGCTTCATAAGGTGGCATCCCAATACTGGTATGATAACTGTTGTTGTAAGAAAATTCTACCAGAGGTAAATGCTCATCCCAACTTCCTTTAAAATCAATAGCACAAACACGTAACATGTCCTCAATCGTCTGGATCGTTCTTTCACTTTTCCCGTCCGTCTGTGGGTGGTAGGCTGTACTCATATTCAGTCTTGTTCCCAAACATTCTTGAAAACTCTTCCAAAATCTTGAATTAAATCTTGGATCTCGATCAGATACGATAGACACAGGAACTCCATGACGAACTACAATTTCCTTCAGGTATATATGGACCAACTTGTCGAGTGAAAATCTTTCATTTATAGGCAGAAAATGAGCTGACTTGGTAAGTCTATCCACTATAACCCAAATGGCATCATGATTAGCCCTTGTCCTTGGTAATCCAACTATGAAATCCATGGCAATATGTTCCCACTTCCAGTCTGGAATCTCCAATGGCTATAGCAATCCACTTGGTCTTTGATATTCGGCTTTAACTCTCTGACATGTATAACATCTGCTAACCCATTCCACAATTTCCCTCTTCATATCTGGCCACCAATAATTTTCCTTTAAATCTCTGTACATTTTGGTACTCCCTGGATGGATTGAATATCTTGAATTATGTGCTTCCTGTAAAATTTCATTCTTCAGCTCCGTCACCGGTGGAATCCAAATTCTTGAAGAAAACCTAAGAATACCTTGGTCATCCTTCTACGTGCACAATTCCTCACCTACCAAATGATTTACATCTTGATCCATTACATCTTCCTGACACTTCTTTATTTTCTCTAGCAACTCCGGCTGAAAAGTCATACTGTACACTTTTGCTTCATTAGGCCTGCAAACTTTAATCTCCAATTCCAGTTTCTGAAATTCCTTATATATCTCTTTAGGTACTGATAACACATTTAACTTTTCCTTCTAACTCAACGCGTCTGCTACAACGTTCGCTTTACCGGGATGATAATTAATCGAGCAGTCATAATCCTTGATCAATTCTAACCATCTCCTTTGCCTCATATTAAGCTCCTTCTGTGTGAATATGTACTTTAAGCTTTTGTGATCCGTGTAAATCTCGCACTTTTCTCCATACAGATAATGTCTCCAAATTTTCAAAGCAAAAATGGCTGCTAGCTCCAAATCATGAGTAGGATATTTCTGTTCGTGTGGTTTCAATTGCCTTGACGCATACGCAATCACCTTCTCATGCTGCATTAGAACGCATCATAGTCCTTTATGAGAAGCATCGCTATAAATTACAAAATTCCCTTGATCGTCTGGAAGTGACAAAACTGGTGTTGTGATTAATCGTTGCTTCAATTTCTGAAAACTTTCTTCGCACTTGTCGTTCCATATAAACTTTTCATTCTTCCGTGTAAGCTTTGTCAATGATATTGCAATCCTTGAAAAATTTTGAACGAATCGACGATAATATCCCGTTAATCCCAAGAAACTTCTTACCTCGGTGGGTGTTCTCGGTCTTTCCCAATTTGTAATTGCCTCAATCTTTGCTGGGTCCACTTTGATCCCTTCATTACTGACTATGTGTCCTAAGAACTGAACTTCCTGTAGCCAAAACTCACACTTCGAGAATTTAGCATATAACTTCTTTTTCCTTAAAATCTCCAAAGTTGTTCTCAATTGTTCCGCATGATCCCCTTCCGCCTTTGAATAAATCAAAATATCATCTATGAACACAATAACGAACTTGTCCAAGTATTCCTTGAAAATTCTATTCATCAGGTCCATAAACGCAGCCGGGGCATTGGTCAATCCAAAAGACATCACTAAAAATTCGTAATGTCCATACCTTGTTCTGAAAGCTGTCTTCGGTATATCTTATGGCTTAATTTTCAGTTGATGATATCCCGATCTTAAGTCAATTTTGGAGAAAAACTTGGCTCCCTTCAATTGGTCAAATAGATCGTCAATTCTGGGTAACAGATACTTGTTCTTGATTGTAAGCTTGTTGAGCTCCCTATAGTCGATGCACAGTCTCATGCTTCCATCTTTCTTCTTGACAAATAATACCGGTGCACCCCACGGGGACACACTGGGTCTGATTACACCTTTCTCTAACAGCTCTTGCAATTTCTTCGCTAGCTCTTTCATCTCAACGGGCGCCATTCTATACGGGGCCTTGGATACCGGTTCTGTTCCAGGTGCTAAGTCGATTGCAAACTCAATTTCTCTATCTGGAGGAAGTCCTGGTAACTCATCGGGAAACACGTCTGGAAATTCATTCACTACTGGAATATCTTCAAGTTTCGCTGGCTCCTGACTCCTATCAATCACATATGCCACAAAATGATCGCATCCTTGTCATAGTAAGTTCTTGGCTTGAATCATCGTTAAGAACTTCTTTACTTGTTTCTGGCCCTTGAACGTTACTATTCTTTCGTCTGGCGTTTTCACCATTACCTTCTTATTTCGACAATCTATCTGGGCATCGTGCTTAGATAACCAATCCATTCCTAAGATAACGTCAAATTCTCCTAACTTAAATGGTATCTAATCTACACAAAACTTACTACCAGAAATCTCAATCTCACAATTCCCACAAACTTGATTAACAGATACTCGTTCTTGATTTGCCAATTCCACAGTCATTATTTCATTTAAATACTCAACTGGACAATTTAACTTACTAACAAAATCTTGTGAAACAAATGATCGAGTTGCTCCCGAATCTATCAATACTTTGGCACATAAAGAATTCACATTAAGCGTACCTGCCACGACATCCGTATCCTGGATAGCATCCTTCACACACATGTCAAAAACTCTAGCCCTTGGAGTCTCATTCACTGCTGGGGTAGACCCCATAATCCTCAATGCGTTACTGACTGGGGCTGGTGTCTTGCAATCCCTGGCTATATGTCCTGGTTTTCCACATTTAAAGCACGTAAATCCAATGGCTGGAACCTTCACTGCTGGATTCCGGATAGGCTGATCCTTATTTGCTGGCTCTCTTGCTGGCTGATTTCGGCACTCCCTTAAATAGTGCCCTTTCTGATTGCACTTGAAACAAACTACATTCAACTTATTACAAACTCCCCCATGCTTCTTTCCACATACTTGACAATCTGGAAAAGTTAATCTCAACTGATTTGGCTGATTCACATTAACTGGACGGTTACCCTGGCTTCCGTCGCCTGTATTTTGTCTCTTGAAATTAAAATTCCTCCCTCGCTGAAACTTGTCCTTCTTAAAATTTGGAAACTTCCCTGGTTGTGACTGACCTTCATTCCCTTCAAATTTTCTTTTCTTGCTTTCTTTCTCCTTCTGTGACATCTCACTCTCTGTCTCTGCGATCATAGCCTTCTGTACAACTCCTGCATAAGTATCCAATTCAAAAATGGCTACATTCTCTCTGATCCATGGTTTCAAACCTTGCTGGAATCTTTTAGCCTTCTTCCTGTCAGTATCCACATACGACGACACATACCTTGACAATTCCTCAAACTTGCTCTCATAATCTGTCACCGGCATGTTTCCTTGCTTTAGTTCTAAAAACTTCAGCTCCATCTGGTCTTGGACAAACTGAAGAAAATACTTTTCTAAAAATAACTCCTTAAACCTCTCCCAAGTAATAACATCTGTTCCTTCCAACGTCTTCACCATCTCCCACCAATAGGTGGCCTCATTCTTCAAATAGTAACTTGCAAACTCAACATTCTGTTTGTCCTTTACTTTTACTAAGGCAAATGCCTTCTCTATCTCCTTTAACCAAACATTTGCTTCAATCGGTTCTAAGGAACCCTTGAATTCTTGTGGGTTTACTGCCTGAAAAGTTTTGAAAGTTACATGGGGATTGGTCTGTCTTTGTTGTTGTTGTGCCAGGTGAACTGTTTGTTGGGCCAAAATTTGAAGAATCTGGGCTATTGCTGGGTCTATAGGTCCTGGGTTTCCATTCTGGTTTGTATCATCTTGGTTGTTATTATTGTTGTTGTTGGTTTCTTTATTCTGGGTGTTGGTGCGGGTATTTCTTCTGGGAGGCATTTTCTGTAAAGAATCAAACAACTTATTTAGCTTTTAAATCAAATTCTTTGCATAAAAGAAAAGTTTTGTAAAACATAAATATCTCTTTTTGAAAACAGTTGTAACTAAGTAAATTGCATGCTTCTTTACAGAATATAAACAGTTATGAAAAACAGGGTACATGGTATCACAGGGGTATAACTGGTGCAATAAATAAGGTAAAGTAAAATAGGTGCAGTAAAATGAATGACAATACTGGGAAGGAAAAGGTACTGATATATATAGATCAAAAGTTTTGGGTAGTACAAGCGTAAAGATGCTTCGAAAGTAAAAGCAAAAGGGTACAACAACCTACCCACTAGTCAGCATAGCTAGTCTGTAAATACAACCCAAAAGTCTACTGATACATACTACACACTACTATACATAATACATAACCATCACAATACTGCTCAGCATCTCTGGATCTCTAACTCATGGCAAGTTTGGACCTCCAATCTCCTCAAGCTCCTCTAGAACCCACTTAGCCCACTCCACTAGGAAATCAGGGGTGATGTCATCATGTGTAGCCTCAGCAATCCTCACTGCAGCTGCCCTACGAAACGCCTGGAGTCTCTCACCACTCCCAACCTCTCTTATACGCATAATATATAGTAACTCCTGAATCTGACCCTGTAGGAATCACTGCTCCATAAGGCAAGCCTCAAACTGATGATATGGGACATGATAGGAAGAGAACTGGAAATGTACTCCTGTAACTGAGTGACTAGTAAAGCCTGAATCAGCAGGTGGGGGTCCTCTGATAGGTGGCCTCATGCCTGGAGGTGGAATAGCCTGCAATGGTACGGGCTGCAACACAGGTGGAGGTAGTATAGCCAACACTGGTGGAACAACAGGACGTGGATCCGAAGACGGTACTCCAACTGAAGGCTCTGAGTGATCAGCTGATATGGGGATAAAAGAGTCGGCCATCGCTGCTATCTGAAATCATATCACAATATAAGAATCTCGAACCACGACGCAAATCACACTAATACATGTTATACCGAAGCACTCAACCTCTCAATGTTCTATCTTTCTATTCCTTACTTATAATCCTAACCCTCTACCCATTCCCGTCAATCCTAGGCTTGTGTCAGTGACTTATAACCTGTAGCTCTGATACCAAACCTGTGGCGCCCTCCAAACCCAGGTCAGAAGTTTGGGGTCCACACACACACACCTTATTAACAACCTGCTTATAACAATGATAAAGATAATAATAATGATATGCAGTGACCCTACTTACCAATTACCATGGACCGCAACAGGTTAAAGTATGCACACAAGCCAACCACACTTACTTATATTACAAACCGTTCAAATCCCAACTATCCAAACTCAGAACTGAGTATTAAACATTATTAAAAACTTTTACAAACTTAAATTATTCCAAAAGAAGCCTACTAGCACAACTCGATCAACCTGAACCCCTAACTCTCGCGCTGGACTGGGGATCCTCGGTACCAACCGGTTCCTTTTTAACTGGAAAAGAACATAAACAACATCGCACAAATGAGCTAACTAGCTCAGCAAGTCACAATGACAAAACTGAGAATAATGATCATCAGGTAAATATGGTTATAATATCAAGTGAATAATGGATTATGATTTAGAATTGGATATTATATTTTCATTTTAAAAACAAAGGTTAGGCTGCTGATTAGTCACGCACTAACCCCGAGCAAAGCACACAGCACTGCTCTAACTACTGGATCCAAGGCACATATTGGCCTAACTTGACCATTATATGGTCTGATCACGAATCTGGTCCACAAATTTATAAAAACAATCCAATTCTACCATAATAACAGAATAAGCAGTAATAAACAATAAACAGGATCATTAACAACATTGGACGTTCAATAATGAACATGGTTTCAATCTACATAAAGATCAATATGGCATTTCCAAAGCTTGGCTGCTAGGTAGTGAAAGAATTGGATAACAAAAGGATCAGTATTTCAGGGTTTCAAGGATTTGGTCTTTCAAAGTAAAAGATACAATGGTTTGAGTGTGTAAGCAATCTGGTTCAGTGTTTGATAATTAGTTTGTATGTATTTGTGGAGTAGTATCGTATATTTGAGGTTCGTATTTGGGGATACAACAATCAATGGTTTAGAAAGAATCAGGTTTATAGCTCAAGATCAATAAATGGAATCAGGGTTTAGGGTTCAGTGTTTCAAAGCACTTGTAATATAAAACAGGACTATCAATCACTATAATATCTCGAGAAAGTTCAGAACACTTGCCTGGTACTAACTTACTACACTGCACTTGCTCTCAATCACCACTGTCTTACTCCTTGACTATCTGTTTCCCTTTCCTACGCCTTGCCTCTTCTGCTCACATATCATAAGCATCTATCAATATTCAACTTATACGATTCGATTCAACACTTACTTCTATCTACCCTTCGTTTCACCCAAATCCGATTAACGGATTGAAAGTTACGCAATAAACAAGTAAACATCGAATATATAGACCGACAGTTAACCAACAAGTCACATATAATACATAACACGTAACATAATCAATGATCTATCATTTACAAAGAAGTCTCGGGTCATAAATAGGCTTTCGGATATTTAAAATGATTTTTAAACCATTTTTCGGAATTAAAACAGATCGTTGAATCAATTTCGAAGTAGTAAACAGGGTTCGGTTGGCCAATTCTGGCTTCAAAACAATTTCATAATAATTATCGAGCCTTGAAAACAATTTAAAATAATATTTCAAAGCTCGAAACTATTTTTCGGAATTTTTAAATCATTTTTAAATAATTAAATCTAATTAAATAATTAATTAAAATCAATTAATAATTAATTAAATCAATTAATCAATTAATTTTTGAATTAATTGACCAATTAATCAATTAAAAATTAACTGAAATTAATTAACTAATTAATTCAGATTTATTTTTGAATTAAAAATAATTTTTAGAATTAAAATAATAATTTTTAAAATTTTCAGAAATTAAAATCGAATTTTTATAATTAAAATAAATAGGATATATGATTTTTAAATAATTTATAAACAGGAATCCAAAATATGCAAACTCTGGAAACCTGGGGGACTAAACTGTTTCTTCCCCAAAAGTCTAGGAGCCTGTTTGCAATTTTGCAAACCCCCGCCGTCGACTCGCCGGAGTGTGGCCGGAGAACACGATTCCAGCCACCTCAGGCCACCAAATTGTCCAGAATTAATCTACACATTACCAGGAACTTATTTATGCAATCAAAACACATCAATCATCCCTGTCCTGGCCGGAAATTGGCAAAGAACATCGCCGGTTTCCGGCGAAACATCGAAAACTTAAAAAGACAACTCCCTACGATTCAAGCATCCTCTGTTAACGATCTATATACCAATCGATTGCAAATTACATAAGGAACATAATCCACTATAAATCAACAGCTAATAACCCCTAAATCAAAAAGCCCTAAATTTCAATTGAAAACATTCATACGGGTTATAACCCCTAATTTTAAAATTCGAGAATTAAACCCCCTTTTGAGCATGTTATTGAACTCCAAATCAGACGTTTGACATATGAAAATCATCAGGAAAACAAGCTCTACAACATGCAAGCATCAAATCATACAACTATCATCCGAACAAAAATTCATATTTTTAATAAAACTAATTAAAAAATAAATAATTTTTCAGAAAATAAACCTTGATTTCTGCAGTGATTTGGAACACAGAATTTGATAGAACACCTCAAGACCTTCGTTTTGAGTACTCGAGCTTTTCAAACGGACTCCGGTAACACCTCCGATTGTTGGTTTGATTCTTAGAAAGGTTTATGAATATATGAATTTTCCCTGGAAATTTATATAATTACTGACTGCAAATGATTTTTGATACGAAATAAAATACGGTAAAGGCTATTTATAATTACGGAAAATTAGTATCCCGTTGGATCATTCCGGATATAAAACTGTACGTTTATTTATAAAAACTGATCCTAACGGTATCAGTTTTCGGGACAATTATCCAAATCAGTACAATTTGTACTACAGTCTTGGTCTCAGCGCCTGGTTACACGTACTACGAGGTGATAATTGGGATAGTTTAATAAAAAGCTCCCGTTTATCGAAAATACGAGTTTTATTGATTTACCGAAACGAATATTGTATCAAAAATATTGCGCCGGGACCCGCGCAGGACAAACCGTATGCCGGATCGAAAAAGTCGAAACATGGAATATGCTCGAAAAATTACAATTAGGTTAGGAAGGAGTTCTCGGAAGAGTTTCGGGTTCCAAAAACGTAACAACGGATGACGTCGGTTGGTTCCCGTTTTTATAAAATAGATTTTAAATACCCGGAAAAAGATTTTATAAATTTCATATGATTCTTATAAATTCATAAATCAACATAAAAATAATTAGGAAGATATGACAATTATATATTTTTTATTTTGGACATATAAAAATTAAAATACTCAATTAATAATATTTTTAAACATTCAAACATATTTAACACTTAACAAATAATTCACAGAATAGATACTGAACACATATATTAATTATTTATTAGCAAAATTAATTACACAATATATCCCAGATATTACATAAATGAATTTGAAAGAAATAAAGTCTGGACCCTAGTGCCTAGTTCAAAGAATAGATCTGTTGTTGGTACAAAGTGGGTGTTCAGAAATAAAACTGATAGTGATGGCATAATTACAAGAAATAATGCAAGGTTGGTTGCAAAAGGATATTCTAAACAGGAGGGAATTGATTATGATGAAACATTTGCACCAGTTGCTATATTGGAAGCCATAAGGATATTTCTGACTTATATTGCTCACAAAAAGTTTAAAGTCTTTCAAATGGATGTAAAAAGTGCTTTTTTTAATAGAGAATTGGAAGAAGAAGTATATGTTGAACAACCTCCAGGTTTTGTAGATTCAAAATTTCCTAATAATGTCTATAGACTTGATAAAGCACTTTATGGCCTTAAGCAAGCTCCAAGGGCATGGTATGAGACATTAGCCCAGTTTCTTCTAGAAAGTGGATTTAACAGAGGGACTATTGACAAAACTTTATTCTATCTCAACCATGGAAATGACTTACTTTTGGTGCAGATATATGTTGATGATATCATTTTTGGTTCTACAAATGACAGACTTTGTAAAAGGTTTGGCAAGCTAATGTAATCAAGGTATCAAATGAGTATGATGGGAGAACTTAGCTATTTTCTGGGCCTTCAAGTCAAGCAGAATGAATAAAGAACTTTTATTTTTCAATCTAAGTACACCAGAAATTTGTTGAAGAAATTTGAAATGCAAGACTGTTCAAGTGCATCCACTCCTATGACCATACCGTAACAAAACACAATTATGCACTATGTTGTTCTTATTAGTCATGAAATAGCACCGATATCCCGCAACCATACCGTAAATATAGGTATCGATATCCCGCAGACATACCGTACCTATTGGATATCCATAAAAAGGCATATACTCGCCTTGCAAGATATTATACTTTCGTATAATAGCTCACGCTGGACCGGTGCCTCGGCCTCTTACGCTAACCAATAATCAATTCACAAAATAATTTTGATCAAATGAGTCATATCAATGACATCCTTATATATTCAACTCCCCATTTCATATGGTTCGGGGTTATCTCAACAACTGATGGCGAAATAACTAGAACAATTAGTTATTCGCTAATCTCAATTCAATGTTCCACTGTATAGAGTAATTTGTAGCGAAATATAAAATGTTTAACTATTCTGAACTTAGAATAGTATAGAAACTAATATGATAGAATTCAGAGTCAATATCACTTGAATGATAAGTAAAGATACAGATATTTGCATAACATGATTCCTAATAAACATCACTTGTACAATAAGTGAAGGTAGGGATACTTGTCTGGTATGCTCAATAACTTCTTATTATAACCCTGCCTTATAATTGCTGGCTACTGACTCCGTCTAGTACTTGACTGCATGAAAGGCATATGTCATAGCCTACTCGTTTATTCGAATATTTAACTCAACTCAAATAAGAATGTAATAAGTAAATAGTGGATCAAGCATCAGAGAGATCTCACAAAGTAACATCTGTCAAAGAATAAAGAAACATTGTTCATCTGCAGACTTGAAGATTCACTGAAAGAAGTTCAAGAATTTGATCATGCCTCAGTGATATAAATCAAGATCGTGGATTTAATCAAGTGACAGAGATCTCGTCAAGGTATCATTTATTACAAGGATTCAATCAGAACAACAAAGTCAAGACATGAAGAAACGTCACGAAAGTTAGTCACTCATGAACCAGACAGTACATCGAGTGTCAGCATTGAAGTGACGGAATTAATTCATAAGTCTCAGTGACTTTCAGAAGATTGTCAGAAGAATGGATGCTGCTCAGGGTTAGTATTAATTCTCTATTAATTAATTAAGTCATATAATTTAATTAAGAAAATAAATTATATCTGCAAGGAATAATTTATTGATTAATTGAATTAAATTGATTAATTAATTTAGAATTAATATTAAGGATTTTCAGAATGTTAATTGATTAAAATCTGTGATAATTCTAAATAAGACAACTGATTGTACTAGTATGACAATCGGTATGACAATTGATAGTCATACCGAATGTCATGCTAATTCAGTTGATTGTATTGATAGAATTATTATTTAGATTAAAATCAATTATTAATTCAGTAAAACAATTTCATTTGAACTAATATGACAATCGGTATGACAATCAATAGTCATACCGAAAGTCTTGCTAGTTCATTTTAATTGTCTTGCTAGCTCTAATAGATTGTCTCACCGAAAGTCTTTCAAGCTAAAAAGGATTGTCATTCCAGTTCTTTTTCTCTCGGTTGGATTGTTAAATAGAAGCAGAAGCAGCAATTCAAAATATCAATCAATCATACAGAACAAGAGAACACAGCAGAGAACAAAAGAAAAATATTTCATCATCCATCTGCTTATTCAAGATCAAATATTCTAGTTTGTTAATGTTAAATCCAAACCACTAGAATTACTTATCTTGTTCTTGTATATCAATCTAGCGGATTAAAATCCCTAGAACTTAATCTCAAATCGCTTTTAGCATTTGATCTTTTAATTACAAAAATAGAAAAAGTTCATGTCGAATTTATTCTAAATTTGTAATAATTGATTTGAGATTAATCCCTTGTAATCGATACCGTAGTTGTAACACCTTTCAAGTTTAATAAAAGTTTTATTTAACTTGAATTTTGTTTCACAATTTTATTCCACATTTTATTCGACGAAACGGTATTGTTTGCATTCAACCCCCCCTTCTACAAACAAATTGGGACCTAACAATTGGTATCAGAGCCTTCTGATTAACGTACAAATCAAGATCCTAGACTTTTGTGTTTCTTTCACTTCTTGAATTTTTATTCACTCAAAAATTCATAATGACTACACAAAAAGTTGGAACCGTTAAAATTCCACTTTTCGATAAAGAAAATTATGTGATGTGGAAGAAGAAGATGCTACTGTTTTTACAGGTTGCTAATCCCAAATATTTGCAAGTGTTGAAGAAGGGTCCAAAAATTCCTATGGTTATTGAACCAGAGGTAATAGAGAATGATGTGGTGATCACCAAAGCGAGAACTTATGTGAAGGATCCTGAGGACTTCTCTCCTGCTGAAATAGAAGAAGCTTCCCTGGATGCTAGCCTTCAATTAATCTTAGTAGATTCCCTTAATCCCCTAATGAACAGACATGTGATGAATTGTAAAGATTCTAAACATATCTGGGAAACTATTGAGATTATTAATGAAGGCACAGAGGAAGTTAGGGAGAACAAATTAGAAATCCTAACCTCTGAGTATGAATACTTTAAATCCAATCCAGGAGAAGGAATCACTGAAGTGTTTGAGAGGTACAATGCATTGATCAACAACCTGAACATTAATGGTAAATACTATTCCATCAGGGAGGTCAATAAAAAGTTCCTTTTAACACTGCCAACTCATCTCGAACATAGAATCACTGCCATAAGAGAAGCAAGAGATCTGAGTGAGATTTCTTTGGAAAGGCTATATGGTGTGTTAAAGACTTATGAGTTGGAGCAGATTCAGCAGAAGGAAGTTTACGGGAAAGGAAGAGTGGTCAGCACGTCTACTGCTCTGATAGCTGATGAACAACAACAACAACCACTATATCAACAACAATCTCAACAGTCAGATAGAATGGTACAGTCCTCCAAGGTTGAAGATAATGTGATAGTAGCAGAATTTGATTCTCCTACTACAAATCAATCAGGAGATGATTTTTATTCCTTGGAAGAACTGGAGCAATTGGAGGATGAGTCAATGGCCCTGATTGTCAAGAGATTCTCAAATGTCAGATTCAAAAGGAATCCCAAGTTCAAGTACAAGTCCAACTACAACAGATTCCAGAAAGGTGGATCTTCATCCTCTAACACCAGCAGTGGTGGGTATAAAACAGGGATGGTTGATCGAAGCACCATTCGATGCTTCAACTGTAATGAGTTGGGACACTTTGCCACAGAATGCAGGAAGCCAAAACAGGCAAGGAAGAACTCTTATGATTCTAATCAGAAGAGTAAATCTGAAAGGGCGTACCTGGCAAAGGGAAGAAGTTGGGATGATACTGACAGTGAAGACGAAGAAGTTGGGAATCTTGCTCTCATGGCTAGTGATGCAAGCACCTCATCGTCAAGAAAAGAGGGCATTAAACAGGTACAACCGGTAGTGTGGATTCTTGACAGTGGATCGTCAAGACATATGACCGGAGATAGAGCCCTGCTATCAAATGTGGTTGAGAAAGCTGGCCCAGTGGTTACCTTTGGAGATAACAGCAAAGGTTTAACGGAGGGATATGGCTGTTTGCAAGCTGGAAATGTTATCATTGAAAATGTATATCTTGTGCAAGGACTTGAACACAATCTGCTTAGCATTAGTCAGTTCTGTGACAACGGCTACAATGTTTTATTCGACAAGCTGAAGTGTCAGATTCTGCACAAGAAAAGTGAAAAACCCTCCTTAATGGGAATACGGAAAGGAAATCTGTTCGTAGCTGACATGAACTCTGGAAGCAATCTTGAAGTCAATTGTTTCTATGCAAAAGCATCGTCAAATGAGAGTTGGCTATGGCACAAGAGACTTTCCCATCTCAATTTCAAGACAATGAATTCTCTTGTCAAAAGAGAATTGGTAAGAGGTCTGCCTCAGCTGGAATTCTCTCCAGAAGGACTATGTGAGGCTTGCCAGAAAGGAAAGTCAAAGAAAGCAAGTCACAAAGGCACTGACACATCTTCCATAACTGGTGTTCTGCAATTATTGCACATGGATTTATTTGGTCCAGTTAATATCCTTTCTATGTCAAAGAAGTGTTACTGTCTTGTGATAGTTGATGACTATTCCAAGTACACGTGGGTTTTATTTCTTCACTCTAAGGATGAAACACCACAAGTTGTGATTGATCATATCAAGATGATTAAGTTAGATTCTAACGTCCCTGTTAGAGCAATAAGGTCAGATAATGGAACAGAATTCAAGAATGCACTTCTAAATGGATTATGTACAGACAAAGGGATTACCAGACAATTTTCAGCTCCTAGAACCCCTCAGCAAAATGGAGTGGTAGAAAGGAAGAATCGTACATTGATTGAAGCTGCAAGAACGATGTTAAATGAATCAGGTCTTCCAATGTACTTTTGGGCTGAAGCTGTCAATACTGCATGTTATACTCAGAATCGAACTCTAATCAACAAAGACTACATGAAAACTCCTTATGAGATTTTGAATGAACAGAAACCTTCTATCAAATACTTTCATGTATTTGGTGCCAGATGCTTCGTGCTCAAGGATGGAGATGATCGTCGTGGTAAGTTCGAGGCAAAGGCATATGAGGGTATTTTTGTTGGATATGGAAGAAGATCATATAGAGTGTATATCATTGATCAACACAAAGTAACTGAAAGTGTCAATGTTACTTTTGATGACACTAAACTCCCTAGTATCCAAACTGAAGATCCTTCTGAGAAACTGAAGTTTGATGATATGTCAGATTCAGAGTCAGAACATGGTCAAGAACCTGAGGTTGTTGCTGTTGAAGAACCTGTTAATCCTGATAATACTCAAGGTAATAGTGATGGAAACTCTGGAAACAATGGAGATACCACTGCTACTGACGGAGAATCTTCAAGTCAACATGGCAACAACTCAGGGGGAGATGCTGAAGGATCATCTAGTAGGACACAACATCACAATGAATTTCAAGGCGAATCATCAAGATCAAATCTTCCAAGACAGACAGTCTGGAATAAAGCTCACCCTTTTGAGTTGATTATTGGTGATCCAGATGTTGGAGTCAGAACTAGACGTGCTACTCAAAATGAGTGTCTGTTCTCAGGATTTCTTTCTGAGATGGAACCTAAGAAAATTGAAGAAGCACTAACTGATCCAGATTGGGTGATTGTTATGCAAGATGAACTCAATCAGTTTGAAAGTCAACAAGTCTGGAAACTGGTACCTAGGCCTGTACACAAGAAAGCTGTTGGTACAAGGTGGGTATTCAGGAATAAACTAGATGAAGATGGTGTGGTTACAAGAAACAAGGCAAGACTGGTAGCTAAAGGGTATTCTCAAGCTGAAGGTATTGATTATGATGAAACCTATGCTCCAGTGGCTAGACTTGAGGCCATCAGGATATTTCTGGCATTCACAGCATTTTCAAACTTTAAAGTTTATCAAATGGATGTCAAGAGCGCCTTTCTGAATGGAAAGCTGGATGAAGAGGTATATGTAGAGCAACCTCCTGGTTTTGAAGATCCAGATCATATGGATTTTGTCTTCTTTCTTTTCAAGGCTATCTATGGGCTAAAACAGTCACCAAGAAAATGGTATGACACTCTCTCTGAATTTCTTATTGAAAATAGCTTTATTAGAGGTGTCATAGACAAAACTCTCTTTTCTAAAAAACATAAGAATGATACTATATTAGTCCAAGTCTATGTGGATGATATAATATTTGGGTCTACTAATGATAATCTCTGTAAGAGATTTGCTAAGTTAATGCACAGCAAGTTTGAAATGAGCATGATGGGAGAGCTGAAGTTCTTTCTTGGATTACAAGTAAATCAAAGGTTAGATGGAACATTTATTTGTCAATCCAAGTATCTCAAGGAACTCCTCAAAAAGTACAATCTAGAGGATTCTGCATCAGCAAGGACTCCATCAACTACAGCTGTCAAGCTTGGACCATGTGAAAACTCCATTAAGGTAGATGTCACAAGCTACAGAGGTATGATTGGCTCGTTACTCTATCTTACTGCAAGTAGACCAGATATTATGTATGCTACATGTTTATGTGCAAGGTTCCAAGCGGATCCTAGAGATATTCATCTCGTTGCTGTTAAACGAATCTTAAGATATCTTAAGGGAACACCAAATCTAGGTATTTGGTACCCTAAAGAATCTGGTTTTAACCTTGTCGGATATACAGATTCAGATTATGCAGGAAGTGTTGTTGATAGGAAAAGCACCTCAGGAAGTTGTCAATTCTTAGGAAGCAGGCTAGTCTCATGGTACAGCAAGAAACAGCAAACAGTTTCCAACTCAATGGCCGAGGCTGAATATATTGCTGCTGGAAGCTGCTGTGCTCAGATCTTGTGGATTAGGAACCAACTACGAGACTATGGCTCTGTATTGAACAAGATTCCTATTTTATGTGACAACACAAGTGCAATAGCCATCACCAACAACCCTGTGCAGCACTCGAGGACAAAGCACATTGACATCAGGTATCATTTTATTAGAGAGCACGTCATGAATGGTACTGTTGAACTATTTTTTGTTCCAACAGAAGAACAAATAGCAGATATTTTCACTAAACCACTTGACGAATCCACATTTACCAGATTAGTTGGTAAATTGGGCATGTTAAATAGTTTTTGTGATTAATTTAATTAATATCTGGAATCTGTTCTTGAATGAATTTACAAATGAATTTTTCATAAATGAAAAATTCATTTGCAAATTTATTTTATCATTTTATCATATTTCTTGCTTATTTCTATGTAATATATATTATCTTATCTATGTTATTTACTCTACTTGTTAATTTAAAATATCTCAGAATATTTTATTTCCTCTAAAAATATTTTTCTATGAATTTTATTTGCTAAAATTCAACAGAAATCTATTTTTGGAATAAAAATAATTAATTCTGATATATTATCTTTGTTTCTGTAAAAATTATAAGTTTTTATTTCAGTTTTACTATTTTGAAATGTGGTTTCAGTACTTAATTAGAAGTCTGTACATATTCATTTTGTTTTTCTACTGCAAAGACAATCGGCAAGACAATTAAAATTGTCTTGCTGAAAATCATTTCAGTAAACATGAAAATATAAATCTGTTATGCTTATTTTATCTTATTCTAGAAAGACAATCGGCAAGACAATTGAAATTGTCTTGCTGAAAGTCATTTTAGTAAATAATGACTGCTTATTTTAAAATCAGATTAATTTTATAACTGGCAAGACAATCGGTATGACTATTGATTGTCATGCCAGTAATAAAATTAATATCAGAATAATATTGTTTTATTTTGTACTGGTATGACAATCGGTATGACTATCAGATTGTCATACCAGTTATATTTTTAATACTTAGTTTATTTGTTTCATTTCCTTCTTTTTGCCTGGTATGACAATCGGTATGACAATCCCGGATTGTCATACCAGCTGTCATATATAAGCGTGTGTTGTGTATTGTTTTAAACCATCACAGCAGTTTCATTTCTCAAAAATTTGAACAGTTTTTTACTCTCTTTTACTCTCTTCTATCTCCTCGAACAAGAACAAAACCATCAATCCAATTATTTCTTTGCTCGAGTTTTTACTCAGCACTCTTAATCATCACTTTGTGATATATACATACAAGTATATACATAAAGAAGTGCTGCTGAAATTTTCTTATAAATAAAAGTTATTATAAAAAACGCAAAAATCCAATTAAAATAAGTTTGCCCCTTCAAATTCCATTTTAATTTTAATTTCAGATTTGTGTCTTTTGGTTTATCAAAATTGTGCTTGTGAGTTAAGAATTTTAACGAGATACATTTCTGTCTAAATTTTTCGATTATAATTAATTTAATTCGAATTATTAAATTAATTTAATTAATTCGAATTTTCTTAATATTATTCTTAAAATTCTGAAAAGCTTGTGTCTTATTATTATTTTATAAAAAATGGCTCTCAATTTCCAAATTGTCGCGCATAATCAAGTTGGTTATTTCAATCCGGAAAAATGTGATGTTGAAAAATTTAAGCCTTGGATTAGATTTTTAAATGATCATTCGATTGTTAGCTCTGCTATTAAATCAAATGTGATTTTAAACGTCGATCTACTTAGACTGATTTGCACAACTTCTACTGTGGCCGATGATTCAAAATCTTTTTCATTCACCATCGCAAACACACAGTATGTAGTTGATGAAACAGTCGTCAATCGTGCTTTAAATTTTCCACTAGACAATTTCTGTAATTTACCCTCTGAAAATGATATCACAAATTTTTTCAATGCCATTCACTATCAGGGGGTGATCAATTTAACCAAACTTTCTAAATCAAATTTGGTGTCTGAATGGGATATATTCTTCGATACACTTTCCAAAGTGTTTGCCAACTGCACAAAATCTAATTTTCATAACATTACTTCCACCCTGCAGTATATTGGTCTTGCGGTTGTTTTCAATCAAAGGATCAATTTTGGCAAACTACTTTTTCCCATTCTCTTGAGACGTCTAACTTCTGCTTTACGTGATCATTCTACAAATCGTAGGGTATCATGTTACTATGCTCGTTTTCTTATGCTTATAGCAGATCATCTACTCACCCCTGAACACAAATCACTTTTTGCTAACTCTGCTGTAACTGAACCCCCACCAGTTAGCAAAAAGATTTACACTCGCCAAGACACAACCTTCAAATTTATGCAAGTACCAGTACTTGTATCTGCTTTCATGGCCAATTATATTCCCTTGCCTATTTTTAATCTTCCCGGCCATGAACAGCAACCTCAACCTCCAGTGGTACAAGCCACCCAGGCTCTTCCATTACAGGTAGTAACTCCTCACTCTCACTCTCTTCCTACTTCTGTTAACAGACCCTCAGTGGTTGATAGGGCTGACCATGAAGTTGTAGAACCACAGCTTCAATCCCAGGTCATAGAGCCAAACACAGAGTCTCATTCTATCTCACCCTCTCCCCCACTGTCTAAAATGTTACCCAGAAGATTACTAGGAAGTAGTACAATGTCAAATTTGAGTGAACCCTCAGGTCTGCCTCCTCCTAAGAAAAGAAAAACCTATTCTGAGGCATCTGAAAGCCCATCCTTGTCCTCCCAACAGGACATGGACTTTGAAATGGCCAATGAACAGTTACTAGAGGCATTCTCTCAACAGGATGCATCTATTGAAATTCGCCATAGGGCCATGGCATCCTGTACTGAGTCAAGCACAATTCCATTACTCACAATGGAACCATACACTTCCCCAGATAATACTCAGGACACCCAGCGAGGAGTGCACGTCGAGTCGGTTACAGTGCCTGCCATAGTTACGGCAGAAGAGCAGTCACATGCTTCAGAGGGAAAATCTGACTCTCCGCCATCTTTAATAGAGTCATTTTCTCCCCTCCCAGATCAAACACCTCTGGCTCCCTTATGGGATTCTCCACTCGCAGATTTATCTGGAGAAAGTGGAGGGCAACTCGGTCAATCTATCCCTGAAGCAATTCAGACATCTATTCCAAAAGATTTGATAGCATTGACTGAGGATCGGGACTCGCGAATTCCCATTGCACCACCACTGACCTCTCTTGAAGAGGCTAGGGTGATTTTTAATGCAGGTACACAAGAACAGCAATTGGAAGACTCCTCACGAGCAATCATATTGAGAGAAACACATGCACGTGAGATGAGTGAACCAAATACGAGTGAACTTCAGGTGAGAGCACACACAGACACTGATACTGTCAACCTATTAGCTCAGATTGCTGCCCTGAAAGAAGAACTTGCTAAAAGTCAAGCTGAAGCTCAAGCATTCAAAGCACAAGTGGTTGAACGGTCTTCTTCTTCCACCTCTGTCGACAATCAGCTTGCAATCATAAGGAATGACATCTCAGATTTAAAGACTACTGTAATACCAAAGCTCAATTCTATTCAGGACACTCCAAATTTATCAGCTGATGACATATCCAACTTCTGCTCCCTACATACAAGAATGACTTCTCTTGAAGACCTCGTTGAGATGAATCATTCACTGGACAACTCAAGATTTGTAAAGATAGAGACGGGCATGGAACATCTAAATGAAGGCATGAAGCACTTATATTACATGATCAAGAATTCTCATTGCCCTAATGAAGATCAAAGAGCTTATTTTGAAGGACCGTCTGGTGGAGGATCAGGCTCTGGAAGTGGTGGAGGTTTCAGAGGAAAGTCAGCAGAGGATCCCTCAACTAAGGGGGAGAAGAAAGGGAGTAGTTCCAAAGGGAAAGAAAAAGATACTTCTGCTGGAGATAAAGGAAAGGCTGATGATGCCTACTACAGTGGAGAACATGATGACTTCGATATTTTTGACATTCCCACTGATCCAGTTCAGGAAGATAAAGATGGGTTATTTGAAGCTGAAGAAGAAAGTGATTTTGAAGATTGGGAAGAAGAAGATACAGTGGATCCTAGGTTTGAGAAAGAATTTCAGAAAGAGCAGTCAGAGATGCAAAGAAAAGAAGCTGAACTCAAGAAGGTCTCACAGATCATTGATAGGAGAAAAGACATACAAAGAACAGAAACTCTTCAAAAGCAACGTCTTCATGACATTAAAGCTCAAGAAAGGAGAAGAGATGTCAGACTGAAGATTGGTGGAAAGTGGGATGAAGCTAGGAGAGTACTCGATATGCCTCAGCTATGCACTAACAATGATAGGCAGTTCTTACATCTTCTTGACAAGCTGGAAATCTCAAATCCTAACAATGACATGTACATGAATGCTATCAAGACTGAAGTCTCAAGGATCACAGCTGCTTTTGATAGATCCCTAAATGAGATGAGCATTTTTGTATATTGTCAGAGTGAAGGATCATTCAAGGTGTCACTTCATCTATTTGAGAATCGTTCGTTGTCAGAGATTTGGGTTCTTTTAAACAAAGTGAAAAGAAGCTCAGAGTTGAATGAAGTTCTTCGGGAAAGGCTTAAAGAGTTTGCCAGCAGGGCTAGTCCTCAAGTGGTCAACAATCCTCATCAAGTGAGATTCTTTAAGTCTGATTGTCTTCAAATCTGTCAGCTCGATGTACAATCTCTTAAAGACTACTCAGCTAAGCATCTGGTCTGGATGGAACATCATTTGAGAACTGCTGGATATTCATCCATGTTGAAGACTCAAGCTGCTGACTTGATTCAAGCTTATTGTGAGAAGAATGTTAAAAGGTACAATCAACTCAAGAATAAGTTGAAGACAGTTGGAATTCAACCAGTCAGACCTGCAAGCTTCACTTCAGAAAAGGATCGTGTTTTTGACAAGGAATTGCTTCAAGATTTAGAAGAAGGTGAAGTCAGAAGAGAAGACAACTAAAGTCAATTAGCTCAAAACTCAATGTAATATGATTAGAGCGTTATGAATCAAGATAGTCTAATGTAGTTATATGTTCAGGCTAGAGGAACATCTATCTTGTATTCACTTGTAAATTTCATTTGGAATCTGGAAAATGTTAAATATAATCCAGAACTTTTCTGCTATTTACTTTACATTACTGTTTATATCTTTTTCTTATTTGATTAGTTGAGTTATCCTCTAGGTATTTGTTGTTATTGTCTAACAAGCAAATAGGGGGAGATTGAAAGGCATATGTCATAGCCTACTCGTTTATTCGAATATTTAACTCAACTCAAATAAGAATGTAATAAGTAAATAGTGGATCAAGCATCAGAGAGATCTCACAAAGTAACATCTGTCAAAGAATAAAGAAACATTGTTCATCTGCAGACTTGAAGATTCACTGAAAGAAGTTCAAGAATTTGATCATGCCTCAGTGATATAAATCAAGATCGTGGATTTAATCAAGTGACAGAGATCTCGTCAAGGTATCATTTATTACAAGGATTCAATCAGAACAACAAAGTCAAGACATGAAGAAACGTCACGAAAGTTAGTCACTCATGAACCAGACAGTACATCGAGTGTCAGCATTGAAGTGACGGAATTAATTCATAAGTCTCAGTGACTTTCAGAAGATTGTCAGAAGAATGGATGCTGCTCAGGGTTAGTATTAATTCTCTATTAATTAATTAAGTCATATAATTTAATTAAGAAAATAAATTATATCTGCAAGGAATAATTTATTGATTAATTGAATTAAATTGATTAATTAATTTAGAATTAATATTAAGGATTTTCAGAATGTTAATTGATTAAAATCTGTGATAATTCTAAATAAGACAACTGATTGTACTAGTATGACAATCGGTATGACAATTGATAGTCATACCGAATGTCATGCTAATTCAGTTGATTGTATTGATAGAATTATTATTTAGATTAAAATCAATTATTAATTCAGTAAAACAATTTCATTTGAACTAATATGACAATCGGTATGACAATCAATAATCATACCGAAAGTCTTGCTAGTTCATTTTAATTGTCTTGCTAGCTCTAATAGATTGTCTCACCGAAAGTCTTTCAAGCTAAAAAGGATTGTCATTCCAGTTCTTTTTCTCTCGGTTGGATTGTTAAATAGAAGCAGAAGCAGCAATTCAAAATATCAATCAATCATACAGAACAAGAGAACACAGCAGAGAACAAAAGAAAAATATTTCATCATCCATCTGCTTATTCAAGATCAAATATTCTAGTTTGTTAATGTTAAATCCAAACCACTAGAATTACTTATCTTGTTCTTGTATATCAATCTAGCGGATTAAAATCCCTAGAACTTAATCTCAAATCGCTTTTAGCATTTGATCTTTTAATTACAAAAATAGAAAAAGTTCATGTCGAATTTATTCTAAATTTGTAATAATTGATTTGAGATTAATCCCTTGTAATCGATACCGTAGTTGTAACACCTTTCAAGTTTAATAAAAGTTTTATTTAACTTGAATTTTGTTTCACAATTTTATTCCGCATTTTATTCGACGAAACGGTATTGTTTACATTCAACCCCCCCTTCTACAAACAAATTGGGACCTAACACTGCACTCCTTGCTACTTGATTCTATAAACAAAAGAACTATCTTAATTGACGGAAGCAAACTCAATCGACGTAATTATACGTCTTGACATCTACCCGATCGTTTATAACTAATCATGGTATTCTAAAACTGTAAACAGATAACATGTATATCACATAGCACGTAATCATGATATTTATATAACACGTAATCATATATTTCATACCACACATAAATCAAATAAGCAAAAGATAGGTGTTAGTACGTTCAAAACTGAAATTAGGTTAATATCAGAGTTTATTGATCAGATTCCGACTCGGAATGATACATAATTCAAATGACATTTCATTACAAAAGAAATTAGGTTTCAAAAGTATTTTTGTTGAAAGCGTAATATTTTTCTGAGTCTGTACGCGTTCGTTTTGTATAAAACGGACCAACGGTTCATTTATTATGAATAAAATAATATTTAAATGGAAATAAATCAATTAATAATAATCTTAATTGATTTATTAATACCAAAATATAATTTTTAAAAGATTAAAAAGAATTTTTAAGATTTATTTGAATTAATTATAACTAATTGTATTTTATTTAACTATTTATAAATAAAATTAATTGATTAAATTTAGCCAAAAAAAATTAATTGATTAAATGAATTAACCAATTAATTAAATCTATAAATAATTAAATGTAATTAATTATAATTAAATAAAAACAAATATGGATTTTTGAAAATAATAAAGAAATAATTTTTTTGGAATTTAAAATAATTAACTATTTAATTTTTAGAATTTAAAATAATAAGTAATTGATTTTTAAAATCAAAATAAATGATTTTAGAAAATCATAAAAAGAATTTTGAATAAATTTTAAAACAGAAAATACAAAAACAGATTTAGTGTTTTAGTTTTGGGAAAAAATAAATCAAAGTCGTGTTTTTTTATAAACAGAAACGGGTCGAACAACGGGTAACTGGGTCACCGAAGAACAACAACCCAGTTCACCGGAGTTGTCGCCAAAATCTGGGAAACCCAGACTCTGTCTCCTTCTCCGGCGAATAGCCGGTTTCTGGAGAAGCCCACAACCCGCGAAACACACTCAGTTCAGTACTGATTTTAACGGAAAATCACTCAGCATATAATCATATCCCACAATCAAAATCAATCAAACTATCATTAAAAATCCAGGAATCGCAAAATAAAAATAACAAAACCAAGAACACGACTACATCTATTCGGGACTCAAACCATTCGAATGAATATATGAATCTACTCTAAACAATGCCAGGAAGCTTATTAAATCAACAAGAACAACCAACAATCACTCAAAAATCAAAACAAAATTCAACTCAAGAATGCCAAAATCGACTTTTTAAAATAATTCACCTCAGATTAAGATGTTGATATCAACAGTATGAGCTTGAAACAAGGATCCTTTTGGTGTGAAGAGCTTTTGATTTGGTTCCCGGAATCAATCAAAAACAGTGATCAAAGTTTCTGCAAAGATTTTCACCCCCAAAGTTGTTTTTGGATTTTTATGAATTTTCAGAAAATATTAATAAAATAAAAATGAATAAAATTAACCTGCTCAGCTATTTATATTAAACCTAAAATTATATCCCTAAAATTAATTAAGGGTGTTTATCCCCTAATTAAAATAATTAGGCCCCAATATTATAATTACGGGTAATAATTTTAAAAATAGTAAAATATAAAATTTATATCAAAAATTGCGAATAATGCAAAAATGCAAAAATATTGGTGTTTGAAATACGTAAAATTTTATAAAAATATGGATTTTGTGGACTTTAACGTCCCGGTGGGGTCTCGGTTTGTTTATTTTTGAAATAAAGAGACGATCCTTAAATTAACAGAAATTCCCGAAAACACATAAATACGTTCAAACTCACATTAAACGAGATAAAAAGAATATCTCGACAAAGAAGCTAATAAACACGCATCCTGATTACAGATCGATTCATATAATTACAGTTTAAACACATATTACTTAATCGAAAAAATTATGGTTCGCACAGAAACACAAATAGCATTTAAAACACGTAATATCATGACAATAAACATTTTAACTTATATAAACACATAAAATGTATTCATTTAACATATAATATTCACATAATTTTCCCGGATATTACATCCTCCCCCCTAACAGGATTCTGTCCTCAGAATCAGCCTAGGAAAATAAGTGAGGATATTTGGTTCGCATTTCGCTTTCCAACTCCCATGTCGACTCCTCAACCTTGGGATTCCTCCACAAGACTCGCACTAAAGAGACAGACTTATTCCTAAGCACTCTTTTTTTCTTATCTAAAATCTGCACTGGACGCTCTACAAAAGATAAATCTAGCTGAATCTCGATTGGCTCGTATTCTATCACATGATTTGAATCAGGCAAATAACGCTTCAACATTGATACATGAAACACATTGTGGATATGCTGCATGTGAGGTGGTAACGCTAACTCGTAAGCAACCTTGCCCATACGCCTCAAAATCTCAAAAGGGCCAATAAAATGTGGACTCAGCTTTCTTTTCTTCCCAAATCATGATAAACCTTTCCAAGGTGAAACCTTCAATAGCATTGCTTCACCGACTTCAAATTCTATATCCTTTCTAGCAGGATTAGCATATTTGCGTTGACGATCTTGAGCTGCCACTAATCTTTTTCAAATGAGTTCTATTTTCTCTTTCGTCTGTTGGATTAATTCTGGACCCAAAATCTTTCTTTCACCAACTTCTTCCCAACATATTGGAGATCTGCATCTTCTCCCGTACAAAGCTTCGTAAGGCGACATTCCAATACTAGCATGATAGCTGTTGTTGTAGGAGAATTCAACCAATGATAAGTGTTCGTCCCAACTTCCTTCAAAATCTAGTGCACATACCCTTAGCATATCTTCAATAGTTTGAATCGTCCTTTCACTTTGACCGTCTGTCTGCGGATGATACGCGGTACTCATATTCAGCTTCGTTCCGAGACAATCTTGAAAACTTCTCCAAAATCTTGAATTAAATCGAGGATCTCTATCTGAAACTATGGATACTGGAATTTCATGTCGAACCACAATTTCCTTCAGGTATAACTGAACCAATTTGTCCAATGAGAATCTCTCATTGATAGGAAGAAAATGTGCTGACTTCATCAATCTGTCAATAATAACCCAAATAGCATCATTATTAGTCTTGGTCCTCGATAATCCAACTACGAAATCCATCGCAATATGTTCCCACTTCCATTCTGGAATGTCCAATGGTTGTATCAGTCCACTGGGCCTTTGATGTTCCGCTTTGACTCGCTGGCAAGTGTAACAGTTACTTACCCATTCCACAATTTCTTTCTTCATATTTGGCCACCAAAAGTTTTCTCTTAAGTCTCTGTACATCTTTGTACTCCCGGGATGAATTGAATATTTGGAGTTGTGAACGTCTCGAAGAATTTCATCTTTCAGTTCGGCTACATTGGGTATCCATATTCTGGAAGAAAATCTTAAGATTCATTTATCATCCTTTTGACTTCCTTTCTCTTATCCTGTCAACTCTTCATGTTCATGGCTCATTACTTCTTCCTGACATCTTCTTATCTTCTCTAATAGTTCTGGTTGAAAAGATATTGTATACAACATATTTGTAGACATACTTGAAATACTGACCTCTATTTCAAGCTTCTCAAATTCCTTGATCAATTCCTCGGATGAAATGATCATGTTTAACCTTTCTTTCCTGTTCAGAGCGTCTTCCATCACATTCGCTTTCCCTGGATGATAGTTGATAGTACAGTCGTAGTCCTTGATCAATTCGAGCCATCTTCTCTGCCTCATGTTCAATTCCTTCTGGGTGAAGATATACTTCAAACCCTGGATGCTAGGGTTCATGAGCTCTATGCCCTATTTGACTGCTCTCGTATTTCGT
Organism: Apium graveolens; assembly: GCF_009905375.1. Lineage (NCBI taxonomy): Eukaryota > Viridiplantae > Streptophyta > Magnoliopsida > Apiales > Apiaceae > Apium > Apium graveolens. Next base: position 37,473,173 of record NC_133647.1, read on the forward strand.
GACTCAATCTTCCTTCACAAGATGCCTACGTACCTCGCCGTATGCTAAGGATCAAGTCAAAAGACATAGTTCTGAATGGTGGGGGTGCGACTATTGAACAAGATTGAAGATGTATATATAATTCAACAACACTGATTTGGATAACTCAACATAGAACAAAGGACTTGAAAATAATTTATATTCCACTAAAATCAGTACAAATTGTTTACTGGGCATATAAATGATGATTTTGGTAGCTATAATGAAGAAGACGTCAATATATATCCGTATGAAGTTTATTAACATGTTCAGGCAACAGAGGAATAAGGTTGATGTTATTCGAAGCAGTTATCAGGATCAGTATGAAGACCTCAAGGATTCTATGTGAAGTTGATTGTATCTGGTAGAAGAATTGACAATGATTTGAGAAAACTATAGTACAAAGTCCTGAAAGCGCAAATTAGCTATTTAACATGAAATTTTCTACGGAAAAGTCTCCTAGAAGCTAAGTGGCGCCACTTGACTCCTTGATGCACTAGAAAACGCAACTTAGGATTTATTCTAAGTCAAAAATGCATACTAGGCTACCTTGTAATCGCCACTTAGCTATACAAGGACTACACTCGCAACTTAGCTCTTCTATAAGGAAATTCAGCCTAAGTTGTTACTACTGGAAGACAAGGCTTGCAAGTTAGCATACATAGTAGCAAGATCTCATAACCTAGCTTCTATATTACATGCAAGTCGCAAGTTAGACTACAAAGAAGCTATAGGTCGCAACCTAGGGAGTTCTTCAAGGCACAAAGTGGTTCATACAAGGGAACAAGAAGCTCTAAAATTATTCTAAGGCATAAGTTGTGCATCCTAGCTACCCAAGGAGGATCCTAGTCGCCACTTAGAATTTTGCTTGGTCAAAATAAAGTTAAAGCATTTAGTTGTTATCAAAGTATCCTCCTAGGGCCATGTACTCACCACTTAGAATGCTTGGAAGAAGAAACATTGCCCCATATGACTATGACCCACAATTTGCTATCCAAGGATGGTCTACTCGTAGTTAGAAGTTCACCAAAGCAAAACTCCCTTCCTAGCAGCCTTGAATTCGCACTAAACATTATATTAATGTCAAGTCACAACTAAGAGTTTTTCTAAGGAAAACTAACTCCTAGTGATTGTTGGTCGCAAGTATGCTGCAAAAAGGTTCTTGAGATTGCAACTTAGCTTCCTAGTCGCAAGGAACTCTAGTACTCGCAACTTAGATGGTTCTTCAAGGAAATGTCTATCCTAGCAGCTAGAGGTCGCAAGTAAAATCTCCTAACATCATGAAGGTCGCAAGTAAGATCCTTGTACCATTCTAGGAGTCGCCACTTAGCAAAAACCCAAGTCAAAATGCTTATTTTACAGCTTATGCGCAAGTAAGGCCTTTGAGGGTCCTAGTATGCGCAAGTGAGGTGATTTGTGAAAAGAAATGAAGTAACTCTCTCTAGTACACGCAAGTAAGAAGGATAAAATCCCAGGGACGCAAGTTGGCATGTTTTACAGGTTGTCATTTCAAAATGAATGGATATAAAGGCAACCACATATCCCTTTCTCTCTCTACTCAACCTACCAGCTATATATATCAATCAAGAAGCAGATTGGAAAATAACTTCTCAACAAAAACACAAGCGGAACTCTGCAGAATTTAATTCTCGGAGAAATTTGATTTGATTTATTGAAATTAAGGAGAGAAATGCTGCTCAATTGATTAACACTATTAAAGACTTACATCTTGAAACACTCATCATTTATAGCTTCTTTATATGTATTGATTATCATTTGATAAGAGCTATACATCTTTAGAGTGATAAAAAGAACCCTAAAGTGATAGCCTATTGTATTGGTTCGTTTTATACTTGTTACTTCAAATCATTTATATTTGGAGGTAAGCAAATCCTTCGGGTATTTATACTTTGAATAAAGGAATATTTACCCAGAAATCTTTGTGTTTGTTTATTTCGTTTTATAATTTCAATTTTTGCTGCATTTAAAGAGTAAAAATGAAAAATATACATTCACCCCCTCTGTATTTACCTTTTGGACCTAACAGATACCCTTTTTATAGGCGTGGGGAGCCTTTAGATTAGGGGTTAGGAGACTTGGTGAGCAAGTCTCAGACTTAGAATGGACTTTGGAGTCGTAGAAAGTAGGGATTTGATTTCTTATGGAATCGTGTAACTTGAGAAATACTCTTTTTAAAGTTGAGTCCGATTTGAACTTATTTTCCCAACTACAATTTGGACTGATTTATGACCTACGAATTTACTAATAAAACTTGGCATGTGGGCCCTTATGCCCAATTAATGCTATATTAATTTCCAGGCTTCGTTCTCAGACCGAGTCAGGCCTAACTAATGTGCTATTAATTAAGCAATTAGGGTTATTTTTATTGCCTATCAGTACATAAATAGTAAATAAAATCACGTTTTGGAGTGAAATTTAGAGTCATATTTTCGTAAAGTGACAATGAAGGCCATTATTCCCCGGATATAATAAAACCTGTATACTGAATATTGTAGTAACTGGGAAAAATATTATTATAAAAAGTTTATTCTTTAGTAGTGGTTAACATATAAATTTTAAGTTTTAAAAATTAATTAAAAAATATTTAATGCATATCTTGAATACATGAATTTAAAAGATATATCTTAATTTTTTCAAACAAACTATGTAATATAAAATCAGATGCACGAATTTGAAATAAATTGATAAGAAGGTGACCGTGTTTATTAGTAATCATGGATGCGAAAGCTAAATGATGTAAAATCAATATATATTATTGAATATATATATATATATATATATATATATATATATATATATATATATATATAGGGTAGCACTCAATGAAGTACCCTTTTATGTAGAGAATCGTGGAGAACCATTACTTAAAAAATATAAAATATATAATTTATTTTATTTTTCATCATAAATAGTTAAAATTTTTAATTATCAAGTTAAAAATCGAAGTTACACAATTTTTTTATTTAAAAAATTATTGAAAAAGTTTAAATTGGTTCTATAGCAGAATCACAGTAGAATCAAATTATTCTACTGTAGAATCAAATTTAAAATCAAGTAATTTTATCAAATTTTTATTTTTAATTTTTTTATTATATTTATATTATAGATTAACATCGAATTTTATATTTTTTAAAATAAAAAATTACAATTTATGATGAAATTCTATGATAAAAATAATAGTTCTCCACGGTTCTCCATATAAGATGGTTTTTCACGGAGTAAAGGCATATATATACACGTATGTGTGTGTATATATATAAACTTCAAGTATTTTTATTTTAAAATGGAGAAAAATTAATAAAAGATAAATTTGAAAAAAGATATATAAAATATTATAATATAAAGATTATTTATTATTAAAACTAGTCCAAATTGAGATCTTAAATTTTGATTACAATAGAGCTATTAGTGAGAGGAGGTATATGTAGCAAGTAGTGTTGGAGTAAACGTAAAATCCCGTTGGAGTAAACGTAAAATCCCCCCGCCGTGTAGTCGAAAAAGATGAGTGGAAACGACAACACCAAAGCAAAACCCAAAGGCCTCTCTAAGTGTTGCATTCTTCACAACTTTTACAACTCTGCTTCCAAAAGCCCTAACAAAATCGCCGTCATTCACGCTCACCTCCATCAATTTCTGGCTGATGAATGCTTCACGTTTGCGGAGATTGTTTCTGCTGTCCACTATTTGACTTGTCGTATTCGAAACGTGCTTTCTGGTGCTCATGATCCTCCCCTTTTTACCCCTACACTTGGTAAATTTGATTTCTATTTACTTGTTAAATTCTAATTCGAATTCGATTTGTGTGTGGTTGATGATCGTAATTCTATTTTCTTCCTAAATTCTAATGTTTGTAGTACCCCTACACTAGGTAAATTTGAAGATGTTGTGTTGTTTCATAGTCCCTTTGTTTTCCCTTTTACAGTTTGCAAACATTTTTTAATTTCAAATTAAACAAGCTTTAACACGAGACTTCTTTTTCCCGAAACAAGGGAATATTATCTTGAAACATATGGATATTTGCACAATAATTGTTAAAGAACAAAGTCAATTAACTGGAGTCATTATTGTTAAGTCTTATGCTTTACACTTGCATCTTATGAGTTCAGCTACATAAATATATTCTTTGCTGCAGGTAACCATGGTAACAAGTCATTTACTGATCGCATATCTGTTTCTCTGGATAATGGCTCTTCAACTGTGCAATGTTCTGTTCAGCACAATACTTACACTCCAAGAATACTTGGAATACATATGGTGCCCTCTGTGGAGTATATTATTGCGGTGCTTTCTGTCATGCAGTGTGGGGAGGCTTTCATGCCTATAGATCCTTCCTGGCCAGATGAAAAGATATCAATGGTTGTTTCTTCATCCAAAGTTGATCTTGTCATCGGACGTGCCTATTCAGCAGATAGGAAACGTCCCCACCAGCCTGACAAAGCACGTGAGCTTGTTGAATACATCAGCTGTCCTTTTTTATACGTATCCATGAAAGACAACCTTCCTCATCATTTTGGTTCATCAAATGTTCCCTATCCTTGTGAAAATGAACGATTGCAACAATTCTGTTACGTAATGCACACTTCAGGATCAACTGGAAAGCCTAAAGGGGTCTGTGGCACAGAACTTGGTAAGCCAAATACTCCCTCTGTCCCTTAATTTCCGGCTTATTTGACTTTTTTGTGGTCAAATTGACCAAACTTTAACTACAAGTTACATGTAGTTCTCTTGTAATTTTGAAAATCTAAAAAAAAAAATCATAAAGTACGTTAGATATACTTTCGAATGGTATAACTTTTATGATTGTTCTTAACGATATTATACATGTAATTTGTAGTCAAATCTTTGGTCAGTTTAAACACTAAAAGTCAAAGAAGCCAAAAATTATGGGATGGAAGGAGTATAAGGTTTTACCTTTGGTGTCACCATTTGATTGTGAATATTCAACCTCGAAAGTTAGGGTTTGTAGTACCTCATCTCTTTTTCCAAGTATGGTAGTAAACGGAGTTGGTTTTATCTCTTTCTCTGGTTCTTAAATAAGAAAATCAATTGAAACTTTATCTGGAAAAGATTATAAAGTCAATAATTGTCTTTACAATTTGTACTAGACAAAGTATGCCAGATGTGTAAGGGGACATTACAATAAACCAAAGGCAAATATTCTCCCTGCAGCCAGTTTCGGAGGCAGGAACTTCTTCTGCAGCACTGTACAGTAGGCAGGAAATTCTTCTAGGGTTCCCATGATACTCTATAAAATATAGCTGATAAAGGAAAGTGCCTTGGACCAATTCAGTGACCTCAACTGTATTTACATAATGCATATATCTAATATTTTAGAGCATGCTATGTGTTTTTCTGTGTGTTTGTGGGGGCACATATGTGCTTTTGCGAGTGGGATATGAACTCATCCCATGTTGTAGAATACATTAACATTGCACTAAAGTCCAACTATGAATGGAAGTTAGTAAGCTTCTTGTACATATAAATATTATATTTTCAAATTTCAAGGTACACTGTCCATTGCGTACCCTAGCTACCATGTGCCTCCATCCCTGCTTTCGGCTATATATTTCTCCATGACTTTTATTACAAGGGAAAAAATGGAAACTTGATATAAACATGCTAATTTGCTAAATCATGCTTGAGGTTATGTACAGTTTCTGTCCATCCTTCGAAATTACAATATATCATGGCTCAGCGGTTACGTTACTCTTCTGTACAATATTGTTTATATATATATATATATTATTTTTCTTTTCTTCTTGAGAAGCACCTGCAATCAATTGTACGAGCATGTCATAGCAAGTAATTATGTTAATAACTTCATTGTACTTTAATTGGAAATCAGTTTTTGTTGCTTCCAAGTATTAGTATAGTTTTTAATGCAAGTGTCTTGTGGATCTCAGGGCTTCTGAATCGCTTGTTATGGATGCAAGGATTGTATCCATTATATGGAGATGAACTTCTTCTGTTTAAAACATCAATAAGCTTTATTGATCATCTCCAAGAATTTCTCGCACCTCTACTGACAGGTTGTACATTGGTTATACCTCCTTTTGAAGAGCTAAAAAACAATCCATTATTGGTTGTCAATTACTTGAAGGTAAATGAGCAAGAAATCTGAACACAAAAACCTACATGACTGAATGAAGTTGTTTTTAAAGGTTGATTAAAATTTATCCTCTTCAAAGAGGATACAAAGTTCTAGCTAAACTAACTGTGAAGGAATTTGAGGAGGCTTGTGGAAAAGAAAAGGAGCAAAAGAGATTTAGGTCACCATGCTTTGGTGGATGTCACTATATGTTAGCGTCAATTGCTATTAAACGTCTGGAAAACAAGCTTGAGAGTAAAACTTTGAAATCGCTAGTGGATATAGTTTATAGAATTCCTGTATATCCATGTACAGTGAAGAAAACATTCATTAACAGGTGTAAAGTGAATAATTCATGTGCTATTTGAGAACTAGCGAGTCCCTTGGAATAAGAGTAAGTACTTAAGTTATAGTTAATCTTGATAAATTAATAAAATTAAAAAAGCTACTCATATCCTTTTATGCAAAAGTGGGATGTCAATAAATATGTAAAGAATAGTGCATCTAGATGTCTGGTGCACTAACAGAATGCCAGTCTTCCAGACAATCTATAATTTAGGTGTCAACAGTATACCTAGGATTAGGGCTGTAATTCGGGCCGTGCGAGCCGAGTTTCGAGCCGGGCGTAATTCGAGCCGCGATTAAACGAGTCGAGCCGAGCCGGCTCGTTTAGTTAAACCTCTGCCCGAACTCGACTCGTTTAATTTCACGAGTCGAGTCGAGCCGGCTCGTTTAGCTAAACGAGCCGGTTTTAATGAGTCGGGCGAGCCGGCTCGTATAATTTTACACTTAATCGAGCCTAAATCTCTACCCGAACTCGGTTCGTTTAATTTCACGAGTCGAGCCGAGCTGGCTCGAGTAATTAAACGAGCCGAAACCTCTGCCCGATTAAACGAGCCGAGTCGAGCCCACCTAAACGAGTTCGAGCCGGGCGAGCTCGCGAGCCGCCCGACTCGAATTACAGCTCTACCTAGGATGCAGTTCTTGTCAAACTTCTGCCACAGTACTTGAGCATCAGTTAAGTTTGTAGAAATCTGATGTACCGGAAAAGATCTAGGGTCAGTTTGCAGAGAGCCCATACAATGCATGCTTTCTATATTAATCAATATTTGGTGTTCAGAAAAATGTGACATTATTTATCGTTTTACGTATATCCGTAGCTAATCAGTTAGGACTTAGGAGTTATCCCTGAAGGGTTTAATGTTGTCTAATAGTTAGTTTCCTTTTTGTACAGTGTTACTCCATTGCAAGGCTCGTTGCTGTTCCATCTTTAATGAGGATAATACTTCCCACACTGCAAAGACCTCGTATTGTAAGCATTCAGGATTCCTTGAAATTGTTAGTGTTAAGTGGGGAAATCTTTCACCTGTCCTTATGGAATAAAATATCTGAATTATTACCCAAGACTACAATCTTGAACTTGTATGGGAGCACAGAGGTGAGAACTGGGAATTTACATCAATCATTTGGAAGTTGCGTTATGAATTTAAATTTCATATCCTGTTATTTTATTTGTCTTGTAAGATTTAAATGCTTTGTTGCCCCATTTAATGGCATGATTAGGTTATATGAGGATGATAATATTATACTCTTTAATTACACCAAGAGTTTTGTTTAGGGTAAAACCTAGTACGTCTTCCAACTTCTTAAAAAAAGATATTGGATGTGATTTGCATGATATTGAATAGAAAAACAATCTTGTTTTATATATTAAATTTCTGAAAAATTGAAACTGTTAAATTTGAAACTTAGTAAATTCATATGTTCATTAAATATCAGCATCAGGAGAATGTATCCGTAGAAAATGACCAGTGACCAAGATCATAAGAATGGACAAGAGGTTGTGGAATATTATTAGAAGGATCAGAAAGACAGAAAAAGATTGTAATGAAGTGAAGAAAAGGATGATTAATTTGGAATATGGAGTATGAGTATGAAATGGGTAAAAGCCATGCCAGTACAGCTAACAGTCATATAAGAAGCATTAATATTGATATATACCAGTTATTACCCTTGAGCATTACTAAAAAAATTCAATATATGATCAAAATCTTTCACTGGAAATCTTAATATTATGTATAGGTCATAGAGATCTGTAAGGAATCAATAAATCACAAACTGAAGTTCATTTTGTATAGTGAGATACTAGTTTAAAGCGTTGAAATGGTGATGGTTTTTTGTTCTAAAATTACAGGACATTGGTGTTTTAGACTTTTAGTTAAGAATAAGAATACTACTAATAAGGAGTTGATACCTTTTTCTGAACAGAACAGTTTGTTTTAAAGTTAACTTTACTCGCAAGTTTCCAGCAAACCATATAATTCGTTTTCAAGTTTTTAGCTGCAGGAACAGATTTAGGGTGAAAATTGTCTGATTTTTTCCCATATGATTTTATGCTGTTTTGACCATTGTATTCTGGTTTCATTTTTATATAAATTCTCCAGCCCACATATTAAGCATAGATTCATAGCAGACTTGGCTGTTCTTTGTTGTCCATGTAAACAATATTATTTTGCTCAACATGAAGAACTGGAGTGTTTGAATTCCTGTATGCTATGCTATGATATGTGCTGTATCCAAAGAGTACACGTGTGTTTTACAGATTAGGACCTCGATAGTTCCCATTTAATATGGATCATCTCTTCGTCAGTAAACTGTTTCTTTCTGTTCATACATGTGCTTTTGGTAATTAAATTTGTTCAATTTATGTATCTGACAAAAAGTATACAATGAAGGTGACTGGTGATTGTACTTATTTTGATTGCCAAAGGCTGCCAGCTATTCGACAAAATGAAGAAGTAAGTACAGTTCCAATTGGTATACCCATTTCGGGATGTGATGTATATCTCGTTGGCGAAGATATATCCAGTGAAGGAGAAATATATGTTAGTGGAGTCTGTATTGCTTGTGGATACATGGGTGATTCATCTATGAACTCGCTGGAATATGTAAAAGTGCGCGACGAATCATGTTTTGGCCTTTCAAATGTTGGTTCAGGAAGTAGGTACTTATATAAAACTGGCGACTTTGCAAGAAGGCTTAAAAGTGGTGACTTGGTCTTCATTGGGAGAAAAGACCGCCTAGTGAAGGTTAATGGCCAGCGTATTTCCCTCGAAGAGATTGAAAATATACTGAGAGAACATTGTAGTGTGATTGATGCTGCTGTTATCTTACGAGAACCTAGCGGAGAAGGCCCACTTTTAGAGGCTTATATAGTAACTGAAGACAATGATGGGCACTTTCAAGTTTCTAGTTCTTTAAGAAATTGGATGGTAAAAAAAGTTCCACTGGTAATGATTCCTAGCAAAATTTTCTGTCTAAAGTCACTTCCTACGTCTTCCACGGGGAAGGTGGACTACACATTGTTGGCAAGGTCTTGTGCAACACCCATATTCAATGAGGTAGAAGGCAGTCAAAGTAGCGATCTGTTGCATGTTATTAAAAAGGTTCTTTCTTTGCTCACTGAATGTTATTTACCCCAGCTGCATATTATTGTCCTAATATATTTTGTGTATATAAGTAAATTACTTTGTCATCACTAATGAATTGCGTCTCTTCCTTATAATCAAGTTGTTTATGTTGGTAGAGAAGTGGGCAAACAACTTTTATGTTAATTGTTTCACATGCACACACACGATTCTGTACAATCCATATGGCAGTGTTGTCAGGAACTAGGGTTTTTGACTTTGAGTTTAGTGAATTTTATGTTGTTTTCAGTGTTTTCTGTTGATTTAAGTAGGATAACAGCTAAAGTAAGCTGAGAAACAGGGACATAGAGATAGAATCAGAGAGATTAGGTAGAGATCAGAGAGAAACTTTAGAGAAAAGAGAGAGTTTTAGAGAGATTAGAGATAGAATGGGTTTAGAAACCCTAGAGAGAGAAAGTAAGAATCAGTTATAGAGAGAGAAAGAGATTTGGTGGCAAATGCCATTTTCCATATATTCAAATCATCCTCTGAAAATACAAACAGTACAGGTATTTATAGACCCTGAGCTATGTAACCAACTCCAGAATAGTAAATGACTCTAAAGCCCTTTACTACTACTGCTGCTGCTCTAGTCTACTACTAGCTAGTTTTAATGTCAATTCCTGACATATCTCCCTCCTTCAAAATATAACCATGTCCTCATGGTTGATCTTCACCAGACAACTTCCTTCCAACTGAATCAAAGATGGTTATTGCATACTTTCTTCTCCAGCCTTCCTGGACTTCAATTCTCCTGACCTTACTTGGACTGTTTTGTCTCGGCACAGTGCACCTATAAGCTCTTGCCATCTCCGCAGCCCTCATAAAATCATTATATTGTGTATTCATTACAACTTGGTCAATCGCATGATTTGGTGATTTCTTCAACAATTTTGTGACTCTTTTTGAATGATCATTTAGCATAAGACCACCTGAATCAAAGAAATGCACATTTTTCTTGAAATTTCTAGAGTTTTTAGCTGTTAGAAACTTTTCAAAAGCCCCAACACTGTTTCCCCTGTTGGTAGTGATAATTGAAAATACTTCTTCAATGGCATCTTGCTTCTCGTACACTTCATAACTACCACAGATGTGTTCTATCCACCTTGGTATAACATTGGTCAAATGGTGACAGCTTCCCACAAGATCCAAGATTGAATCAGATGTGAGATTTAAATTCTTACCATGCCATTCAAACTGCATGGGTTGCGTTCCATAATTGGAGCGGAGTTCACCTAATTGAGATAACCATTGAACTCCTTTATTAGGTAGCTTAGTAATCGTAGTGGTGCAGAACCCCTTGAATTGCAGTGGTGGTTTATGCATCTGACCACCAGGATCAAAGACAAGCCAATTTGTCTTACTGAAATTGCTAGTCTTCTTACGCAAGCAATGAGAATTAGTAGCACTCTTTCTTATGCTGAAAGAAATAATTGAGAATACTTCTTCAGGGGCACTCTCCACTTCACTCACCTCCATCAGATTAATTGAGGTATTTAGCTCATCTGCAATCTCATTTTCAGCAACTAAGATTGTTTTTCTTTTAGTATTTTTGTCAAACAACTTGGGACCAGTGGAATTGCCTTCAAAATTTTGCTTATCAAGATAACTCGAATTCTTTTCCGAACCAACATAAGTGGGAGTTGTAGGACCATCTCTACAAGGAACATCCTCACTCGATTCCCTCCTGGCGGTAAGGATAATTGAAGATTCTCCTGCCACATCACCTTGTTTCTCCTCACCTCTTTTACTTGTACAAAACTCAGATTGTAGGAGGTTAGATGAGTAAAAGTTGTTTCCTCCTAGGGCTGTTCAGATATATTCATTCTCAAGCCAACATCATGGCCTTTCTCTGAATCATCGTAGACAGGTGCATCATCATAGACAGGATCATCCTACCAATGGTTCTCACATTCCTGTAGTGAATTAAATACTCCTTTTCCTTGAAACTTAGGAGGATTTAACTCCAAATGAGGCACTGAATGCACAGTCTGATTTTCTGAGATTGTAGAAGTGATTTTAGACTTTTCATCTGTATAGGACTCTTCAAGAGAAGACATCTCTGCCTTTTGAGTCATCACAAACTGACCTTGCTGTTTACACTCATGTGTAGGCCCTTCTTTGTCAATATAATAAGGGCAAAACCCAGCAGTAAGCATGCCTTCATGCTTCTTTTTAAAAAGTTTATTAACTTCTCTTGCTTCATATGTCTGGCTGGTACCTTGTAGGTCTGTTACTTTCCCAAACTTGAGAGAATCCCCAGTTCTGGTGCTAACTGAACTACCAGCAGAGCTCCTTGGCTGGTTCCTCCTCTTCGCCATTTCATTAGGATCTGCACATGCTTTGGATTGTGTGTAAGGTTGATCTAGCCAACACTTGTGGCTCTTTCGTGGTTCCTTATCATATACAGGCTTCACTGTATAAGTTTCCTTACTTTTTGTGCCAACAGATCCAAGGACTACTAATCCTTCATTAAATTTGGGAAACTGAAGCTTCATATGATGCAGATGATCCTTTGAGTGTTTATCTGAAGGCTCTCTACTTGCAAAAGGATTCACAACCTTTGTTTTCTTATGATTCTGTAACTTCTTTAAAATCTCCATGTTCATAGCAACTACCTCAATCAAATATTCTAGAACTTGCAATCTTCTATTAGATCTGTCCATATAATACTGAAACTGTTTGTGGAACTCCTGCACACTCTTAGTGAACTCTCTAGTACCTTTATTCTCCATTGATATTCCTTACAAGGACTTACAATTAATGCGACTGCACACAACAGCCCCACTCCAGCAACACCAGCACAGATCTACCAAAATTTCACCTCAATTCAACACAACTCAACAATCAATTCTTCCAATCAGCAACACACTTCACTTCAGACAACAAAGTGCTGCCAATACCAATGTCAACACAATCCGACACAACAAGTCTACTAAAAATGATCACACCACAGTCTCTACTACTTTCGGAACAGAAAATACACTACTACCAATAGTAAAACTGAGTAGATCTACTAGTTCATTTGTATTTTTCTCAATATAACAAACACAATAGCTAACTGAACTGAAGACGAGATGAAACAACCAACAAACTTTAACAAAGAATCTCCGAGACGTTATATCGAACATCGGATGTGCGCCTTGCTTCAAATCCTTACTACTCAACTGATACAAACACAAACACAGCTACTACACAGAACAAGCTTCCTTCAACAATAAAACATAGATCCACCACAATTTTGACACAAAACAACTGAAAATAGCAAACTCCGGTACTGAGTTGACTTAGTGAATCCACAAAACAACACCATTTAACTATTTTTTGTTGTTTTCTAGCTTTTTCAACACTCATACACTATCTATTACTAAAAACGAGTCTATACTGAAGACAAACCAGCAGATACAACCTCAATCACTACCGATCTCTGAAGAACAATTGAGAAACAGAGTACCTGAACTGTGATGAACATAACTCTGTGTAAACTGGATGGATTGCAACACTTGATACATGATTGGACTCGTTTTTGATAGCACAGGACTGGTGAAACAGTAGCTGATCGTTTTTTATGGCTCTGATACCAATTTGTCAGGAACTAGGGTTTCTGACTTTGAGTTTAGTGAATTTTATATTGTTTTCGGTGTTTTCTGTTGATTTAAGTAGGATAAACTTTAGCTGAGAAACATGGATATAGAGATAGAATCAGAGAGATTAGTAGAGATCAGAGAGAAACTTGAGAGAAAAGACAGATTTTTAGAGAGATTAGAGATAGAATGGGTTTAGAAACCCTAGAGAGAGAAAGTAAGAATTAGTTATAGAGAGAGAGAGATTTGGTGGCAAATGCCATTTTCTATATATTTAAATCATCCTCTGAAAATACAAACATGTAACACCCCCTTTTTAATAATAAAATGAGATATTACTTAAAATCCATAAACCTGCAAACGGAGCACTCACATATATCTAAACAATAATTAAACGATCTAAAATCTCCAAAATAATATTAAATCTCCAAACTGTCTAAACCAATAATATAAATGTTGAAATCTCTAAATAAATAATTAAATCTAGATACTGATAAAGTCTGAAATCCTAAACAATAATTAGGGTAGCTCTCCATCGCACAGTCCTAGATCCCCCTAAGCACCTGCCAGAAAAAGAATACGGCATGAGCCAAACGCCCAGTACAGATTTGGAATACAATTTATAGAACAAGAGATTAGAAATAAATAATCAGCAATTTATAATAAAACAACAATTTTAAAAATAAGTAAGGCTGAAACAACGAGGGGTTAGGATATTTCATACCGAGATCAGAACAAATACAAATACACACATCATAGGTTACCTAATGTGTGCAACAGAATGAATAACATGTACGGCATATACAACGTCACCATAAATCAAATCACAAATCAAACTCTGGGTGCACCCACGTATCCTGAACAAATATCAAATGCGCAAAAACTCCTCCCAAGAGCTAACAGAAGGATATGTCGTGACCAATCACACTGTCACGGAAGTGTCATGTCACTGGTGCCGCAATGACATGGCTGTAGTACCCCTACAGCTGGTTGACTCGGTATACCCTAAATCACACTAAGGATTCAAATAAAATATTCTCGCAAGATTTAAAATCACTTGAGACAAATAATTCAGATTTTCAAAACTGAGGGCGTCATAAATAATTTTGAAAATCGCATAAACAAATACTTATAATTTTTCAAATCAAATTTTAAAACAATTTTCGAAAGTCAAAATATCCAAACAATTTTAACGGAGCGAATAAAATATGAAATTCAACAAAGCAGAGATATTAGATTTCTAAGAAGAGGAGCGCTGAATAAAAAGGGGACAGAAATCCTTACCTCGACAATCGTAAATAAAATACTAACAAAGTCCGAAAATGAGTCGCTAAATTCCCGGCCCGCGATCTAAATACAAAAGATACAATTTACTGTTAATATACATTCTTTATATTCATTTATTAATTAAATTAATTTCTCCCCTTTTAAAATCTATTATGCAACTTAATTTTATTTAATTATAAGTTGAAACACTAGCTTAAATATAAAATCTATTCTAATGGTTTTTATCCTGACCAGTAAATCCTTTTTGTATACTAATGCACTGATTTATCACTCATATATTAACTAACGTGATTTGGCCTTATAACACCAATTTACATACCTTAGATTGGTCTAAGGTATAAACCTGACAAGTGCATGGATGTTAATAAAATAATTCTTAATACAACATGCATGTAAAATTATTAAGTTTCCCTGGTCAGACTACTAGCTAATACTTGCTAGCTAACAATTTGTGTTAAGAAAAAGAGATCAGGTCCTCATGAAATATTAAAATTTATAACCCAGTACCTTAGTAAAGTAAAGAACCTTTAACAACTTAAAATTTTAAATACAAAATATATAATTATTAAATAGATAAAAATCATATTTAAACAAATATAAAATATAACAGAAAATAAAATTACTCCCCCTAATATATGACTTTAAAATAATATCACCGTAAATTCGAAAATTTAATGATTAATCCAATACACCAATATATATATAATATTAATTATCAAATTATAATTATTAAAATCTTGACTCCATAAACAACCCAGTGACTCCCATGAATAAAACATATATGTAACGATGTTACAACCGTGTAATAACAAAATTCACATAGATATTATTAATCATTATAGTTCATGGAACCAAAAATATAGTAAAATCTTATGTATATAATGATTTACAAGGCCTACAATGACACCGTTTAATATGCATAACTATACAATATAATATAGGTAAAAGATAGTAATGCACACCTGTGACTCTTGAACAAACAAATAAGCAACTGAAAGACACCCACAATCGCCAACTAAACCACCCTCTGTTCCACTTTTCTCCCTCCGCCGCTCTGCAATTACTTTTCTGAACGAAACTTAATTAGGTTTTCTTATTAGCCCCAGCTTATATAATAATTTAAGTACCCTACTACTATTAGAATTAGATTATAATAGTCAATTACTATTAATTTTGTTTCTCTTCTAATTAGCTAATATATTAAATCACTTATTCAATTCTCTTCCATATTATTATTATTGTTATTATTATTATTATTATTATTAATATATTATTATTATTATTATTATTATTATTATTATTATTATTATTATTATTATCTAAATTACATAAAATTCACGTATATTACAAAACAGTACAGGTATTTATAGACCCTGAACTATGTAACTAACTCCAGAATAGTAAATGACTCTAATGCCCTTTACTACTGCTGCTGCTCTAGTCTACTACTAGCTAGTTTTAATGTCAGTTCCTGACAAGTGTCTACTTATTATAATGTGATTGACTTGCATTGTGTTTGAAGTTATTAAGAATTTTTTTTAAAGACTCAATCCAATTTTAGGGTGAATTGGTGTATTTTCTTATTCCCTCACATTGATCAATCATTTTCCCTTTGCTCGGAGAGGCAGCCTTGACGCGTTAGTAGTTAACCTGACAACCGGTGCTTTTCAATTGTTATAAGAAAATCATGTGGTAATTCTTTCAAGTCTTCGATACCTCATCTAAACGTGCTGGATGGACTAAATTCTGTAAGGCTTCAACTCCAGTAAGATTACCGATTCTATGACTGCAATGGACAAGATGCACTGTTGGATAACAGGACTTTGCTATGCTTTAAAACCACTCATTTGTAGAAAAAAACTGTCAAAAATAACAGTTTTTTTTACTAAATTTAACAAAACTCTAATCTTCGAATGTACCAGCCAATTTTAGAGCTCGGGATACACATTTAAAAATGAGACTGTTACACATTAATGATGAGACTGCCATATTTTTTTGATACATTTTGCCTATGTTTCGTTTATGCTTTTCTGTTGTGCAGGCCTTTTGTAATGCTTTGATGGTTGAAGTAGTTTCGGATGATGACGATTTTTTTTCAATAGGAGGTGATTCAATTTCTGCGGCTCATGCTGCTTACAATATTGGAATTGATATGAGATTACTATATACATGTCGAACTGTCAAGAACCTCAATATGGCCCTCTCTGAACAAGCAGTTTTCTGCAAGAACAATGCTATAGTGGGTGCCAACGCAAAAGCAGATATGCTAGTACCAGAAAGGAACACACTTCTTTCAGCTGGTACTGATCAACTATATCTTGATAGACGTGAGTTACTTGAAAAGTCACTGACGATCCACTGCAATAAAAATACAGACAATCCTCCCCTTGATGGCTTTCAGATGGATTCCTGTATTCACCCAAGTTCTGTTAGCCCCAGAAATCTGGATCTTTGGATGTCCAGCTCTGTACGGGTGTCATGTTCATTTGGTCGGGGAAATACATCAACTTATGGTGAGGAATATGAGAGGCGCAGTTTATGTAAACCAATAAGGCTGAAGGAAAATCTAGCGGACAAAGTTACTTCCCTGCAAGAATTGTGGAAAGTTCACCTTGAATCTTGCGTGGATGCATCACCGCTTCTTGTAGTTAGAGAGGAAGATATATTTCTTTATATTGGATCTCACTCTTGCAAATTTCTTTGTATCAATGGCAGAAGGTGATTACCATGTATTAGTCTGTAATTGTTTCAACAATTTTACATTTTAAACATCTGCTTTAGTCTCATACTGCGTAATTAATAAGCCTCGAGCAATCAGAAGGGTATTAAACTGAATTACTTGTGCCATGCATCACCTGACTACGGAAGTATCTTACTGAACCTTGGCATGGACATGTTGCAGTATATACAGCATCTCTTTTAGAACTCACTATCTTCAATTTTTTCGCAATCTTTTCCCCAAAAAAGAGCTCCGTGTTTCATTGAAAGGATTAGGTATCATTTTTGTCTCCTAGGCGTAAAAACTGGAATGAAGTATGTAGGTTAAAGGTTTTTGTTCATGCATGACACTCTCCCTGTTACAACAATAGACCGAATATATCTTTTGCGTTTGTCTGAAATTAATAGTGTATCTCTAATTTAGGATAAAAGGTAGTATTTACTGAAGTTCCCAAGTGGACTGACCACTGAGTATGGTTAAAATGCCTTAATTTATTTTATAGTAGGAATTGAGATCCATGTGGATAGTTAAAGTCATAGATATTGTTTAGAAGGGGATAATTTGATATGTATATCATTGTAAATCTCGCAGTAGTGTGAGTTCTTTATTTTCTTGAAGTGTTTTTCCTATGATTTTATGCATGTGCACTTTTTTTAATGCATCAATTTATGCTAAAAACTAAAAGCGTGAAGCACAACATCATGGTTCTTCTCAGCATCTCCAGTTACTATTTAAATTGTTTCAGTGGTTTTGTCAAGTGGACGGTGAAACTAAAAGGACGGATAGAATGCTCAGCATTAGTTGTCGATGACTTTCATCAGGTTTCTTTCTACTATTTGTGTGGTACTTCCTCTCTACCAGAAACGAATCCAGATATTTATCAGGAATATCATTGGGTAGGTTGTTGTTGGATGTTACGAAGGGAATATCTACTTTCTTGATTCCATGAATGGCAACTTCCTTTGGATCTTTAGAACAGGCGGCGAGGTATGAATAAGATTTCTCTTTTTGTTGTATCCTTTTTTGAAGGATTTTTACATGTCATAATCTCTTACAGAAGAGAGAAATATGGAACGAGATAGGTGGGGGGTGGGGGTAGATGGAGACAGGGCATGGGCTTATTTTAACCTACCATTATTTGTTGGATTTTTCTCCACTTTAAAAGTCAGTAAAGTCAGATATCGATTACCTAAAAAGTTGTTTTTTGAATAATAAGCTATTGCCAAAATATTATGTAAAACTGTAGTGGCCAAAAGATAATCCTTCGTCATGTTCTTGGTAAAGTTTTAATTAGTTAATTATTTTTCAACTAGCTTTTTATCAGTCTGAATATAGACCTGTATATCCAATCAAGTGTGGTCCAATGTTATGGCCCCGAGAAAGGATCCGGTCACAGGGCTATTTTCTAGAAATAACTTCCTGGTCATGTTCTTGCCTTTCCTGGAAGAACCTATTTTGTTGACGAGACTTTTAAGTGTCCTGATTAACTGAATCCATGATTTATTTTCATTAACTAAGCCCCTTTACCTCAAAAGGATGGCTTCAACCAAAAAAGATAAGATAGGTGATAAGATAAACTATAAATCCTAACAGTCCTGATCTAAGCTACATTTCCACAACTCTCTACATCTGAGGATTTTTCCGATAATACTAATTACATAAATTACTTTTACTTAATTACTTTTGTAATATCCCTGCTGCTACATTTCTGACCAAAGCAAGCATCTCTAACATCTAACTCTGAAATACATCTTAGTAAGAAAAGGGATGTTATTTATTTTATCATTTAATCTTATTATCTTATTCCGTTACAAAAGATATGTGTTTTATGATAAACTATGCTGCCTTCAATTCTAAAAATCATAAATCATAATATTATGTTGTTCTTAGTTTCTGCTTAATTAGGTTAGTCTAAGCAGTCATTCTCTTTTGTATTGAAGTAACCAGGTACTGTCTGTCTCTATGTGTTCAAATAATTTATCTAGCAATTACTCGGGTTGATGTGCTGAACTCTGTTGTGGTGTTAGGAGATATTTAATGCTTCTTGGGTTAAAATTCACACAGACATAATAAACACAAGAGAGAAGGAAACTGGATATAGTGTTGAGAGATGGTTGATGGATACTTGCTACAATAACACAGTTATAGTCTATCGTATCACTTTGACACAGTTATCCCTAAGCATACTTAGTATGATTGTTATCCATTGAAAAACAAAGGATGTGATGATAGTTAGAGGGTAATAGCTTATTTGAGTCTCTCTCAACCTGTCTGCAACCTGTCTTCATACTGTTGTTTTATTTCTGATAATGCAAATGTAATGTGGTCTTTTATGTTGTAGGTAAAATCCCAACCAGTAGAAGACAAATGCAGACATTTAGTTTGGTAACGGCTTCTCTTCTCTTTTGTCCATATTGTTTTATCAGAATAAATGCTTCTACCAGCACCAACATCATACAGCCATATACAAGTTCTTTGAGCATCCTGTCCACTTTCTAAATAAACCAAAAATCACAGGTGTGGGTCATATGACCACAACATCTATGCCCTCGACTATAGAGGCTATTGCTGTGTTTACAAACTTTTTTGCGGTGGCAGCATATATGGGTCACCTGCAATCGATGAGGTGTGGTGTTCTTTTCTATTTTTACTCTGCTCATGTGTAAATTAATATATTTGCATATATTATACGAAAAACAAGAGTAACATTTTAGTGAATATGTTTAAGAATCACACTGGTATGCAGCTAAATAAAAGAAATGTTACTATCAATAGATAATTTCCAGTTTATCCTGGTTCAAGCCACAACCTTCTTAGCACTAATGAGCAAAGTCTATCTCTTTAGAGTTTAAAGAACTACAAATGTCAATGTAAAAATTTTGTTGGTGGACCTGTCAGTCAATAATATTCATCTTCTTACTTAACAAAAAGATTATTGGATATTAACTGAAAAAGGCGAGTGCATATTTGTTATCATGTTAAGCAACTTATTTGGACAAGGGCTGTTCTCAATATTTATATGAACTTCAGGTGCATAGCAGACTTTATGTGGCTGCTACTAGTGGTCTTATGACAGCAATATCCTTAAAGGTATAAACTTTTCAAGTATTTATTTGAGCATTAATTTTAGTGTCTGTGATATCAAATAACATTTGAAGCAGACCTTTGTTTTTATCAGGATAATGGTAAGTTGAACATGATGTATTTTTTTTGTACCATAATTATCTCTTGCAATTCAAAGTTAGAGAATGGAAAGCTTAGAAATACTTGTTCTAGAAATCACGACAGGTCTTTTGTAATATGGAATATAGTGATCGCGCACATGATTTAATTCATGATTTAAATAATCTTTGTTACCATACTACATCAGATACACTTTGATAGGTCACTAAAATATTTTCAAGCATGGACTTCTTTTCATATTCAGAAAAATAGAAGAAATCAATAAATGGCTTTAAATGTCTTTGTTCTGTGTGACACCGTTAAAAACCGGATAAAAACCGAACCGTCTAAATTCGAACCGAAACCGAAACCGGAAAGTTAAAAACCGAACCCGAAACCGATTGTCCGGTTTCGGTTATAAGTTAAAACCGAACCCGAGAAAACCCGAAACCGATCCGATTATTAAAATAAATAAACAAACAAATATATTTATGTAATTTATATGAATTTTAATATAGAAAAATACAGATAAATTTTGGTTAGGACCTTGTAGGTTTATTACAACAGTTAGGTGAATGACTGCTTTTATGTGATCATAGTGTTTCCCCTTGCTTCTGCTTTATGCACCACCTCTGATCAAGCAGGTTACCATCTACTAACTACTAAGTCTCTTATCTTTTGATTTGCAATATTTTTTGAATTTCTTTATATAATTTTATTAGCTAAATAATTTTAAATTATATTATTTAAGTTAAAACAAGGATTTGGAATCCTCCCGAGCATATTACTCACGGATTATTTTTAGACTTCGGTAAACTATTATAAAAAACTTTATTCTTTTTTTAAATCAAGTATACTTTTTATACTTAAAATTTTAGTAATCATATTTATTTTTTAATTTATATTTGAGGCGGTTTTTTAACAGAAACCGAACCGATTCTAACCGATCCGACAATTTTAAAACCGAAACCGAACCGCCGGTTGCGGTTGCGGTTTTCAGTTTTAAAAACCGAGTAGATGCGGTTTCGGTTTTACCCTAAAACCGCACCGATCCGACCCGTGCTCTCCCCTATCCGTGTCTACCAGTTTCCTTGTTTTTTGTTTGACTTTGTGTGTCTTTTAATGCAAAATAAAATTTTACTTATAATTTTTCTGAAAATATGCACTGCTGTTTGTACTAGGATGTACTTTCTTATTTAGTGATTTCTGAATGTTGTTCTAAATGTTGCACAGGATAATCAGTTCAGTAAATTGTGGCTGCAAGACTTAGGAGCACCCATATTTGGCTCTCTCATCATTGATTGCAACAATGGAAATGGTAACAATAGTGATTTCTCATGCTCATCTACCGTGTTCATCCGGTCACGTTTTCTTATTATTTCTGTCTCAAAACATTTTTTTTACTGACCGATATTTTGAAATCAAATTTATCGAACTTATATATGCATAGTAAAAGATTGATATTTTCATCTTAATTCCTGGTACTTGCAAACTATAGTCTATAAATGTTAGGTTCTGGCTTGTTGATACATCTTAAGCATGTTCTGCAGGAGTGAGGGAAGTTGATGTGAGTGTATTTTTTGGGTCATATGCCTAAATGGTTAGGTGTCCCTGTATAAATAAGTACGGCATTTACGTGCTTTATTAAACTATTCCGTTTCTGATATGCTTTTGCAGTCATTTGTAGCTTGGTGAGTGGGAAAGTTATTGCAATGGATGTGAATGGATCCATAATCTGGAAGGTATATTTGTATTCTATTATTGTTTTCCCTAATTTATTTGAAAGTCTTATAAATCTCTTAAAAAAGCCTTTTCCTGTACTTCGTATTAAATGCTTATATCATAAGTATGCTTGTGGTGGAAGTGTCCATGACTTTTATTTTTCATTAGTATCTACTCTGGTGGAAGTAGAGCTGGCCAAGTGTGCGGTCCGTGCGTGCCGGGCCGGGCCGCACACGGGTTGAACACTCGGTAAGTGAACACTGAACCGGACCGCTGAATTACGAATCGGGCTCGGGCCGGGTTTGAACCGTGATTACAGGATTCGTAACCGGACCGTAAGAATTCGTGAACCGGGCCGTGCGGGTTGAATCACGAACCGGGCCGTGCGGGTTGACTTGTAGAATTTAGCTTCAGGGGTGTAATCTACAATCAAAAACCATCAAAAAATCAAAAATCTTGAAACCCCACATCAAAAAAACACATAAAAACCAAGAAATCAAACATACCAGGAGTGGCCTGAGCTCGAATCACAGGAAATCTTAAAAGGCGAAAAAGGCGAAATCTTGGTGGGTTTTACAGAAAACCGAGTAAAAGGGGTGTTCTTAAAAGAGGGTTTGAGTAAAGGGTCAGTGACAGAAAGTGAAGGAGAGTGATTGAAAGAAGAGTGAAGAGAAGGAAGAGTGATGAAAGAAGCAGCCATTGTTGAGTAATTAATTGGTTTGAGGTGAAATGTGTGTGTAGTGATGGAGATAAATGAGTGTGTTTATTGAGGAGTATAAGAGAGGGGCGTGAAACCTCGAGTGTCATATTCTCACGAACCGGGCCGTGCGGCTCGGGCTGTGCGGGCTGGCTTGTCGTGCGGCTCGTGCGGGCTCGTGCGGGCTCGTGCGGTCCCGGGTTCTAAAATTGGTATTCGTGTTCGGTTCACCTGAATTACCGAGCTGTGCGGGTTTGAACCGGCCCGGTTCGGTCCGAATTTTTTACGGTTTCGGTACGAACCGGTCCCGAATGAGCGGTTCAAACCCGCCCATTTGGCCAGCTCTAGGTGGAAGTATTCATATTTCTTAATCTTATCTTAACATCGAAAAAACACAATAATGCACAGCTTGAGAATGAAACTAAAAGAAAAACAAAGGGAAAAATTATATTGATTGGCTCAGAATGATATAACACAAATACTCAATATAGTCCCCAATTTCGAGAGGGGGTTTCTCACATGACAGAAAAATAAACTTAACATAATAATACTCTGCCTCCTACCTAGCTCCTCTCGACTTTTATTCTCTTTCTAGGCCCAACACTCACCAAAGCTATGTTCCCTTGTTATTGTTTCTTTATATTAACATTCCACTGTTTTACCCTTCCTTGTATATGTGAGTATTGGACGGTTTGGGCTTTTTGGGCCTGGATTATTGTATATGTGGTGGATGGTTTGGGCCTGGATTTCTTGTATTTTCTTACCCTTGCCACTTCAAAGGAAATATAAAATTTAAAAACATATTCAAAATATCCCCTTTTTCCAGATTGTAAACTTCAAGACCTATCTTTTAGGTTGTTTCTTCGATATTTTGAGTAGTATAATTCCCACTCTTTACGTGTTTTTGTTGCAGGCAAGAACTGATGGACCAATCTTTGCTGGACCCTGCGCATCCGATGTCCTACCTTCTCAGGTGACCGTTTCTTCACAGAATGTTACCAAGTTATGTAATTTGGAGATTTCAATACCAATTATTAGCGTTTTTTCACGAATAGATGTTAATTTTCTGTTATTGTATATTATATCATTCAAGAGCCTAACAATACAAGAATCAGAATGAGGCGTATAATATGCCACGTTTTGTGTAATGTTTTGTATAAAGCATACTTTATACCAAGGTACCAATAAAAAAACCCGAAAGGGTACATCTAAAGCCCGTAGTCAATATTGTTCGGTGTGCTTTACTGATGGTTAGCCTAGGTAAGAGTTCACCAATGTCTGATATAAATAATGACAATTGCAGTATATAATAACATATTATTGGCATTATTAACTAGTTAATTAAGAGGATTGACATAACTGTCAAAACTTTATCTGTTGTATCTTAGTAGTTTTTATCTCTTCAGGTGCTCATATGCTCAAGAAATGGAAGGATCTATTCATTTGAACTGGTAAATCTCTTGTATTATTATTCCTAAAACAGATCTAGCTTTGTCTTGTACTGGTTCACATTTTTAAACCAGTGTTTTTAATGCTCGATAAATAGAGCTTGCATAGCTAACAACTTGGTCTAATTTAATTGTGAGAGACAAATATGTAGGGCCGTCAAACCGATATTTTGGATACGGATATGCCTGTATCCGAAAATCCAAATTCGAATCGGTTTCTGAATTCAAAATTATTTAAAGGAAAAACGGATACTATCCGCATATGAGTAATTTCCGAATCCAATTTTCAATCAATATTTTTTTTATTTTAATGTTAAAATTAAAAAAAAAATGCAAAATTAATGGTAAATATTAAAAATAATTTTTTAACTGAGTTAAGAGTTAAAATTATTTACGCCTATTTTGTGTTTCTTTTCAAAAAATTATTTTTATTTATCTATTTAGTATAATGTTACTATTTTTAAAATATAAAATTTATTTGATATTATTATATATGTTTATAATATTTTTACAACTATTTAAAAATTATATAGAATTACTATTTATTGATATATATATATTTATAAATTTCGGATTCCTATATTATTGTATACGGATGGACCTATATCCATATTCGTATCCAAAATTATCGAATACAGATAATATTTGATTTTTTCTAATATGTATATAGATATTTCGAACGAATATCGGTTTTTTGGGATTTTTTTGACAGCCCTACAAATATGACATGTTACGATGAGATCTGCTTAGACCATGATAGTAACACTGGCCATAAATATCTATTAGTAAAAAACAAAAGCGCGCGTGTTTATTAATTGATTTTGTACTTCTTTATAGGGAACCGGCAAATTGCTTTGGGAGCATGATATTAAGGATCCTATCACATCATCAGCCTATGTTGATGAGAACATACAAATATTATCTGATCCTTCACATTTATCAGAGAGGTAGCTGAATAGCTCTAAATGATCTGAATATTCGAAACTTTGCACATGTTCCTTAATATTTAACATTGTATTTTCAGGTTAATATGTGTCTGTGGTAGTTCTGGGAGTATAAATGTACTGAAAATCATGCTTGAAGCTGATGAGAAGTCAGACCAACCATGTAAATATGTCGTTCAAAACTTTGTGAGGCTGGATCTACAAGGAGATGTATTCTCTTCACCTGTGATGATTGGTGGCAGGATTTTTGTTGGGTGTAGGGATGATTCAGTGCACTGCATAGGGATTAAGGGGCCATATATGATAGAAAATTAAACTTGACGATCACTGGCTCTCTATTATAAGTTGTTAGAGTGTACTGCACTCCTACTAAGACAGTGTCAATAGTGTACAGGCATTAAGTCCACAAGGTAGACGTACTAGTTAGATTCTTTTTGTGCATAGTTTCTTGGTGGAAGATTGTTTTTGCATGGTCTGGTTGTAACCTCCAGTCAGACTCTTAGTTGCCAGAGTCTGTTCTCACGGTTAAGTAAGTATTTGCAATTCCAAAACTCAAGGGCACATCTAGACATTATCATTCAAAAAAGCGGAGTTGATCGTGCAAGCATACGAAGGAACAGTTTATTATGTATCCCAGCCACTCCATGATCCAACTTTTCACGGAATTTTGTTATGTGGTAACAATATTTTCTCAGACTGATATAGTTTGCATCTTATAAAAAACTTCTTTCAGATCAGTTATGTGGCAGAGGCTTGGGGGTCAGACACTAGTGTTGTGTTTGGTTGGGGAAAATGGAATGGAATGGAATGAAAAAAATTAATGAGAAATATTTGGTTGCTGGTGCTTAAATTTTGACATAGTTTGTAGTTTGTACAAATTTAAGAGAAGATATTTGATATGCCTTGTATGTTGAATGGAAACAACTCTTCAGAAGTAGGCTGAAAAATAATGGAAGTGATTAACTAACGCTCTATTTGGTTGGAGAATAAATCTGGAAGGGAATGTGAATGGAATATGTTCTACTGAAGTGCAGAAGTTATATTGTAGAAAATGGTGCGTCAGTTTCTTTCAATATTATATATGGATTAAAACCCACTTGTTTCTTAGAGGATAGGAGCTAGTAATAAAATTTAGGAAATAAACATAACCTACAAGAGGTGCAAGTTTTCAAGTATTTGAATTTGAACTCACAAATGAATGCTGTTACGAGCTTCTGTTATACATAATACAACTATAGAACTCAAGATTATGCATGCATGCATGTACCCACCTCCTCTCTAAATTTGTTCTCTTAAGTTTTGCTAGATAGTGTACAGATAAGGAGGTTAAGGTTGCATTATGTCCTTGGCTTCATCCATTTGTATTTCCTTTAGCAATATAACTTGTGCTGTAGATCACACAATCTTCACTTGTTTGCATAGTCGATACCTGTTCCAACAGTTGAAGCAACCTTTCGACTAGTCTAAAATGTTGATATAATATCTTTCTCTAGTACCATTCTAAATTTTGCCTATTTGAAGTTGGTTTTTGTTTCCCGGATTGCAGTTCCCATGGAGAATCTTATTCAGCTCATCAAGCTTCAGATGAGCATTTCACTTCAGCCCAACTGGTTCTGTGAATCACTATCAGGCATACAAGTGGCCTGAAAATCCTTGAGGCAATGAGAATTATTATTGCGCATGGCTAGTACTTGTGTGTGGGAAGCATATGTTCAACTTTACCTGTAAAACTTGGCAAGGAAACCTCCTACAGGCACTGTTTCAGTTACATCTATATTACACAAGTAAATGTTGTTGCCATTAGGAATAACTGATTGTCTCTAACACAATTTCGAGTAACCAACTAATAGTTTCTTTCTTGGAAAATCCATATGGATAAAGCACCTGAAAATATCAGACTAAAGAGATGAAGAATGCAAAAATCTCTTCTGTATTTGATCCAGCCGAGCTGCTGTATTTATAGGTACAACACAGTCATATACAGATTCTAACAGCTACGTGTATCCCTGATTACAGCCAAAATAAACTCCCTAATTACAGCCACAAGATCAGCCTTAGGATATACTTAGATATACCATATATACAACAGTGATATGGACAGCTATTGACTGATATGGACAGCTAATGGCATCTGTTAACACTCCCCCTCAAACTAATGGTGGACTGACCATTAGTTTGCTGACAAAATGATTATGTCGGCTTTTTGTTTGTGACTTCGTAAAGAAATCAGCAAGTTGGTCCTTAGATGAAACATGTGGAAGACTAATCAAGCCTTGTTCATATTTTTCTCGAACAAAATGGCAATCGACTTCAATATGTTTGGTTCGCTCATGAAAAACAGGATTGCTTGCAATTTTAACCGCGCTTTCATTATCACAATACAGAGGTGTGGGAAATTTCAGGTGGATACCAAAGTCCTTTAGTAGTCGTTGAAGCCAAATAACCTCACTACTCGTTGAGGACATGGCTCGATATTCAGCTTCGGTTGATGACTTTGATACAGTTGGTTGCTTCTTTGATTTCCAAGAAATCAAGGAACTACCCAAAAATATACAATAACCAGTAGTCGATCGAGCCGTGTCTGGACAGCCTGCATAGTTAGCATCAGAGAAAGCTCGCAACTGTAAAGGACTCTTATGCAAGTATGATAAGCCATGCATTGGAGTGGATCGAAGATACCGAATAATGCGATGAACAGCGGTTAAATGCAATCGTCGAGGATCAGAAACAAACTGACTGACAAGTTGGACTGCATGAGCAATATCAGGACGGGTCACAGTTAGATAGACCAAACTTCCAACGATGCTTCGGTAAAGACTTGGATCTGAAATAGGAGAGCCATCGTTTTTGCTGTACTTAACATTCAACTCAAGAGGAGTATCGACAACCTTGTCATCAGTGAGGCCTGCCATTTCGATAAGATCTTGAGTGTATTTACGCTGACTTACAAAGTAACCATCAGAATGTCGTGAGATTTCTAATCCAAGAAAGTATGATACAAGGCCAAGATCCTTCATTTGAAAGGATTGTTGAAGAATATGCTTAAGATGTTGTATACCTTGTTGATTGTCACCTGTGATTAGAATATCATCAACATATATGAGTGCGAAAACAGTACCTTGTGATGTGTTTGAAATAAAAAGAGAGTAGTCATTGTGACTTTGAGAATATCCGGCCTTTTGTAACACTGCTTTTAGTTTAGAAAACCAAGCCCGAGGAGCTTGTTTCAATCCATACAACGCTTTCCGTAATTTAAAAACCATGTTTGGAAAAGTTGAATATCCAACAGGAGGGTGCATGTAAACTGTTTCCGAGAGATCACCGTTAAGAAAAGCGTTCTTAACGTCCATCTGATATATGTCCCAATTTCGAACTGCACCAACAGCTATCATGGTACGAACGGTAGTCATTTTGGCAACAGGAGCGAAAGTTTCGCTGTAATCAATGCCATATTTTTGCTTGTAACCTTGTGCTACCAACCGTGCCTTGTATCGATCTAATGAACCATCAGGCCGCAACTTTACTGTATAAACCCATTTGCATCCAACAACCGACTGATTTTCAGGTTTAGGAACAAGCTCCCATGTATTATTCTGTATCAAGGCATCCAGCTCTTCCTGCATAGCATGACTCCATTCTGTACTTTCTGCTGCCTGCTTATATGATCTGGGAATGGAAAATTGATCTAATGTAGATAAAAATGAAAACCGGTCAGGTTGTTTAGAAATACGCGATGATCGGCGTGGAACAAAGTTTTGTGATGGTGGGGATGGAGGGACATTTGGTTGTTTAAGAGAATCGATATTACCTGGATCCCGAGTTTGTGATGGTTGAGCCATAGGAGGGGGAAGCTTTGCTCTTCGTTGATAAGTAATAATTTCTGGCGCATCTTTTGGAAAAACAGACAGAGGAATGGAATTATCAACAGATTCAGACGAAGAAAATGAAGACTTAAAATATGGTTTACTTTCAAAAAATATCACATTCCGAGATATTCTCATTCGTTTATTTTCCCAATCATAACAACGATATCCTTTTTGTGATTCCAAATAACCAAGAAAGATACATTTTGCAGATTTTGCATCTATTTTTGAGTACTCGGATCTAGGAAGAAGCACATAACAAGTACTGCCAAAAATACGAAGCTTTCTATAGTCAGGGGCATATTTAAACAACTTCTCTAGTGGAGATATGTTACCTATCACTGGAGTAGGTAACCTATTAATCAAATATCCTGATGTTGCCACACTTTCTGCCCAAAATACCTTTGATAAACCTGCATGAATACGAATAGCACGTGCTGTCTCCATTAAATGTCTGTGTTTTCGCTCAGCAACACCATTTTGTTGGGGTTGATGAGGACAACTTGTTTGATGAATGATTCCCTCTTCAGCTAGAAAATGGTTAAATTCTTTGGATATATATTCTCCCCCTGAATCTGTGCGTAGAATCTTAATTTTCTTATTAAATTGAGTTTGCACCATTGCTTGAAAATACTTAAACACTTGTAATACTTCAGATTTCTGACGTAGAAAATACACCCAAGAATAACGTGACCAGTCATCAATGAACACAACATAATAATATATTCCACTTAACGAACCAACACGGGAAGGTCCCCAAACATCAGAATGGATAATATCAAACGAACTAACAACATGATTATTACTCTTAACAAACGGTAAAGTATGTGCTTTGGAAAGAGCACATTCCTCACAAGTTTTATCAATTTCTGATGATATATCAAGTTTGTCTACTAAGGCACCAGAAGAAAACAAAGAATTCAAATTTAAAGTATGAGGATGGCCAAGACGGTTATGCCAAAGTCGCCACAATTTATTTGAGGTACTTATTTCAGAAGAGGAGGGTGCAAGAAAGCAAGTAGATTGAGTAGAAGATGTGTCACCAAAGTCCAAAACAAAGAGATCCCCGTTCCTATGGCCGTTCCCAATCACATTCCCGGTTCGCAAGTCCTGTATTAAACAACCAGAAGCAGAAAATGAGACGATGCAATTTTGTTGTACCAACTGACTTACTGAAATAAGATTGGCAGATAATTTTGGTACATATAAAACATTCGATAGTGTTAGAGAACCAGAGTTTGGAAGATCAAGTTTTAAAGATCCGACTCGGTTAACAGGAAGACTGTCCCCATTAGCAAAAATGATATTTTTCTATTTATCATAAGGTACACTAGTTAGAAAAACATCTGAATTTCCCGTCATGTGATGGGAAGCACCGGAGTCTATAATCCAAGAGTTATGTGTATTTGTCTTACCAAAATCAGAAGCTTGAAGAGCTTGAATGACTTGTTGAATGAGTTCGGGAGAAGGAGAGGTAGAATGAGGGGCTTGACCAGAAATTTGTGAATTCGTTTCAGTAGGTTCAACCGTTGAGGTTGAAGAAGCCATATACGCCTTGTGATTTCTATTCTTGGGAGGTCTTATCTTACAATTCTCGATCAGATGCCCTTCTGTCTTGCAATATCGACAAAATAGAGATGATGCAGCATTTGCCGTTGATCCTTTTCTTTTCGAACAATGACTAGCAATATGGCCTTTTTCATGGCAAATAAAACATTCTGTTGTGCTCATATTGCGATATTTTGACTTCTGGGCAGCAGCAACCAAAGCTGTATCTTGGACCAATTTGTGT
The DNA here is from genome assembly GCF_009905375.1 of Apium graveolens. NCBI lineage: Eukaryota > Viridiplantae > Streptophyta > Magnoliopsida > Apiales > Apiaceae > Apium > Apium graveolens. Next base: position 37,503,985 of record NC_133647.1, read on the forward strand.
GATGAAAGAGACATCAATCGTGTTTCCTCGGCCAGGAGATCTGGAAGAATTGTATCAAGATCTGACTTTCCTCCACGATTGAGAATTGCAGCACGAACAGGTTCAAATTCTGGTCGTAGTTTTATCAGAAATTGTCGAGCACGATATTTTTGTTTGAGCTTTAAAACAGTGTCTAGAGCAGACTCTGGAATGGTATCATCAATCATATCCATTTCATTCCAAAGTAACATCATGGCAGAATAAAATTCTTGAATACTGGAAGAATCTTGGGTTAAATTACTTATCTCTTGTTCAAGCTGATACATCCTTGCCTCGTTGCTTTGTTTGTAGATGCGCTTAAGATACTCCCACATCGCATGTGCAGTACTGAAAGTGCTGAGATTAACAGCGATGGAATTGTCCACAGATTCCATGAACCAAGTTTTAATCTTGGTATTTTTAATCACCCATTTGGCACTAGGTTCCTTTTCAGTGGGTTTTGTAGTGGTGCCATCAACATATGACCACAAATCTTGACCCTCCAAAAAGTTTTTGAAATAGGAGGCCCACAGGAAGTAGTTTTTCCCATCCAACTTTATAGCCAATCTATGGTGTTGTGGCTCCATTTTAGAGGTGCTACGAAAAAGAAAATTTAAGACTGAAAATACCTCGCAAGGCCTAAGGAATGGACGATGCAGACAGAACTGCCTAAAAGCTTATACAGTATATGGACCAGGCTCTGATACCATGAAAATATCAGACTAAAGAGATGAAGAATGCAAAAATCTCTTCTGTATTTGATCCAGCCGAGCTGCTGTATTTATAGGTACAACACAGTCATATACAAATTCTAACAGCTACGTGTATCCCATGATTACAGCCAAAATAAACTCCCTAATTACAGCCACAAGATCAGCCTTAGGATATACTTAGATATACCATATATACAACAGTGATATGGACAGCTATTGACTGATATGGACAGCTAATGGCATCTGTTAACAGCACCTACATTCGGTTGTTAAACTGGTGTGAACTTCTAGGCCCTCAACTCCTGTGACATATATTTTTTAAAAGATATGGATCATTAACACCTTGTTGACAATAGGTTAGTTCTGCAATAACTACAAGCTTGAGTCTAGGATTGCTGAATTACTGATGATGCTCGGTTTGTTTTGGTTTATACTAGTAAAATTTAGATGCATCAAGATTGACTAAAATCCATTGTGTTACTTGATAGCATCTCCGGCTGCTCACCTGTTATCAATAATATCTATTGGCAGTGAAATATATAAAATCTTGCTCACTCCGACGGATACTCCTATCATATATAATTTTAGATTACATGAAAAGGGCAAGATATTTTTCTGCTTAAAATTTTTTGTAAACCTAATATAATATGCTCTTTTTTTTTAAAAAAAATATAACATATCATTTCAAATCATTTTTTAAATATTATTTAATTGTTAACAAAAATTTTAAAAACTGATATAATAAACTATGTTTTAATTATATATTTTAGAATTTGTATAAGTAATGTGTTATAAACCTTGACCTGAAATATTAGTTATGTTTTATGTAAACGAAGTATATGAGAATAGAAGATATAGAGAGAAAGTTGTGTCTCATTTCATTAGGTAAATGAACTAGTTATAGTAGTTGGTTTACAAGACTTACTAAGTAAGCTATTCAAATCTTTTTCATTAAGTATTACAATCTTCCTCGATAAGTTTTACAAGTCTTCCTCGATAAGTTTTACAAGTCTTCCTCGATAAGCTTTACAAATCTTCCTCGGTAAGATTTGAGAGACTTCCTCGATACGCTTTGACAATCACTTTATATTTATTCAAATATTTTAACACCCCCCCTTGATTGTCAAATGCGAGTTATTGCAAAGATTGACTGTCTCGTTAAAACCTTGCAAGGAAAAACCCAGTGGGACAAAAACCTTGATGAAGGAAAAAGAGTACAGCCTCCCCCTGAATAAAAATGTCTCACATTTTGACATTTTGATATAGCAAACTTTTTAACCTCCGCATACCCATATTATTTCTCAGCTTCTCAAATGTTAATGTAGGTAGTGACTTTGTAAGTATATCCGCCAGATTATCGTATGAGCGAACTTGTTGAACATCAATATCACCATTTTTTTAAAGTTCATGAGTGTAGAAGAATTTTGGCAATATGTGTTTTGTTCGATCCCCTTTAATATATCCTTTCTTAAGTTGTTTGATGCAGGTCGAGTTATCCTCGAATAAAACTGTAGGACTGTCTGAAATACTTGATAATCCACATGATTATCGAATATGTTGAATGACCGACCTTAGCCAAATACATTCTCTGCTTACTTCATGAATTGCTAGTAACTCTGCGTGGTTTGATGAAGTTGCAGCCATAGTCTGTTTTGTAGACTTCCAAGAGATAGCAGTATCACAATATGTAAATATGTCACCTGTTTGTGATCGCCCAAAGTGAGGATCTGACATGTATCCAGCATCTGAATATCCAACTAGCCGTGATCTTGAATTGTTTGGGAAGAATAGTCCAAGATCGATTGTCCCTCGAAGATATCTGAATATATATTTTATTCCCTCCCAATGCCTTTTAGTAGGGTCAGAACTAAATCTTGCCAACAGGTTGACTGCAAATGCAATATCAGGATGTGTGTTGTTTGCAAGATACATGAGAGCGCCAATTGCAATGAGATATGGAACTTCAGGTCCAAGAGCCTCTTCATCTTGTTTTCTAGGACGGAAAGGATCCTTTTCAAACTCAAGTGATCGAACAACCATTGGTGTGGTTAGTGGATGAGTTTTGTCCATGTAGAACCGATCAAGAATCTTTTCAGTGTAGTTTGATTGATGACCAAATATTCCTGAAGATAAGTGCTCCACCTGTATACCTAAACAAAATCTTGTCCTTCCAAGATCTTTCATTTCAAACTCATTTTTCAAATAGTTAGCAGCATTAGTAATATCTTCAGTAGTACCGATAATATTCAAATCATCCACATATACAGTAATAATAACAAAACCAGTTGATGACCGTTTAATAAAAATGCAAGGACACACTTGATTATTAACATATCCATCATTCAATAAGTATTCACTAAGCCTGTTGTACCACATACGACCAGATTGTTTCAAACCATACAATGATCGTTGTAATTTAACAGAATAAAAATGTCAAGGCTTAATGTCCTCAATATTTAATCCTTCAGGATTTTTCATATAAGTATCACTATCAAGTGATCCATATAGGTTTGCTTTCACAACGTCCATCAAATGTGTTTCCAGTTTTTCCATACAAGCCATACCCGTTAGAAAATGAAAAGTAACTCCATTCATCACAGGAGAATATATTTCCTGGTAATCAAAACCAAGTCTTTGAGAGAATTCCTGGGCTACTAGCTGGGCTTTATATATCACAATTTCATTTCTCTCATTTCATTTTTGTACAAACACCCATCTATTCCCGACAGGGAATACACCAGCTGATGTTTGGACTGCAGGTCCAAATACATTTCTCTTGCACAAGGATTGCAATTCTTCTTGAATCGTAATTTTCCATTTTGGCCAATCATCTCGGTGTCGACACTCTTCCACACTTTATGGTTCAGGATCGGAGTTCATAATAATATCATATGCCACGGAAAAAGCATATACATCATCAACCTCGGTACTCCCATGATCCAGTAATTTCGCATTATAAACATAATTTATTGAGATCTCATATTTTTTAGGTACCTTTTCTTCTGTGGAAGCATTTGCCACTTCTGGGGCAACATTCTCTTCTGGAGGCAATCCCACGTCTGGGAGCTCTGTTACAGCCACTTCAGGGGCTTGAACCTCTTTAGGAGGCAATACCACTTCTGGGGTATTTTATGAAACTTTTGCCACTTCTGGGGCAATTCCAATCAATTTCCATTTTCGTGGTACAATATCTTTTGCACCAATAGGTCTACCACACTTCTGCGTGGCTTTGAATCACCAATCAATTCTTCAGGAATTGATTTCTTAGTAGGGATTTCAACTCGTGCCGGAGCATTTACAGCAGGTATATGTGCCTTTATAATATGTCTAGAGTCACTAAAGGCATCCGACATTTGATTAACAATATTTTGTATATGAATAATTCTTTGAACTTCAAATTTACATTGATTAGTACGCGAATCAATAAAATTTAATCCTGATGCATTTCATGATATTTTGGAATTTAATTTATGCAAATCATTATCTCCCCATAATTTAGGGAACATGGATTCATCAAAATGATAATCAGCATAACGAGTAGTAAAAACATCACCAGTTAATGGTTCCAGATACCTTATAATAGACGGAGAATCAAAACCAACATATATACCTATTCTTCTTTGAGGTTTCATTTTAGTTCTTTGTGGTGGTGATATAGGAACATACACAGCGCAAATAAATACTTTTAAATGAGATATATTAGGTACTTGACCAAGAACTAATTCTTGAGGGGATTGTTTGTGGTAAGCAGAAGGCCTTATTCTAATTATATTTGCAGCATGAAGTATTGCATGACCCCAAACAGATATAGGTAACTTTGCCCTTAGGAGTAAGGGACGGACAATAAGTTGAAGTCTTTTAATTAAGAATTCTGCTAAACCATTTTGTGTATATACGTGAGCCACCGGGTGTTCGACTGAGATTCCTACTGACCTACTGACATACAATAATGATTAAAAGTTGCAGATGTAAATTCAGCAACATTATCTAGTCGGATTGATTTAATGAGATGGTCAGGAAATTGAGCTCGGAGTTTAATTATTTGGGCAAGTAATTTGGCTAAGGCTGTATTTCGGGTTGTAAATAGACATACATGAGACCATCGAGTTGACGCATCAATTAAAACCATAAAGTACCTAAATGGGCCAGAAGATGGATGAATAGGACCACAAATGTCACCTTGAATTCTTTCTAAGAATTTCAGGGACTCAGTTTGAAGCTTAACTGAGGATGGTCGGACAATCAATTTTCCTAAGAAACATGCTGAACAGTGAAGTTCATCTTGGGATATTATCTTTTAAGTTTTAAGAGGATGTCCCACAGAATTTTCAACAATACGGCGTATCATAGATACTCCTGGATGACCGAGTCTTTCGTTCCAAAGGGAAAGTAGTTTTGGGTCTATGACTTTGGGCATGTTGACACTATGAGATTCAAGAACTCGTATACTCGTAACATATAATCCTAAAGAAACCGAGTGGAATTTTTCTAAGACCCTTTTATTGTCAACGGTATTTTAGGTGATGAGAAGGTATTCTTTTTCATTCTCATTAGTAGTTTCAACGTGAAACCCGTTAAGACGGATATCGTTAAAACTCAGTAGGTTTCTAGTTGACTTGCTAGAGTATAGAGCCTCTTGTATGTGTATGTGTGTCTTATTTGGTAGAAACAGACTAGCTTTCCCAAAACCTTCTATTATATTTGATGTACCCGATACCGTCCAGACATGTGAGTTGATTTTAGTCAACTGTGAGAAGTATTTCTGACTCTGTAAAATAGTGTGTGTAGTTGCGCAGTCAACAATGCATATATCTTCCATCTCTATTCATATATAAATGAAAAACATCTTTATTAAAAATACATGAGTACATAGAACAACAACATGAAACAAGTACATAAAATGAGTATATAATGGAAATAAGTAAAACACAAAGGAAATAAGTAAAGTAAGACAATACATATGAAGTCTAGTCGTCTAAACCATAATAAAGATTAGCACCAGTGTCTATTTAATTTGAGTCCTTATTGACGGGTTCATTAACTAGATTATAATTAGCGAAGTTGGTTTCTACTCTCTTTCCATTATTCCTTTTGGATGACTCGTAGAGATCAACAAGATATTTGGGTGTGCGACAAGTACGTTGGCAGTGCCCCTCAGATCCGCACCTATGACAGATGCCTCGGTTCTCTCCTTCTTAGGGTGCCTTTCTTTTATTTGGCTCTTCACGTTGCCATTTCTGGTGGCCATAGTTGTAACCATCACGTGCCACTTCAGGTGGCCAGAATGATATTGATTGCGAAACCGACCACGGAAATTTCCACGTCCACGGTTTCGTCCATAACCCTGTCCTCCTCTATGCCCTTTCCCACGTTCATTCTTCAGGAATGACGTGTTATGTACTTCAGGTAACTGGGTAGAGCCTGTGAGGTGTATCTGATGATTTTTCAGTAGCAACTCAATAATCTTTTCAGCCACAAGAAGGAGAGATATCAGCTCACCATATTTCTGAAAATTCCGCTCCCTATATTGTTGAGCCAGGATCATAGTATTAATGTGAAAGGTTGAGAGGGTCTTTTCAATCATTTCAGTATCAGTAATATTTTCACCACAAAATTTATTTTGAGCTAATTTTGAAAAGGGAAGAATTATATTCGGCTACAAATTTGAAATCCTGTAACCTCAAATTAATCCAGTCATATCGGGTATATGACAAGTGAACAAGTTTCTGGTGATCAAATCTATCCTTGAGATTATTTCAAAGGGTGAGTGAATTTTTGATAGTGAGGTATTCAGATTTTAGATCTTCGTGGATGTGATGCCTAAGAAAGATAATTGATTTTACATTTTGTTCAACGGTTGGGATTTTTTCTGGGTCAATAGTATCTTTTAGGCCATTAACACTAAGGTGTAATTCCGCATTAAAAGCCCGGGTTTCGGCCCGACCCAGCTCGATTAAAAGTCCGAAAAAGCCAGGTTATAATCTGATTATTCTAATATATTTTCTTATATATTTATAAATTCACATTTACTATAAATATAAATAATACTATAAACACATATATATTTACATATTTGTGATTAATAATATTATTTATATACTTCGTTGCATAAATAATGAAAGAAGATATAATAAGTACATTACATATATTTGGATATCATTGTTATCATAACAATGATAAAACATATTATTCTATAAACATGTTTATTTTTTGCCGAACTTAAATATTTTCAACAAATTAATATTTTCATAAAATATTCCACGTAAACTAATACATTTTTACGATGATCTAGTTGCTAACATATGTATTCTTCGGAATCTCTAATAATACTCGATCCGATTTAAATTAGAAAAAAGCCCGACCCGATCCGATCCGGCCAGAAAAAAAGCCCGATTAGGCCCGCCTCGAGGGCCAAAACGGGCTCTGACATTTTCGGAAAGCCCGGCCCGGCCCGGTCAAAGTCAAAGCCCGAAAAGCCCGGCCCGGTCAAAACTCGGGCTTTTTAAGGTCTGGTCAAAACTCGGCCCGGTGGACCTTTTGCGCATCTCTATGCGCACGTATTAAGCACTAAAATTTATAAATTTTGAATTGTTTTATTGGTGTATTTATTGTAAATATAGGGGATCCATCATCATTAAAAGATATTAACCAATTAAAATAAACTAAAATTATCAAAATTTATATTTAGTGTGTGCCCATGAACACACAGCAGAAAAACCGTTTTTATAACATTACCTTTTCCATTTTCTTTGGTATGCTAGCGTATGTACTGGGTAATGAGTTTTTGTAACTTTTTTTTTAAAATAAAAAGTACTCTCTCCGTCCCGGCTAATTCTTTAAGTTTGGTTTTGGTACGGAGGTTAAGAAATATGTATAAAGTAGTGAAAAAAAGAAAGAAAAGAAGGTGAAGTGGTGAGACCATTGATTTTTAATATATAAAAGAGATATAGTGGGGTAAAAGTAGTGTGAAAATGAAGGAAAAGTGGGAAAGTGGTGGGACCCATTGACTATTTTTGATAAGTTTTGAAATGTAAAGAATTGGATGGGACATCCCAAAAAGGAAAATGTAAAGAAATGGTTGAGATAGAGGGAGTAGCAGTTTAGTATCCGTCTCTTACACGGTAACAGTACAAGCGGCTAACATGTCGAATGCCTTTAGCATAAATAATTTTAGCAGGGATGAAAAGTTGAAATGGATAAAATTTTACCAAAAAAAAAGAGAAAATCGCAAATCATATATTGCAGACTTCCCCTGTCGTAGTGATTGGTTAGAGCATCTCCAATAAAGATTGTCAAGGGGTTACCAAATTTTATATGTCATGACACTCTTACTTGCCAATCTATTAAGATTTTGTCAAGGGGTTACCATATCTTATATGTCATGACACTCTTGCTTGCCAATATATTGGGATTATATGATTGCTAAGAGGTTATTTACTTGACAAATTCCTAAAATTGTTAAAATATATATATAAATGCAAAAAGTTTATATCAATAATGCCCTTTTAGATTATGAATCATTTATAATTTAATTTAAAAGACCACATAGGCAACAATTAAATATTGTTAACTATTGGAATATAATGTTGACAAGTTGATATAAAATTGAGTGAAAATAAAATATTAATATATATGATGATTTGGCAGCAGGGGTGTAGCCATCATTTGGCGAGCGGGGTCAATCGACCCCACTCAACTTAAAATAATATATAAATTTTGTAGTATCAAACATATTTTGATCTAAATTTAAACATAAAATTAAAATTTTGAACCCACTAAAATAAAATTCATACACTAAATATGAAAATTATCGAAGATTTTCAAATTTTGACCACACTGACTAGATTTTCTGGCTACGCCCCTGTTTGGCAGATTTGCCAATTAGCTTGACAACCCCTTATTGAAGATGCTCTTAGTACCGAAATTAAGGGCTAATAAAGTGGGGCAATATCTATTATATATATAATAGCGCAAATGGGTGGTTGGGTGAGACAATTTATTCAATGTGAAATCACTATTTTAACCCTTGTCCTATTTATTATTTCATATTTAATATCCATTAAAGGTTAATCTTTTTTAAAGCATATGAATTATTTTGTAATTAATAGCTACACACACTTACACATATTTGTATACATATGTTATTTTTAGTGATATACAATTTAAAATGTGATAAATTTAATTAAGAATTAGATATCTGAAATAATTATTAACATAAATATTACATCAATTTTTTAGTAACATGTATTAAATTAATTATGGTTTAAGTGAAATCATCACTAAATAATTTTAGGGTACACTTGCAAAACATAATATTTTTAAATTATTTAACATTTAATACAATTTTTTATCACATACTTTAAACATCAAATACTTACTTATAAAATAGACAATAATATAATCACATATACATAATATTACATGAAATTATTATCAATATAATACAAAAACGTATTTTGTAGTTCAAAATATATTTTGTCACGTCGATAGTACCACCAATACAGCACAAATTTTTTTATTATACAATATCAAATATAAAGAGAAAAGTCGACAATGATATAATTGTCATTAGAATTCTTTTTCAAATACAACATAAAATAAAATAAGGTTGGTAATTTTCAATATTTATAATTAATTTAAATTTTTAAATATATCAAAAATATACCAAAATTAATATATTTTTTTATAATATATTAGAAAATACGAGACACGGGCTCTAGAGCTAATTAATATTAATGATAAAAGCCAACTTAATAAACAAACCCGAAAAAAAAATGCTAAAAGCGGGATAGGATTGGACAGAAAAAGAATAAGATATACCTCGTACACAAGTTCCGCTTGCTGCTTTTCATTTTGATAGGAGTATATGTATAGACAAAAACGTATATATTTATATTTTGCTGCGGGTCCCTTCCATATAAAAAAGGAACTAAGAAGACTTTGATTCTTATCAAAACCCCCTCAAAAGAGAAAAAAAGCCTAATCATTGTGTTACTACCACTACTACTAATACGATTACCTAAGAGTGAGAATCAAATGATAACCTTTTTTCATGGGTAACTTAGTAACTAAAATAATAGCCGTTAGATCACTTTACATTGAGATTATTTGTTTGATATATTAGAAAAAGTTTGAAAAAAATACCTTAAAATTATACGGAAATATTAATTGATGTATCACATTGTTATGAAAAAAAGTTGTATAAATAAAACACAAACATATTATAATTTTTTTAAAAAATATTAGAAAATACATAACACACACAAAAGAACACAAAACTAAAATATAAAAGATACAAAATAAAAGTTATAAAATAAAAATACAGAACACTTTAACAAAAATTACAAAATATTGGTAAAAAATACAGGATACAAAATAAAAATTGAAGAACACGTAATTTATTTACAACACATTCAATGAAAATCAAAGAATATTAATAAAAATTAAAGAAGGCTGCTAAAATAATAAAGGACGCAAAATAAAAATATACAGGACACAAAATAAAAGTTACAAAAGAAAAACAGTGAACACATGAACCAAAATTACAGGACACAAAACAAAAAATTACAGGGCACAAAATAAATATTAAAGAACACGTTTTATAAAACATTCAATGAAAATCACAGAACATTAATAATTATTAGTTAGAGTTAAAAAATAAAGGACACAAAACAAAAAATAATATTGATAAATATGAATTATAGAAACAAAATATAGTATACTAGTAAAAGAATATGCATTACATAAAATTACTAAAAATAAATAATAAATAAAAATAGTGGTAAAATTATATAATACTAAGAAAAATACCTTAAAATTATACGGAAATATAAATAATTGTGTAAAATTAACATATAAATCCAATTGGAAAACATGAAAAATAAAACTAATGAACAAATAGAACACTAGAAAAATAATAATTAAATTACAGAACATGAAAACTTAAAACTTTAAAAACTAGTTACATAACTCCAAAAATATGAAAAACATACAAAATATTATATGAACATATGAAAATTTTAGTTAAATTACATAAATTATAATATATATAAAAAAGTGCTTACAGAAAATATAATGTTAAATTAGAGAATACAAAAAAATTAAGGTGTAAAAAATATTTTACAGAACACAACAAGTTTATAACACATCAAATATTGAAGAGTACAGAACTTAAGAAGTTTTAGAATTCACACAGTTTAAAAAATAAAATATAAAAACATTAGTAAAAAAAAATTAAACAAGTAGAAACTTGTACAATGAATAAGAGTTACCGAACATTACAAATTTAGAGAACATATATACCAAATTATAGAACATACACAAAATTTAAAAAATAGACATATGAATATTCAATATTAAAATTAGATAACACCCAAAAAGTTAGCTAAAGTTGGAATATGATAAAAGAAAAGATATAAAAAAGTACATATTTTATACAAAACACTAAAAATATATAATAAGTAAACGGTGTTAAAGGTTGATGAACGTGTTTTTAAGATGTGGACCAATTAAAGGTTGATGAACGTGTGTTTAAGATGTGGACCAATTATAATGAGTTATTTAATTACCCAAAAAGAATAGTTACCCACTGAATCTGACCTATCTAATAATATAAATTATGTGTTGGTTGGTTATGATGCGTCTTTCTTGTTGTAGTCGTTAAACTACTTCAACATATTTTATCATTATCCAACAAAATAAACATTTATTTTTACATCTATATAAAACAAGTGGAAGAAGTACTTACAATTTATCTACTGCCTAATAATATCCTTAATTATTTAAGGGGTTGTGTGCTTAAGAAGACGGTATGAATTTAAAATAAGCAATTGAGTTAGGCTGATATGGATGGAGAAATCATTCCTCATATCATGTGTTTGGTTCGGTACTGTAATGAAATATATTTAATTTAAATATATTTGATTCATTGACCGAATCAAATTTTTATATATTTGATAGGGAAGAAAATAAGGTCTGGGTATGTAATTAATGTTACATTAATTGTATCAGAATTGGGCCAACAGCTAGGCCCATTTGAGAAGGCCCAAAACCCTGAATATTAATTAATTTCATAATTAAATAATAAGGGATAAGTCAGCTGATAAGATGAGTCCTAGTGGAGAAATAAATCCTTGTAGATTGGCCTCCAAGGAACCTGGTGGGATAAGGAATCAGCTTCCTACTTCTTAGGACTCCAAAATCCATTCTAATTCTGAGACTTGACCACCAAGTCTCCTAACCCAAGTCCAATTCAAGAACTCTCAACATCTATATAAGGGGCCTCACCCCATAAATCAGAACTACGTTTTTTGACTTGATCCTTGGCAATCAACAAGGTACGTAGGCATCTTGTTAAGGCAGATTGAGTCACGAAACACAAGAGCAGTCAAATCGAGCCTCGAAACTCACGTTCCTTAGTAATAAATACAACAATTATATACCTTAGTTTTTAATGCATAACATTTGGCGCCGTCTGTGGGAAAACACAATAACAACCATAGCGAGAACATGGAGAACAAGCAGCGTCCTTGAAGGAGGGACACCCGCGGGACAACCCAAACGATTTCGTCAACCGTGGAGGTGCCTCCGCATTCAACCTATGCCGTCACCCAAGGAGGAGCCCAGGTAGGGGCAAATGAACCTCAATCTCAAGGGACGATTCCCCCGACTCCTCAAGGTACGAATCCCCAACTTCAGCAACTACATGTACCTGTGAATTCTCGACCCATTGGGTACGAGTATTCAACTGTTGTAACCACTAACCCACCTTATGGGATGCCCCTTTACCCCGAGGTTGGAGGAAGTGGACATGCGGGACGGAGTGAAGCACAGGGACAAACACCCCCTACATACAAGGTTTGGCTCCTATCTCGGAGGACCAGGAATTTTCAGGTCCTTACTGAGAGAGATTCTGAATCTTCGGATGACGAAGTGGCCCCAAGAAGGAGACGTGCTGGCAAAGAGCCGATGGCTAATGGTAACCAGCACCCTAGGAGCACCCGAGGGGTGAATCCCCAAGAAGTGCAGGAGAGAATCAAGGCTCATGAGGCTGAGATTCAAAGGCTGAAACGCGACTTGGAGGCGCACAAGAACACCAAACCCCCACTACCTCCAAGAGGGAGGAATCATCCCCCTATCATAGACCTGGATGGTCCAATACAGAGAAGGGCTGTTGCCCCAAGGGCTGAACTGAGCAATCTTCTTCCCCTTGGAGATCCTGATGATCCTACCCCACCATTCACTGAAGAAATAATGAATACCCATATCTCAAGGAAGTTCAAGATGCCCACTATCAAAGCTTATGATGGCACTGGAGATCCCGCCAATCACGTCAGGACATTCTATAATGCACTGTTGCTGCAGCCCGTGAATGACGCTATTAAGTATCGGGCCTTTCCTCAAACCCTGTCGGGTATGGCTCAAAGATGGTATAGTCGTTTGCCCCCGAACCCTATTGTGTCCTTCAGAGAATTAAGTCAGGCTTTTATTAAGCAGTTCATCAGTGGGAGAGTGCATGAGAAAAGTTCAGCATCCCTCATGAGCATTGTACATGGAGCGAAGGAATCCTTAAGAGACTACCTGAATCGTTTCACGAAGGAAGTTTTGAAAGTCCCGAAGCTTGATAACAAGGTAGCTATGATAGCACTATAACAGGGAACTAGGGATGAGTTCTTCAAGATGTCCTTGGCCAAGCGCCCCCCTGAGAACATGTTGCAGCTCCAAGATAGGGCCGGGAAGTACATCAAGGTGGAAGAGAGCATGAGGAAGACCGTAGTGAGCAACGAGCCCGCTGGAGGCAAGAAGCGGAAAACTGATCTGGAGTATATCGCTAAGGACAAGTATCCTAGAACTGAGCAAAACCCTGATTCAATCCCTAAGAAGGGAGGACCTGGGCAAAAATTCGCTGAATACGCTAAGTTGAACGCTCCTAGAAGCCAGATCTTGATGGAAATCGAGAAAGACCAAGATATTCGTTGGCCTAAACCCTTGAAGGCAGATCCATCCAAGCTAGACAAGAGCAAATATTATAGATTTCACAAAGATATTGGTCATGACACCAATGAGTGTAGGCAACTGAAAGATGAAATAGAGTTCCTCATTCGGAAAGGAAGATTAAACAAGTACACTGGGGAAGGAAGAGATAGGAATAACAATGGGAGAAAGAACTTTGAAGATCGTAGAAGGGACCAAGATTATCAGGGGCGGAATCCCCAACCTAGGGGACCGGTGATAAATACAATCTTTGGAGGACCACGATCCCGAGGACCTGTGATAAACCCGATTTTTGGAGGACCGACTGCTGCTGGATTATCCAAGAACTCCAGGAAAGCTTATGCCAGGGAGGTTATGCATATTGTTGGGGAAGCCCCGAAGAGGGCCAGGACAGAAGTAACAATGGCTTTCGATGATTCTGATATGGAGGGTGTGAAATTTCCCCATGACGACCCGCTGGTCATAACCCCGATAATAGGGAACAACCCGGTGAAGAGGGTCCTTGTGGATAATGATGCTTCAGTGGATATCTTGCTCCATGACACCTTTTTAAGGATGGGATATAATGACTCCCAATTGACCCTAACCGACATGCCGATATATGGATTTGCGGGAGTGGAATTCCCTGGGAAGGGATAATCAAGTTGCCAACAACTATAGGACATGAACCAAGGCAAGCAACACAGATGTTAGACTTTATGGTGGTAAAAGCCAGTTCAACTTATAACGCTATTATGGGAATAATAGGGATACATACCTTCAAAGCAGTCCATTCTTCCTATCATTCAGGTATGAAGTTTCCCACCCGGAATGGTATTGGAGAAGAAAGAGGAGATCAAAAAATGGCTAGAAGTTGCTATGTGGCCTCACTGAGGGCAGATGGAGTTGGAGGGCAAGTTCTGCCTATTGAAGATCTGGATATTCGAGAGAATGATGAAAAAAGAGGAAAGCCAGCTGAAGACTTGGTTTCGATTCCTTTAGCTCCCGAGGATCCTGAGAAAGGTACTTTTGTTGGAGCCACACTAGAGGAGCCCCTTGGAGGGAAGTTAGTGAAACTTTTGCAATAAAATAGTGATGTGTTTGCATGGTCGGCAGCTGATATGCCAGGCATAGACCCGGAACTAAATACTCACAAGCTGAATGTGGATCCGAGTCGGAAGACGGTGAAGCAAAAGAAAAGAAGTTTTGCCCCAGAAAAGCAAGAAGCTATAAAACAGGAACTAGAGAAGCTCTTAGAGGCTGGTTTCATTGAGGAGATACAATTTCCAGAATGGTTAGCAAACCCTGTAATGGTGAAGAAGACCAATGGAAAGTGAAGGATGTGTGTGGACTTCACTGATCTGAATGACGCATGCCCTAAGGACTGTTTCCCATTGTCAATGATAGATACTTTGATAGATGCCACTACTGGACATGAGATGTTGAGCTTCATGGATGGATTTAGTGGATACAATCAAATCAAGATGCACAAGGACGACATCCCAAAGGTTGGTAAATAAAATTTTTAAGGATCTTATTAGCAGGACCATGGAAGTTTATGTTGATGACATGTTAGTCAAAAGTCTAGTGAAGACTGACCATATAACCCATTTGAGGGAAGCTTTTGAGGTCCGAAGATACCACAAGATGATGTTAAATCCTACAAAGTGTGCTTTCGGAGTAGGATCTGGAAAGTTTTTGGGATTGATGGTCTCCAAGAGAGGAATCGAGGCCAATCCCGATAAAATAAGGGCAATCCTGGACATGGAGCCCCAAAAAACTATCAAAGATGTTCAGAAGCTCACAGGAAGGGTTGCTGCGCTGGGACGATTCATCTCCAAGTCAGGGGACAAGTGCTTGTCGTTCTTCAAGTCCTTAAAGAAGGTTAAAGATTTCGTATGGAGTGAGGAAAGCCAGAAGGCATTCAAGGAGTTAGAGAAATATATGGCTCAGGCCCCGTTGCTGGCCAAGCCGGCTTTGAATGAAGTTTTATACTTATATTTGGCCGTTTCAGAGAGTGCCTTGAGCGCTGTATTGGTTAAGGAGGAACTAAAAATCCAGAAACCCGTATACTATGTCAGTAAAATTCTGCATGGAGCTGAGTTGAATTATTCAACTATTGAGAAGTTTGCTTTAGCCTTGGTAATGGCTTCGAGAAAGTTGCGTCCTTACTTCCAAGCCCATAAGATTGAGGTGCTAACAAACCAACCCCTGAGAAATATAATTCATAGTCCCAAGGCTAGTGGGAGACTGATCAAATGGACAATAGAGTTGGGAGAATTCGATATTAAGTATAAGCCACGAACGATGATAAAAGCCCAGGCATTGGCTAACTACGTGGTGGAATGTACCATACCCAATAAAAAAGTCGGAGGGCAGGAAGATACCATACCTCAAGACAAGAAAGTTGATAAGGGGAACAAAGAACAGGATGATAAGGACAAGGAATATTGGGTCCTCTATTTTGATGGAGCATCAAAAACAAATTCAAGTGGAGCAGGTTTGGTTTTACAAAGCCCTGATGGGTTCTTGATTGGATATGCTATGAAGTTAGATTTCCCGACCATAAACAACGAGGCAGAATATGAAGCTCTGATAGCTGGTCTCGGCCTAGCAGGGACACTGAGAGTCAAGAACTTGAAGGTCTGTGGAGACTCGTAGTTGATCATATCCCAAGTGAAGGGAGAGTTTGAGGAAAAGGATGATAAGATGGCTAAGTATGTCCGCCTAGTAAGGGCTGTGATGACCCAATTCGAGGAATGCCATGTTGAGCACATTCCAAGGGAGGAAAATGCTTAGGCAGATGCATTATCAAAGTTTGCTTCATCCGAGATAGAGGAAAGTTCAGGAAGTGTATACTTCCGCGTTCTGAAGACACGGAGCATTGATGTTAAGCTTGTAGCTCCTATAGGTATGGGGAAGTCATGGATAGATCCCATTAAGACCCATATTCAAACCGGTTGGTTGCCAAATGATGCTACTGAAGCACAAAAGTTGGTTGTTCGAGCACTAAGATACTCCTTGATAGATGGGATTTTGCATAAAAGATCTTATGTAGTTCCTTACTTAAGATGTCTCAGGCCCGATGAGGCACGCCTGGCTCTTGAAGAAGTGCATGAAGGTATATGTGGGCAACACTTGGGGGCAGAGCGGTAGCTCATAAGATAACCCGTTTAGGCTTCTATTGGCCGAAAATGATGGCTGATGCCAAAGAGTATGTGAATAAGTGTGATCGCTGTCAGAAGCATGTACCTATCGTTAGACAACCCCCCGAGATGCTGACCTCCATCAACTCACCCATCCCCTTTGCTATGTGGGGAATGGATATACTTGGGCCTTTCCCCATGGCCACGGCACAAAGGAAGTTCCTGATTATAGCCATTGATTATTTTACTAAGTGGATTGAAGCCAAGCCTTTGGCCAAAATCACAACTAAGCAGGTTGCACAATTCCTGTGGGAAAATATCATGTGCCGGTATGGAATTCTCCGCATCCTAGTCACCGATAATGGAACACAGTTCAACAATGAGGAATTCAAGAAGTATTGTGAGGAGAATGAAATTGAATTACGATTCACCTCGGTGTCTCACTCGCAAGCCAATGGGCAAGCGGAAGTGGCGAATCGTATAATCCTGGATGGACTAATGAAGAGGATCGAGAGGTCGAGGAATAATCGGGTGGATGAAGTACTCCCAATACTATGGGCCTATAGGACTACGTGTAGAGTCATGACTGAAGCAACTCCCTTCATGTTAGCATATGGGGCAGAAGCAGTTGTTCCTATGGAGATATCACATTCCTCCCCCAGGATTCAAGCTTTCAATGCTGAGGAAAACGAGGAAGGCAAAGGTTAGCCCTGGATCTAATTGATGAAGTGCGAGATGAGGCATATGCGAAGATAGTGGAATATCAGAAAAATGCTTCGTTCTACTACATCCTAAGGGTTAAAGAAAGGTTCTTCAAACAGGGTGACTTAATCTTGAGGAAGGTGGAAGCTTCTGGTGTAGGGAAGAAAGGGAAACTTGCCCCAAATTGGGAAGGGCCATACAAGGTCAAGAGTGTTCAAGGTAGAGGAACCTACAAGCTCGAGACTATGGATGGCTTTGAAGTCCCGAGAACTTGGCATGCACAAAACCTGAAGATTTACTATGTGTAAATTGGTTGAGCGCGATTCTCACTTGTCAAGATGACAAGTAGGTTGAAAAGCACCTTGAAGCTTTGCTTGCTTAGGACTACATGTTCTAGTTTTATTTTGAGGATTATTAAGACTTGTGTAAGGGATGAATCCCAACATTTTAAGAAATTCGTAAAGTTTTCAAAATATGTTGGCATGGCAAGTACACTAAGTGCACAAGATGAAAACATAAAGTTCAACAAACAAAGATATAAGGCAAGTGAATGCTACAAGTAAAAAAAGAGAGAAGGCCCAACCCAAATTTTGCTAGGCATGGGATTATGAAAGCCCAATAAAAGATCCACGTCTGAAAAAATAATTAAACCCAGTTAAGGGCCCAGTTTGAAAAAATAATCAAGCCCAGTTAAGGGCCCAAGTGTTTGAAAGACCCAGCAAAAAGGCCCAAGTTAGAAAATGTAAAGAAAAGCCGAGGAAATAAATGGCCCCCAAAGAAAAAGAGAAATTATTCCTGACCCAATTCGATCAGGATTCATGCTATATTCCTGATCAAATATTCTTGATCGAAAAAACCATGACCAGGAACAAAAGAAGGGGATAATTCGGTCAAAAACGTAATTCCTGACCGAAAAGGTCAGAATTCTTGTCGAAAAATCGTGACCCTGAAGGAAGCCCAACATTAGGACCCAAAATATGAAAGATAACAAAATTCTTATTGAATTTCTGGTCGAATGGATGAGGTCCAAAATGCCTTCGACCAGGGCTAAAAAAGGGGGATAAATCGACCAGAATCTGACCCAATTCGACCAGAATTTCTATTTGATTTCTGGTCGAAATGATTGAGGTCGAAAGAGCTTCGACTAGGACTAAAAAAGAGGGTTTGATTCGGTCAAAAAAATGGATCCTGGACGAAAGGGTTAAAATCCTAGTCCAAGGGGTCAGAATCCTGATCCAAGAGGTCCTGATCTAAATTGTGAATCCTGGTCCAAGGGTTCAGAATCCTAGTCCAAGGGGTCAGAATCCTGATCTAAATTGTGAATCCTGGTCCAAGGGGTCAGAATCCTGATCTAAATTGTGAATCCTGGTCCAAGGGGTCAGAATCCTGATCTAAATTGTGAATCCTGGTCCAAGGGGTCAGAATCGTAGTCCAAGAGGTCAGAATCCTGATCTAAATTGTGAATCCTGGTCCAAGGGGTCATAATCCTAGTCCAAGGGGTCAGAACCCTGATCGAAGAGGTCAGGATTCCTAATCTAATTTGTGAATCGTTCGACCAAGGATCAGAATCCTGATCCAAGGGGTCAGGATTCCCGATCTAAATTGTGAATCGTTCGGCTAGGGATCAAAATCCTGATCCAAGGGGTCAGGATCCTGATCGAATCATCCTAACCGAAAGTAGCTTCGACCAGACACTATGGGACCATAATTCAACCAAGATACTGACCGAATGGATTCCTGGTCGATTTTTTTAAAAAAAAAACCGGAATTAAGGAAAATTCCCCGAAAATTAAGAAAATTCCCGAAAATTAAGGAAAATTCCTAGAAATTACGGAAAAATCCCAGAATTAAGGGAAAATTCAAGAAAATTAAGGGAAAATTCTAGAAAATTAAGTGAAAATTCCTGGAAATTAAGGAAAAATCCCAGAATTAAGGAAAAATTCCAGAAAATTAAGGGAAAATTCTTGTAAATTAAGGAAAAATCCCAGAATTAAGGGAAAATTCTAGAAAATTAAGGAAAAATCCCAGAATTAAGGGAAAATTCCAGAAAATTAAGAGAAAATTCCTGGAAATTAAGGAAAAATCCCAGAATTAAGGGAAAATTCCAAAAAATTAAGGGAAAATTCCTGAAATTTAAGGAAAATCCCAGAATTAAGGTAAAATTTGAGAAAATTAAGAAAAAAAATCCCAGAATTAAGGGAAAATTCCAGGAAATCAAGGAAAAATTCCAGAAAATTAAGGGAAAATTCCCGGAAATTAAGGAAAAATCCCAGAATTAAGGGAAAATTTTAGAAAATTAAGGGAAAAAATCCATAAAATCAAGGAAAATCCCAAACTTAAGGGAAAAATTCTTGGAAATTAAGGATAAATCCCAGAATTAAGGGAAAATTCTTGGAAATTAAGGAAAAATTCCATAATTAAGGGAAAATTCCAGAAAATTAAGGGAAAATTCCTGAAAATTAAGAAAAAAAAAATCAGAATTAAGGGAAAAATCCAGAAAATCAAGGGAAAAGAAAATTCCTGAAAATTAAGGAAAAATCCCAGAATTCAGGAAAAATCCCAGAATTTAGGGGAAATTCCTGGAAATTAAGATAATTCCTAAATAATAGTGATAAAAGTAAATCGTTGTAAATGTGTAGGTCGCTCCACACTTTATGCAAAAAACGATACCCTGTAAGGTAACGAATGAACTTAACTTCTGCGAAACCTAGTCACTGTTTCCCAAAAGTTGGGGGGCAATTGATAGTGAAGAAAATAAGGTCTGGGTATGTAATTAATGTTGTTAATCGTATCAGAATTGGGCCAACAGCTAGGCCCATTTGAGAATGCCCAAAACCCTGAATATTAATTAATTTCATAATTAATTAATAAGGGATAAGTCAGCTGATAAGATGAGTCCGAGTGGAGAAATAAATCCTTGTAGATTGGCCTCCAAGGAACCTAGTGGGATAAGGAATCAGCTTCCTACTTCTTAGGACTCCAAAGTCCATTCTAATTCTGAGACTTGACCACCAAGTCTTCTAACCCAAGTCCAATTCAAGGACTCTCAACATCTATATAAGGGGCCTCACCTCACAAATCAGAACTACGTTTTTTGACTTGATCTGTAATAACCCCAATTTTTGGGAAATTTTGAAACCCTTATGAATAGTGTTTTTGCTGAATGAGAAAACTTTTCATGCCACACTATGTAGGGGTTCTGATATGGATATTCTGAGATTTTATTAGTACTTTATATGGGATATAAGTGTATGTAAAGATCGTCAGAATCCAAATCCGAACACTTTGATTTTTCCCGAAAATCCAATAGATACGGAAAGAATTGAGTATAAGGTAACATGATAAAAAGGATTTAAATTAAAGGATTATAAGAGAGGATCATAAAAGGAATACAATATATTGAGAAAGGTTAAGGGAACCTAAGTAATAAGATCCCGGGTATGATCCCTCAAACGATAAATGAAAATGAAAGTTAAGCGAACCGTATAACAGATCAGCGGTCATTAGGCAAATAATTAGGAAGTTAATCAAAGGGATTAGAGAGGATGATGTCACCCAACCAATGAGAAGAGGACAAGGAGGGGAGGATGACATCATGAGGATGACACAACCATGACATGGGAAGGAAGGAGATGTGGTGACTTTTTAACCACACAAACTCAAGGGCAACAAGGTAATTAACTAAAAACAAATCAAAATCTCATCCACCAAGCCAATCATTTCATTTTTCATCAAACAAAACACAAAAATCTCTTTCTTCCCAAGCTAGCTCTCGGCCCATTTCTTAAAAATTGAAGATCCAAGCTCCACCACTTACTATTTAGCAAGGTAATTATCTAAGCTTCCCCATGGATAGTTACATACTTCCTATAAGTTTAAGCTTCTAATTCCAAGCCAATCTTTTTCTATAAATCATGAAAGAAGATGGTGAATAGTGTTTTTCAAGAACTAAAATTTGTGTTCTTGAAGTTTTGTTTAGATTAAGCTTGGATAAGGACTTTAAGGGTGATTCCAAGCCATTCTCTTGATTCTCCACTCTCCAAGGAAGGTATAAACTACAAACCCTAGCTTTAGTTTTGAGTAATTAGGATTGAATGTGTGTATGATATAGCATATGTGAAGCATGATGCTTGATTGGTTGAAGTTTGGTTGAGTTTGTAGAGATTAGTTGGTTTTGTTGCATTGTTGGAGTTGTAAATCTTGGTAATTAGTTAAAAGCACCTAAGTAAAGCTTTTAGTTCATGTGGGGAATAAGTATAAATGGTTAATGTGGATTTGTTGGGGCTGTTATTATGTGGTTTGGAGGGATATTGGTTGTATGATTGATTTGGGGTTGATTTGTGGTTGGTTTTGAATGGTTTAAAATTGGGAAAACGCGTAAACATAGCCGTCGTAACGTCCGATTTTCTTTAGACTGTTTTTGTGCATAACATTAGGACCCGAGAACCCCCTGCTAGATTTTGACCATTGCCATGTTTAGATAGTTCATATTACGAGCTTCGTTTTGATATGTAGTTCGTTCGATTCCGATGCACGGTTTAGGAGAAACGACCGTTTCAAGTAACGGCGTTTCGCGAACGAAACTTTTCCCCTCGCCTTACTTTGAAACATAGGTTAAAGACCAAAAAGGGTTAATTAATTATGAAACAATTATGGTAAGAGTGTTAGGCAGTTGGTAAGACACTCGCGAAGGAATCGCCTTAAAACTCGTAAAGGTTAAATTATTAAAAATGGTGGAGCCGAGGGTACTCGAGTGACTTAAGAGAATCAGTAAGCGCAAAACGAGCGTTAGAGTCTGAGTTGGTTAGAGTATAGATTTACAAGTGACTTTGGTTTAATTCCAACTTACTTGTTGTTTATAGGTTACCAGACTCGTCCCGAGCCATTCGTAACCCCCAGTCGCTCAGGCAAGATTTCTACCTGATATACTGTTGTTGTGATGTAAATATATGTATATGCATTATCTTGTGATAGTGCATGATTGTTATTAGCAAATTTTGCGATATATTGGAGCATGCTGATATGGTATATATGCATGTCTGTTTCGTAATCTGGTTATCTATCTGTTGATTTCAATGCTTATAGTTGCATAATACCTATGCTAGAAATAAGCAAGTAGTTGCGTATACCCTTAGTATAGGGGATAAAAGGTGAACATATTTCTAAACCGGGAGTCGATGTTCCCGAGTATATTATATATATATATATTTATATATATATGGATATAGTTTTTAAAACTATGGATCGAATAAGGTTTATTCGATACCTTTATTTTACTTAATTGAATATTAATTTGAGTATTCATTCGAGGACTTATGACTCAGTTTATTTTATTATTTGAATATTATTTGAATATTCATTCGAGGGCTTATGACTCAGTTTATATTATTATTGAATATTACTTGGATATTCATTTGAGGATGTATGACTCCTTTATTTTATGAATATTATTTATAGTATTCATTCGAGGTATTATGACTCCGCTTATTACTTAATAATATTCTTTATTGTATTAAAGAATAAGGTGTCGATAATCAAACTTATTTTTGATTATTCAAATAAAGATATTACTTTCGTATAAGTATATCTTTGATTATTTGCTATTCATTTCAAGTATAAGTTTTAATACTTCTACTTCAATTATTTTATAAAGATTATTCTTTATGGGAATATTATTTAAATAATAATATTCAGACATTTTCTAAATATTCTGGGGACTGATTTACTTCATTAAATCAGCTTCACTCCAAACATTCTTAAAAATATTTTGCGAGTCTTCAAAATGATTTTTAAAAGTTAGAGCGGATCCCAAAACTCATTTTTTTAAGATCCTCCTTTCGAAGGGGATTTAAATACTCGCTCAAAACCTGAGGGATCCGGCTCTGTGGTGTGTTTTATATTCGCAACAAGGTTGCTGTTTTGATAAATGAATTGATTACTTACCCAACACTCGGGAAGTAAAATTCTTGGAACAAGTTAATCCATTAACAGGCATCGCCTGGGAAATATCGGTGAGTTCTCCTTTCCAAATAGATACGACTTCTTGGTAGAGCCGTATCAACAAGTTTCTACTTGGGGAAAGTGGGGACGAGCTTTACGTTTCAGAGTCATGGATTTCATCTGAACTAGGAGTGGCGTAAGTGGCCGAGTAGCGCCGGTCCAGCCTTGTTATATTGGCCCAAATGGCCTGGAAGTTCCGCTAAGGCGGTCCATTCCTTAGGAGTTCAGTGTTCGGTTGACAAGTAAATCCGACAGGTTCTCCTCTACATGTAGAAAATGGTGGGGTTGTACTACTACGACTGATCATCGTAAGTGGTCTTCCTGGCGCGGCAAACTCCCGTAATGAGTTCATCATCCAATTGGATAATTTCTGCAACACTACCCAGAGCACTTCGATAGAAAGGCTACGGTTGGGCGATTGTTGAGTGTTGGCAGGGTCAAGTTTTCAAAATGATGTTTACATCAAATGAAGTATCTCATAACTTCATTTTATTTTGATAATATTTTAAAGATTTGATCTATTCAAATCTTGCCTTATAGTCTCATCTATGTGATGAACTTTTGAAGCTAATTATAACTTGAACGGTGGTAGTTCAAGTAGTATTTGGGAAAGATATAAGTATATTGGGGTATCTTGTAACTTCATCTTTTAAACTTATATCTAATTAATAATTATCTTATGAATGACAAAGATTTTCAGAAAAACGTTGAGACAAGGTTAGATATATGAGATCACCTTGCAACGATATTTTTTTTTATACAGTTATACACTGGGACTTTGTGTATATTATGCATGGAAGAGGACTTCCAATATTTTGAAAAGTATATATATATATATATATATACTGAATATTTTGCGACTTCATCGCATTAAGATATCAACTTGGTTCATTTCTTTTGACCAAGACTTTCATGAGTACTATGAGAAGGCTCATATATTGTTAATCATTATACATATTATTTTGGTGGGCTTGCTGCTCACCCTTGCTTTCTTCTTTCATCACACAACATCAGATAGACAAGATGAACCGGACCAAGCTCCCGATTCGCAAGAGGTTAGGAGACGTTCCGCAGTTTTCTAGAAGCACTGATTCCGCCATAGCTGAGGTAGGAACTACCAATAGGCTAGGCTTTCAACTTTTGATGTATCAGATTATGTATATTTATGAATTGTAATAATGGCAAAGAAATGTAAATTTATTCAGAAACCTGTTTAAGGTGTATTGGCATATAATTGTGGAATAAAACGACTTGTGAGTATTTTTTGGATATTCATCTCTGAGACTATAACTTGTGGTGTGTGTGTTTATTGTGGGGTCACAGTACAGAGTAGTTGATTATTTATTAAGATTGGGTGTTGTTAAGGGAAATGGAACTCGTGACAACCCGGATCCCTGACCCCGGATTTGGGGGTGTTACATGATCCTTAGGAATCAGCAAGGTACGTAGACATCTTGTTAAGGAAGATTGAGTTACGAAACACAAGAGCAGTCAAATTGAGCCTCGAAGCTCACGTTCCTTATTAATAAATACAGCAATTATATACCTTGGTTTTTAATCCATAACAATATTGCATATGTCGAATTTAAGTTATTATACAACTTACAAATAAAAAATATTAAATATAAGTGATTAAATAAAATATTACTATTTTGTATTAATTAAAAATAAGCACAATTTATTTAAAATTAAACAACATGATATATTTAACTTTATAAATAATGATGTAATGAAATTTTTTTTAATATCTCATATCCTTTCAAATCGGATTCTGGATGGATTTCAAGATGGGTATAAGAAATAGTTATCAGATTTTAAAATAATTAACCAAACATCAAATATGAGTTTTGAAATGAACGAAACTCATATCCAAAAACCAAAATGAGCTCAACCAAACCATTCCTTAAATATTTTTTTCTTCTCATTTTTTATCTTGACTTCCATCGAGTGACCCCTATGTTGCACCTATGCTTCTTAAATATTTCTACCACTGCAAGTGAGCTAAAGCTGATCCAACAAGTTTCAAATAGTTTTTGGCAGACTTCATAAATAATTACCCTTTATTTCGGCCTAACGTTCTTCCTTTTCCCATTATCATTTTTTAATCTCAAATGTAATTTCCTATTCTGTAACAAAACTTATATAGTTAATAGAAATATCGCAACCTTAAACGTAATCATGTAAAATGTATTGACCAATGTCTTTTCTACTCGATATCTCATTTTGAGACAATTTACTGTATTTTACTGAATTTTCAATAAAAAATGCTAGGTGTTTCAAATTTTTTTAAAAAAATTCCAAAAAAGTTTCTAACAAATTGTGGAACGATAACGAGTGGGGGAAGGGGCATAATGTCATAATTATAAAAATTATCAAATATTTACGTGACACGTCAATATTTGAGAAAATATTTGAAACAGTTTTGGTGATCACAACATGTCTTCCAAAATTATTTTCAGTGCGTACAAGTTGTTAAGTTGGCAACTTTTTGTTTAATTGCGTGTTTTTACTGAGATAAATATTTTGGAGTTAGAATTATTTTGAGATTTGAATCACTTTTTTATTAAAAAAAGGAATCAATTCTATAATTAAAAGTTACTTTATTTAATTATTGTTTGACTTTTCTTGCACAAATTTTCAAACATTTTGATCGCATAATTAAACTAATAATTTTTAAATTTTCTTTTTTCTGAATAAAAATATATAACTTAAACTTTAATTTATATTTTTTTAGAAAAATAATATTTTTTATGCAATTAATAAATCTTGAAATATATGTAGAAAAGTCGAGAAATAATTAAAATAAAACAAATAAAATATAGAAATTTTTTAAATACAATCGAAATTTGAACAAACAATATCTTACCGGTCTAAATAATGTCTTCATAAATGATTTTTTTTATGCAGAAAAGAATTCGATTTCAAAGATTATCTTATAAATTTAAGAAATTGCGAGATATATAGAGTTTAGTTATTCTTGTTGGTTTAAAAGTCAATAATCGATAATAGATAAAACATTAAAAGTTTGTTCGGTCGGTTGGTGGGTCCATTCTAATTTTAATTGACATTGAAGTCAATTTTCTCCTACCAATTTAAATTATGATTCACGTGAAATAGTATATTATTCTAATTGATATTGAAGTCAATTTTTTCTACCTGTTTAAATTCTAATTAATATCGAACTCTATATTATTCTAACTTATATTAAAGTCAACTTTATCACCAATTTAAATTTTATTTAAAATATCTTTATTATAAAAACCAATTTATTTATTATTTAAATAAAAGATAAAATAGATATTATAATATATATTAAATAGATATTATATATATAATATTATTATCTATACTATCAAAGAATAATTTTTTAATAGGTATAATGGCCTTAAGATAGAACGAAATAATATACAATTTTAATTCAGGCTAAAATAAAAATATATTATTGATCCGGGTTAAAATAAAATTTAAAGCAAACTAAATATAATTAGTTATATTTGGTTGATATTAATATGTCTAACATGACATAATAATAAGTTAGAAGGGGGTTGAATATCTTATCACAAATTTATTATATATATATAAATATATAGGGGCTACTCTAATAGAAACAAATTTAGAATGGAAATTAGAAATCAAATATTTTTTTTAAAAAAACTAATTCAAAATATAACACATATGGTATGCAAATCGATCGTTGAGAGATGTAGAAAAATATAGTGAAATCGGATTTTAAAAAAACTTACGGTTTGACGGGAAAAATCAAATTAAAAACGGAAGGGAAAAAGCTGAAATTGGGTGTGGGAGAGTGGAGAGTAGTTGGGTGGGGTGATTTACGGGGACCACTAGATTAGGTAGATCTAATGGTTTAGATTGGTTCCTAGTTTCTATTTTAATTTTAGTTTGTATTTGATCATTCACCTAAATATATATATATATATATAACCCTTTTAAAAAAAATCTTTGTTAAGGGAAGTGTAACGAAAACAAGTAATCTATAACCGTTCGAGATCAACCAACCAGTTCCGGAGGAAGTTAGAGAGCTATTAAAATCTCCCAGTTCTAAGAAATTGATTTTTACCCTCCAAAAAGAATGATCAAATTTCCTATATGGTGAATTTGAAAGATTAAGATGTTTTGCCCCGAAGGACTTTGCCAAAACAATTTTTTCTATTCTTGAAAAAAGTGTTATAACAATATAACAAATTATAGGTGAAAGTAAAGTGAAAAGAACAACAAATCACGCTGTCGATATTAGGAATTACATGTATTTTTGATGATAAACAAAATATATAGTAAAATCATTCATTAGGTAGATATAGCTGTCATCAGCTAACTATCATTGTTTGATAGCAGTTGAAAGAATAACTTATCAGCTGATAAGTTTTTACAATATTTTCATGTAGATCTCAATAAATAGTCATTGATGTAATTATTCATTATGTGATCATAGTTGACTCAATGGATAAATAGAATAGGATGATAAATTATAAATATGAAATGTCATGTAATTCTGTCTAAGTGAAGTGAGTCATCAAGGGGTAAGGAGAAAGGACTACCTAAGGCTAAAGGCATCAACTGTTAACAAGTTTACACTATAAATGGCTAAAATAGCAAATAACAATTGATAGTGACTTGATAGAGCACAAATATTAAATCTGAAAAAGCAAATGGGTTGACAGAAGATCTCAATTTGAAAATGGAAGTCAAGACAAAACATGCATGTTGTAAGGGATTCGAGCATAAAAACGCAACGGAAAAAACAAAAAAATCGAATCCCTACCGCAGGATCTATGTATAATGAACGGATAATTATTGAGAATAGATGTTTACCTTAATAAAGCTTTCCATCTGAATATGATAAACGTTCTGATCTTGATGAACCAACACAGCAGCCCTCCTTTCGAAGATCTACTCTCCAAGGTATCCACGCAAACGTCCAATCGTCCAACGATCGCCAGAGCCGGTACTAGCCGATTTGGTTGCCTCCTTCTCTCTCTCTCTCTCCAGCCTCTCTAAGATGTAGAACTGCTAGGATTTTTCTCTAGAAAACGTGATTAACTTCTTAATCCTAAAAATATACATCTTAATGTATATATATGGAGAGAGGAGATTCGGGCCTAACCCTAATCATAATGGGCTTCTAAAAGGACCCATTCTGATTTTGGGTTTATATTATTATTAAATTCGAATTCTAATATATATATATACAATTAATCAAGTCTCACTTAATTAATTTAATAATTAAATTCAAATTAATAATAATAAAATATTTAAATTCATAATTTAAATAACACACCGTTTTAAACGTTCTTTGTGTGTGACCCTTTAGATATTATTACATTAGCAATAATTTCATTTTCTTTTAATAAATTTATAAACAATGAGAGGCATCTGGTAATACATCATTGCTCCCCAAGTAATAATAATAATTGTTGATTCAATTAAATCTTTTGTGAATAATGTACAATGTAATATAATCCCTTTAGCATTATATTATAGATCAAACTCGAGGCATGCATTGTGTCATCCTCTGTTAACGTTTAATCCTTTTTTCCTTGATCAATGAGTAAATTATTAAACAAATCAGTATTTGAGCACAACCATGCATTTTATAGTCTTAATCAAGAGGCCAATAATATCACTCCCTTAATTAAGGAGGGCTAAATCCCATCTAGATCATTCATATTTCTCATACGATTCATAATATACCTAATATATACTTTTATTATTATTACCCGGTCAAGGATAACTTTCAATAGTATCAAAGTATATTAATTCTCGTATAGAAATATAATGATTTCAGGTCAAAGGATCAATATATCATTATCACTGTGAGATTAACTTATGACACTTTAAACATGTGATATCTCACAACGGGTCAATCCAGGACCATATATTTAATACATGTGCCTGTTTTTGACTTTAGTATCACCATACCTATGATCAATGATATGTGATCATCAGTCAACAAACACACTAGTCTCAATGTATTTATTATCGCCCCTTAACAATAATACTTGACTAGGGACCTTTAGGAATATCAATACTATTCTCATAATCTCATTTCTAAGTCACGTACTTAGAGATATAGATTTACATATCATATTCCAAAGACATTTATTAATCTAACATTTTATCGCAGTAAATAAAGATATAACAAATTACTAAAGAATAATCCATTGAATCATAATTAATAATCCAAATATTTTATAATATAAACCTAATAGTGTTGTCTCTAGGGCACAAACACTAACAATATCCCACTTGCACTAGAGCCAATCACCCATGTATATGGAACTAGTATGACCTTCGTGCTTTTGCTGCGACAAAGCCTTAGTCAGTGGGTCTGCAACATTATCATCAGTATGCACTTTATATATATACATATATATATATATATCTCCTCTTTCATCAATCTCTCGAAGAAGGTGATATCTCCTAAGTATATTCTTTTCCCGGGAATGGGACCTTGGTTCTTTAGCCTGTGCGATGGCTCCATTATTATCACAATAAAGATCAACTGGATCTGTGATCGATGGAACCACACCAAGTCCCGTTATGAATTTCTGTATCCAAACATCCTCCTTGGCTACTTCACTGACAACAATATACTCAGCTTCCATTATAGAATCAGCTACTGTCTCTTGCTTTGAACTCTTCCAGCTTACAACACCTCCATTAAGGAAAAACACAAAACCTGGCTGAGATACTGAATCATCCCTGTCTGTCTGGAAGTTGGCGTTAGTGTAACCCTTTACAACCAGCTTCTCATCTCCTCCATAAACCAAGAATGAATCTTTAGTCCTCTTCAAGTACTTAAGAATATTCTTGATAGCTGTCTAGTGACCCTCACCTAGATTAGACTAGTATCTGCTCGTCATGCTCAAGGTATACGAAACATCAGGACGAGTACATATCATCGCATACATTATAGATCCAATTGCCGAAGCATATGAAACTTTGCTCATACGGCCCTTATCATCTAATGATTTAGGGCAGTTGTCTTTTGAGATCAATATCCCACGAGACATTGGGACATATCCTCTTTTTTCCTCTTGCATCCCAAACGATGCAATACTTTATCAATGTATGTACTCTGACTTAGGCTGATTAATTTCCTTGATCTATCTCTATAGATCTTGATCCCTAATATATAGGTAGCATCGCCTAAGTCCTTCATCGAGAAACTATTTCCCAACCAAGTCTTAACGGCCTGTAGAGAAGGTATGTCATTTCCTATTAGTAATATGTCATCTACATATAGTACTAGGAATGCCACATGGCTCCTACTAACCTTCTTGTAAACACATGATTCATCTTCATTTTAAATTAGCCAAATTCTTTGACTGTTTCATCAAAATGACGATTCCATCTCCTTGAGGCTTGCTTCAATCCGTAAATAGATCGAAGCAACTTACAGACCATCTTAGCAAACTTGAGATCAACAAAACCCTCAGGTTGTATCATGTATACATCCTCTTCAAGGCTCCCATTTAAGAAAGCGATTTTGACATCAATTTTCCAAATCTCATAGTCGTAGTAAGCAGTTTTTGCTAGCAAAATCCTGATGGACTTGATCATAGCAACTGGTGAAAAAGTCTCATCATAGTCTATACCATGAACTTGTTTGAAACCTTTTGCCACTAGTTGCGCTTTATAGGTCTGTACTTTACCATCCATATCAGTTTTCTTCTTGAAAACCCACTTGCACCCTATAGGTTTTACCCCTTCAGGTGGATCAACTAAAGTCCATACTTTATTTTGATACATGGATTCCATTTCGGATTTCATGGCCTTTAGCCATCTATCGGAGTCTGGACTGTTCATAGCATCTTGGTAGGTAAGAGGCTCATCATTATCTATGAGCATTACATCATCATCTTGAGTCAAGAGAAATCCATAATATCTCTCTGGATCATGACGATCCCTACTAGATCTACGAATAACCTGTGTTTCCGGAGCAGGAACATCTTGATGTACTTCCTGCCCACTTTCCAACTCTGGTTCAATGTTATTTTTTCCAACTCGATCTTCATCGAGATCTTTATTCCTTCCACTGATTTTCTTGGAAATTAACTCTCTTTTAAGAAATACAGCGGTTCGAGCAACAAACACTTTGTTCTCGATAGGATTCTAGAGACTATGCCCTTTAATTTCTTCAGGATATCCCATAAAATAACATTTATCCAATTTTGGTCCCAGCTTGTCAGACACCAAGCGTTGCACAAACGCTTTGCATCCCCATACTTTCAGAAACGACATGCTGTGACGTTTCTCAGTCCATATCTCATATGGAGTCTTTTGAACCGATTTAGTTGGAACTCGGTTTAGTGTATATGCAGCCTGTAACGACCGAGAAATTACGCTTGTATTATATTATAATAAAGATAAATTATGTGTATTATTATGTGGTTAACTGTGTCGAGTCGTTAAACCCTAATTGCTATGTGCTATGTGTTGTCTGTTTTGATCCGAACGTGTTTTGGGTATTTATTGAGTGTTTTATCGTAAGTTATATATTTTATATCAAAACCCGTACAGCTCAAACAGTGTTTTAAAAGCCCGTATTTCAAACAAAATCATTGGCCCTATTTTGCCAAAAACGACCTATACCATATCGCTATTCTGAACCCTAGACGTTTTACAAATTTACCTTTTTCGCGAAAAACGACTTTTCCAGACCCCTTCGGGTACCAAAACCCCACAAAAATCACTTTTTTATTTTTATATGATCATGAAATTATCATACATCATTTTTCCTTGCATTTTTGTATTATTCATAATTTTTAGGAATTTTTAACATTTATTTTGTAATTATTGGATATTTAAAAATTCATTATTAATACCCAAAAATTATAAAAATTGGGGCCAAATATTTTTATTAGATGTGTAATTAGCCCCTTAATTTTATTTAGGGGTATTATTTTCCCTAGTATAAATAGTGGATTAATTAGTAATTAATTATTGATTAAATATAGAAAAATCAGAAAAAAAGAAAATTAGTTGTGGGGGTGAGGTTTGAGTTCTTGAGAAAGCTTGAAGATCAAACTGTGATTGTGAAAGATTCACTGAACCACTGGAAAAACTCGAGTAATCAAAATAATCCAGGTGAAGAGACGCATCTATTGATACTAATATCAACAACTGAGGTTCGTTTAATCTCAAAATCGATTTTTATGTTCTTGGCATGAATTTCGGTTTTTGATTTTGAAGAATCGTTTGATTGTTTGGTTGATGCAGTTAGTTTTATTGTAGTCCTAGGAGTGATTAGGTATTTTTATTTTAATTTTATAACCCCTAAATCGATTTGCCGAGTTCATGGGTTTTGGTGTTTTTGATTTGTTTTTTTAGAATTTTAGATGTTTTTGATTGATATGAATTGTTGGGAATGATTGTAGAAGTCTGTAGCTTTGTTTTGGCATAGGAATCGCGTTGTTTGGTTCTGAATTAAGTGAAATTGACTTCGCCGGACGTTGGTGAAGCTTCGTCGGAGTTCATGGTGGTTCAGCCGGCAAACGGGTTCCAGGGATTGACAGGCAGGGTTGAGGTGACTTCTGAACAGCACGGATGATTTGCAATCGATTGAGATAAAAATCAATAACAAGCGAAGGGTTTGAGGCAAGATTTAAGTTCGCCGGAGTCCGGCGAAGAACCACCGGAAACTGGAATTTTTCCAAAAACCGGTTGTGTTCTTGCCGACCCGGTTAGCTGCCCACGACCCGATTTTTAAACCGAAAAGCGACCCGGGTTTGATCCCCGAGAACCCAAATTCAATTCCCTGATTGTGTTTTTGATTTATTAATTATTTATTTATATTTTAGTAAATCAAAATCAGATTTTAATAATTCTAAAAATCAATTAAAAATCAGTTTTAAATTCTGAAAATTATTATAATTAATTTCTAAATTATTTTATTAATTTAGAAATTCAAATTTAATTATTTAATTATTCATCTAATTATTATTTATTAATTAATAATTATGTAATTAATTAATAAATAAGGATTAAAAATGATTGAATAATATGAATAATAATTCGTTAATTAGTTGAATATTGCGAATAACTCGTATCTATACGAGTATTGATTCGATAAGTTGGAATTAGTATTCGAGCGATAATTTATTTATTCGAAGAATGTCGTAATGATTATTCGTAATGAATAATTAATTATAAATGATTAATTAATCGTATAAGTTATAATAATAATAATAATAGTTCAATAATTATACGAGGAATGCGAGTAGCTCGTATTTATACGAGTAGTTGATCGTTGAGTTAGATTATGGTGCGAATAATAATTATTTATTCGATAAATAGCGTATCAATTAGTTGTATCGATTATTTATTTGTAAATAATCGATCTAATCGAGTAAATGATTATAATTTGTAAATAATGATAATAAATTGTAATTAATCCTAATAATTAGGGATTAATTATTTTAAAATACAACAATTATTAATTAATTATTTAAAAATATAATTAAGGATTATTTAATTATAATTAATTATTTATAATTGATTATTAATTAATTAAATCTTGTTTAATTCGTAGTAATTAAATCGTTAGTCCGATTTGAGTGAAACGAAGACCTCTAGACTCAGAAAAATGAAACGAATCCAATAAAAATAATTGTAAATCATAATTTATTCCGAAAGAGAGTTGTCTTGTGTTAGTTAATTGTGTATATGCCCTAATATGGGTAGAATAGAGTCAAATAAATCCTGAAAAATTATAATAAAATCAAATAGGGTTAGTTAATACAGGTATGAGTCTAGTGTCGATTCTAAAAATAATTACGAGGTTGAAATCAATTATGTGCTTTATGTGCTATGTGCTTTACATGATTATATGAACCTTATGTGCTTTATAATTATATATGTATATATGCGAGTCAGTTAGAAACACATGGGTAGATTGATAGGGTTATGTGGTATCAATTCGAGATACGCGTATCAAGTAAGTTATCTAAATAAATATCTTTCCATGATAGATTCTGTATCAACAAATCGAATCAGGCAGAAGACGGAAGGCGGTGAGTCATACGAGGTTAAGTACGC
The DNA here is from genome assembly GCF_009905375.1 of Apium graveolens. Taxonomy (NCBI): domain Eukaryota; kingdom Viridiplantae; phylum Streptophyta; class Magnoliopsida; order Apiales; family Apiaceae; genus Apium; species Apium graveolens. Next base: position 37,538,594 of record NC_133647.1, read on the forward strand.
GCCAGACAAGTTTTTCCCCTATTCTAAATTCAGAATAGTGAATTATACCCCATTTTTCATATCAGTTACACTTTGATAATTCTTGTTTATATACACTGTTACGCAATTATTGATTATTGTTTCTTTTCATTTCAATTCTTGATTTCTCCCAATTTATTGAATCCCCTATTCATATTCCAATACTTTTACCCTTGTTAGCATTTCGATTGTTCCAGATGCTAAACTTTGGACTGGATGGTTATGATACGGGCTGGGTTTTATCCAGACCTTTAATTAATAGGCCATAGTTGCCCGAGTACTCCTTATGTTGGCTGGGTCTATGCAGTTGGGTATAAATCCGCACTGTATCCTGACTGATCAGCAGGTTATAGTGCATATGTTGGTTCTTGTTTCCAATTTTGTTCATTTGGCACTCGCCAGTGTTGGCAAATTATTATTCTATACAGATACAAATGGTTGTTCAAACCATCAGACTATCGATTCATTTATTCTTTTTTCTTCATACTATAAATATTGTTGCAGGCTTGTTGAGCAATTTTGGCTCATCCCCTTTTATTGTTATTCATATTATTTTACAGTTAAGGTAGAGAATGAAACCCATCAGAACACGCATAGTCAAGAAGCGAGTCAAGCAGCGGGACCCTCTTATACCAAGAGTGTTCATCCCTATCCTAGAAGAGAGCTTAGAGTTACCAGATCAGGTGTAACAGGATAAGTAATAATGTTGGTTTGAATAAATGTTGTGTGGTGAGAATGTAGATAGAATAAAGTTTTGTAATAAAGAGAGTTCTTGAGACAGATTGTTTTATTTGGATTTATAATAAAGTTAGTGTGTCGTTCTTGTTTTCAACTCTTAACCTTAAAAGATCCTGAGTAGCAGTAGTTCGGGGTAATTATTATATTTATATTTCGCTTGTGCAGGTTTAGTTTGTAGTTAAATGTTAATAATGCCCCAAATCTATACCCCAGATTTGGAAGGTGTTATACAACCGTTTCTAGAGCATAACCCCAGAAACTTATTGGAAGATCTACTAAACTAATCATCGATCGCACCATGTCCAACAAGGTACGATTTTTCCTCTCAAAAACTCCATTCCATTGAGGCATTCCAGGAGGAGTAAGTTGTGATACGATACGACACTCCTTCAAGAAACCTTTAAAGTCGAGGCTTAAGTATTCTCCTCCATGATCTGATCATAGAACTTTTATACTCTCCCCTGTTTGCTTTTCCACTTCAGTCTTGTATTCTTTGAACTTTTAAAAAAAATCAGATTTGTTCTTCAAAAGATACACATATCCATATCTACTGAAATCATCAGTAAAAGTAATAAAGTAGTAAAAGCCACCTCTTGCCATCGTACGCATTGGACCACATACATCACTATGTATAAGTCCTAATCGTTCGGTGGCCCTTTCACCTTGTCCGGTAAAAGGAGCTTTAGCCATTTTGCCAATGAGACAAGATTTGCATTCTTCGTATGATTCAAAATTAAACTTATCCAAGTAACCATCTTTATGTAATTTGGAAATGCGTTTCTCATTTATGTGACCTAAACGACAATGCCAAAGGTATATTTGATTTGAGTCTTTCATCTTAATACGTTTATTATCATTATTTATGTTATAGACATGAGTATCTAAATCAAGAACATATAAAGCATTAATAAAACGTGCACCCCATAGGTAACATTATTGAATGAAAAGGAACAACTATTGTTCTGAATCAAAAATGAAAAACCTTTCTTGTCCAAACAAGAAACCGAAATAATGTTTCTGCAAATCGCAGGCACGTAAAAACAGTTATCTAGTTCTAAAACAAGCCCAGTGGGCAACGATAAACGATAAGTCCCTACAGCTAAAGCAGCAACCTTTGCTCCATTGCCAACTCGTAGATCGACTTCTCCCATCACCAATGTCCTACTTCCCTGCAGTTCCTGCACATTTATATAAATGTGAGAACCACATCCAGTATCTAATACCCAAGATGTAGAAGTAGATAAATTGACTTCTATAACATAAATACCTGAATCAGAAGCAATAACAACAGCCTTCTTCTTCTTCTTCTTCATATCCTGTAAATAAGCACGACAGTTCCTCTTCCAATGACCTGTGTTAGGAATATGTTGTGAACTTGATGATTACATTAACAAAACACCTTAGTAGATTTAACTTAGTGAAAAATGTAGCACCCGACGGATGATCAATTATAGTCCCGACAGATGATTCAATATAGTCCCGACGGATGATTAATTAATATTCATCGGGTGGGTAGCTTATGTAATAATAAGTCATGTAGCACATTTCTGCAAAAATCTTTGTACAGATTATGCAGTAGCATATAAGTCATGTTGACTTTAATTAGATATGCAGAATAGGTTGATTAATTATAAATATAAGATGTGTTGTAATTCTGCATAAGTGAAATGAAGTCAAGTGTCAAATAGCTACCCGACGGATGATCAACAAAGCTACTCGACGGATGATCAACAAGGCAACCCGATGGATGACAAGCATGTACCCGACGGATGATCAATTCAAACATCTTTGAAAGTGATAACACAGTCACATGCGTTGGGTGTTTACAAAAGAAATGTGGCAGCCTGTTTAACAGGAAATGAAGAACAAAGGAGCATTACCATTTCTATGCAAGATTAAGAAGATTTTCAAAGATGCTGGAATAGAGTAGTGAAGCAACATGGAGTTTGACTTGATAGTTTTGTTTTATTATCCTGTCTTATTACCATGTAAACTTGGTGGTATATAAACCAAGTGTAGCTAGTAGAATAAATAACTAAGCAAACACTTTTAGAAGAGAAATAAAAAAAGATGTAACTGTTAAGAATTTCTCTGTAGTTTGTTTGTTCACTTGTGAAGCAGTTGTGAGACAATTGTTCTTCACATAGTTATTAAATCGATATATATATATATATCTGGTGGATACTTTCAAATCCACCAGAAAGTTTTTAAAGACTTGTGTTTTTTATAATTACTTTGTGTTTTTGATTTATTTAACTTGTGATTCCGCACCTTGCAAATCAAAACACTTATATATATAGTTTGAGTTAGAACATTTTGTAATTCGGAAAAAGTTTACTAGAATTACATTCAACCCCCCTTCTATAATTCTTGTTGTATTGTTAGGGACTAACAATTGGTATCAGAGCAAGCTCTTGAAGCACAAAGAGTTTAAAGATCACAACAAACAGCAAGATGAACAAGAAGGATGTTGGAGTGAAGATTCCTTTTCTGGACAAATATAATTACCATCACTGGAAGGTAAAGATGCATCTTCATTTACTTTCTCAAGATGAGGCCTATATGGATTGCATAGAGAGAGGTCCTCATGTACCAATGAGAGTTGCAACTGGAAATGAGCCATCAGTTCCCAAGCCAAGGCATGAATGGTCAGATCCTGATATTGAACAAGTCAGGAAAGACAAGAAGGCCATGAATATTATGTTTAATGGACTTGATGGTGACATGTTTGATAACATCATTAACTTCAATATAACCAAGAAAGTTTGGGATACTATTCAAATAATCTGTGATGGAACTGAACAAGTTAGAGAAAATAAGATGCAGTTACTAATTCAGCAATATGAGCATTTCCACTGTGAAGAAGGTGAAACTCTCACTGATATCTTTAGTAGATTTCAAAAGCTACTAAATACTCTGAAGCTGCATGGAAGAGTCTACCAAACCAAAGATTCTAACCTCAAATTCCTAAGATCCCTTCCAAAAGAATGGAAACCAATGACAGTCTCCCTGAGAAATTCACAAGAATACAAGGAATTTACACTAGAGAGACTGTATGGCATTCTAAAGACTTATGAGCTAAAAATAAAGCAAGATGAAAGAATGGAGAAAGGGAGGAAGAAAGGAGGGTCCATTGCACTGGTTGCTGAGTTAGAGAAAGAGAAGGAGATGAAGATAGAAGCTGTTGAGTCTACTTCAAAGGTCTGTGAAAACAAGGGCAATGGGATGGTAGCAAAAAATGAAGATTCTTTGAGCCAAGATGATATGGATGATATAGATGAACATCTTGCATTTCTTTCCAAAAGATTTACTGAGCTCAAGTTTAAGATGAACTTTGGAGCAGCTAAGCCAAATAGAAACATGATGGATAAATCAAAATTCAAGTGTTTTAAATGTGGCTTGGCAGGGCACTTTGCCAGTGAGTGTAGAAAGTCAAATTCCAGCAAGAAGAAGTTTGAGCCTGTGGATTATAAATAGAAGTATTTTGAGTTGCTCAAACAAAAGGAAAGGGCTTTTATTTCACAAGAAAATGACTGGGCAGCAGATGGTCTGGATGAGGATGAAGATGTCAGTTATGTCAATCTAGCCCTAATGGCCAAGTCTGATGAAACAGAGACAAGTTCTTCAAGTAATCAGGTAATCACCACTAACCTTGCACATTTATCTAAAGCTGAGTGTAATGATGCAATAAATGACATGTCTACAGAATTATATCATTTGCGTGTTACACTTAAAGTCCCTCACTAAGGAAAATGCTAAAATCAAAGAAAACAATTTGTTTTTAAGTGAGAGGAATAATGTAATAGAGTCTCAGTTCATTGAATTTGAAAAATTGAGAATAGAATGTAAGATTGCTAAGGATGAATTAACTGAGTCCTTGAAGAAAGAAGAGATTTTGAAGAAGCAGCTTGAACGAGAACAAGAGGTGATTAAGGCATGAAAATCATCCAGAGATGTCCATGCTCAAATCACCAAAGTTCAAGGTATTGAGTCCTTTTGTGATGCAGCCTGGAATAAGAGTAAAGAGAAGCTGGAATCTAATTTGGTTGAAGGATTGCTAACAGATATAGGCTCGACGGATGATGAGAGTCATCCGTCGGATAATCAAAAAGATTATCCGTCGAGTAACATAAATCCTCATACGTCGGCTGTGAGCAAACCTGTGAGTAAAGCCAAACTTGCCAAGTTAAATAAAAAATATGGATCAGTTTCCAAAAACTTTATTTCAGGAGAAACAAGTCAAGTGAAGAAGGAGAAGAAAGTGAATGTTGGTCATCTGTCCATCAAGCAATTGAATGACAGACTAGAAAAAATTGAGGTTAAAACAGAGGCTAAAAAGAAAAACAATAGAAATGGGAAAGTAGGAATTAACAAACATAACAACTACACACCTGATAAATATGCTCCTAGGAAAGTCTGTGTTAAGTGTTGTAGTGTTAATCATCTGTCTGTTAATTGCAAAATTGCCATGCCTACTTCCATGACTCTACCTCCTTCTTTTCCCAACATGAGTGACATGCCTTCTATGCCTATGAATGCTATGTCTGCATAAAATATGAATGCACAATTTGCTAATATGCCATTTGCACCTAATCCTTATTATGCTGCATTTAGTATGCCTCAAATGCCATTTAGCATGCCCTACTGGAATAACATGTTTTCAAATAGCATGTCATTTCCTGTTAATCAAAATGTGCATGATAATTCTGTTTTAATGACTGGTTTCAAAGGTCCAACTCAGATGACTAAGGATGAATCTGATATCCCCAAGTCAAATGAGATAAAACCTAAGAAACAAAAGAAGAAAGCTAACAAGGCGGGACCCAAGGAAACTTGGGTACCAAAATTAACTTGATTTGGTTTTGATGTGTGCAGGGAAACAGAAAGAATATGTGGTACTTGGATAGTGGTTGTTTAAGACACATGAATGGAGATTCTACCCTACTCACAGAGTTCAAGGAGAGAGCTGGCCTAAGTATTACTTTTGGAGATGACAACAAGGGTTTTACTGTGGGATATGGTTTGATTTCTAAAGACAATGTCATCATTGAAGAGGTTGCCCTAGTGGATGGTCTCAAGCACAATCTATTGAGTATCATCCAGCTTTGTGATAAGGGCAACACAATAACATTCAATTCAGAAGCCTGTGTTGTGACAAATAAGAGGAGCAACAAAGTGGTTTTAACTGGAGTGAGAAAATAAAATGTGTATCTAGCTGACTTCAACTCATCAAATGCAGAATCTATCACTTGCCTCCTCAGCAAACAAGTCAAGTTGAAAGTTGGCTATGGAACAAGAAGCTATCTCATCTAAACTTCAAGACCATGAATGAGCTTGTCAAGAAAGAACTGGTTAGAGGTATTCCTCAAGTGGAGTTTACAAAGGATGGACTGTGTGATGCTTGCCAAAAGGGAAAGCAAATCAAAGCATCATTCAGAAAGAAGCTTGATTCAACAATTGAAAAACCTTTGCAATTGCTACACATGGATTTGTTTGGACCAGTCAATGTGTTGTCCATCTCAAGGAAAAGATTTTGCCTAGTAATTGTGGATGATTTCTCAAAGTTCTCCTGGATATATTTCCTAAAGTCTAAAGATGAGGCTAGTAAAATCATCATCAATCACATAAGGCAAGTCAACAATCATCTTGATTTTAAAGTAAGAAGAATCAGGAGTGATAATAGAACTGAGTTCAAGAATTCTGTTATGAGAGCATTTTGTGAAGAGAATGGGATTATGCATGAATTTTCTGTAGCAAGGACTCTACAACAAAATGGAGTGGTAGAAAGAAAGAACATATCCCTTATTGAGGCCGCAAGGACAATACTTGAAGAATTAGAGTTACCAACATACTTTTGGGCTGAAGCTGTGAACACTGCCTGTTATACACAAATATCTCTTTGGTGAATCAAGAAAATGCATGACACCTTACCAATTGTTCAAGAACAGGAAACCAACTCTAAATTTTCTTCATGTCTTTGGCTGTAAATGTTATATCTTGAAAAAACAAACTGATCAACATGGGAAGTTTGATGCTAAAGCAGATGAAGGAATTTTTATTGGATATGCCATGGGAAAAGCATATAGAGTCTAAAATCTAAGAACAAACATTGTTGTGGAATCAATACATGTTGTGTTTAATGTTAAAATGATTGAAGGACTGCAAGAGGGAGATTTCCATAAGAGCCTCAAATTTGACAATGTGGAGATGGTTAGTGATGACCGTGATGATGAAAGTGATCAAGAAACTACAACTAAGGATAGTGCAGAAAAATCTACAACTAATAAAGCTAATAACTCAACATCCATCGAGTTACAAAATGCTTCATCCGTCAGGAGACAATCTGCATCATCCATCGGGAGACAATCAGCTTCATCCGTTGTAACTCAAAATACACCATCCGTCGGGTCATCAAAAGAAGCTGAAAGTCAGAATAGATCACTCACAGAAAATTCTTCTTTCTCAAATCAAAGATCCATAAATTCAGGGGGAGTTTCTAACAATCAAAACTCAATCACACATCAAGATAACAATGAGGCCTCTTCATCTAGAGCAAATCTACCACAACAGAGAAAATGGACAAGAGATCACCCCTATGAGTTAATTATTGGTGATGCATCTTCTAGAGTTCAGACAATGAAAGCAACTCAAGAAGAATGTCTATATATCATCTTCTTATCTAAGGAAGAACCAAAGAAGGTAGAAGAAGCTCAGTTGGATCTTGATTGGATTTTAGCTATGCAGGAGGAGCTAAACCAATTTGAAAAGAATAAAGTATGGAAGCTGGTACCCAAGCCTAAAGGAATGAATCCAATAGACACCAAAATAGGTATTCAGAAATAAGATGGATGAAAATGGAATAGTAGTCAGGAACAAAGCTAGATTGGTTGCTAAGGGCTATTGTCAATAAGAAGGAATATATTTTGATGAAACCTTTGCTCCTATTGCAAGACTTGAAGCCATCAGAATCTTCTTAGCCTATGCAGCCCATGCCAATTTCAAGGTCTATCAAATGGATGTCAAGAGTGCTTTTCTAAATGGAGATTTGGAGAAGGAAGTTTATGTCAGACAACCTCCTGGTTTCGAAGACCCAAATTTCCCAAATCATGTCTACTATCTTTTGAAAGCACTCTATGGACTAAAGCAAGCACCTAGAGCCTGGTATGACACTTTATCAAAGTTCCTTTTGGAAAATCACTTCACAAGAGGTACTGTGAATAAAACTTTATTCTTTGGAAATGTTAATGGCTCTAGTATACTTGTTCAAATCTATGTAGATGATATTATATTTGGCTCTACAGATGAAAAACTTTGCAAAAAGTTTGCCAAATTGATGCAAAGTAAGTATAAAATAAGCATGGTGGGAGAACTAACTTACTTTCTTGGTTTACAAGTTAAGCAAGTTAGTGATGGAATATTCATTAATCAAATGAAATACATTCATGATCTTTTAAAGATGTTTGATCTAATGGATTGCACATTTACAAAAACTCCCATGGCCACTGCAACTAAGCTTGAATTAAACACTACTGAAAAGTCTGTGGATATTTCAAGTTATAGGGGCATGGTTGGTTCACTTCTGTACTTAACAACTAGTAGGCCATATATAATATTTGCTACTTGTCTTTGTGCTAGATTTCAGGCTAATCCTAGAGAATCTCATTTAGCAGCTATTAAGAGAATTTTCAGATATCTCTAGGGAACACCAAAACTTGGCATTTGGTACCCTAGAGATTCTGGTTTTGATCTAACTAGTTATTCAGATGCAGATTATGCAGGATGTAGAATTGATAGAAAAAGTACAACAGGAACCTGTCAATTTCTAGGAAACAAGCTTGTGTCCCAGTTCAGTAAAAAGCAAAATTCAGTTTCTACTTCTACAGCTGAAGCTGAATATATTGCTGCTGGTAGTTGCAGTGCACAGATTCTATGGATGAAAAACCAATTGTTGGACTATGGTCTACAAGTGGATATGATTCCTATTTTCTGTGATAGCACAAGTGCAATTGCCATCACTGAAAATCCAGTACAACATTCAAGAACAAAGCACATAGACATCAAGTACCACTTCATAAGGGAACATGTGATGAATGGTACTGTGGAACTACATTTTACTAAGCTTGCAGATATATTTACTAAGCCACTGGCTGAATCTACCTTTTCAAGATTGGTAAGTGAGTTAGGTATGCTTAATTATTCTTGAATTATTTCAGATATTTTTTTTTCAAGTTATAATGCAGCCAGATATTTAATTGAATTTTCAGTCTTGGATGAAATTTTGGCTAAGTCAAAATTTACATCCCGATGGATGATCATTATCCATCGAGTTCGATCATCCGTCGGAATGTAATTTGTTAATAAAATCAATTACTTTTCTGGAATATTTTATAACTCGATGAATAACTGATTTATCCTCATCCGTCGAATTGTCTTAATCATATCCGTTAATTCTCTGAACATTATCCATCGAGTATACTTACAGTTTGTAAGCATAACACGACGGATAATTGGTGGAATTTTTACATTTTATTTTTTAAAATGGCAATTTTGGGCAATTTTTATTGGTCATTTTATTTTACTTTATTATTTTTGATAGTTATTTTCTGAGATAGTATAAAAGCAATTTCACTTTTATTCATTTCTTTTATCATTCTCAATTCATCTGCTCTAACTTCTTTCTCTCTCAAAAGCAATTACCCTCTCTCTCTGTAATTTTTACTCTCTAACAATGGCACCAGTCATCAAAATCATGTCTCAAACTGGCTTATCTATGAGAAGAACAATTTTACAGCTCTGGTGAACAAGGGAATTTAACATTCTGGCGACTACCACAAAATGATGGATATTGTGCAAGGCTTTAGGCTCTAATATGCCATGCTAGAGTCTCCCACTATCTACTGTGAGGTTATGGAAGAAATATGGACAACTGTAGTGTACAACTCAACTGACAAGACCATCACTTTCATTATTAAAGGTAAGGAATTCTGTATTAATAGTGACATTGTTAAAGCATGCTTTAGAATTCCTGATAATAATGTCACTACTCCACACACAGACACTGATATTGTTAATATGTTAAACTCCATGGGTTATGCACTCACCATCTCTAAATTAAGTGAAATTAGGAGATTGGGTCATAGGAAAGAATGGAGTTACCTATGTGATGTAGTTACTAAAGTATTTTCTGGTAAAATTAGAAATTTTGATTCTATTAATATCTCCATGCTCAACATGCTTTACATGCTAGTTACTGATAAATACTTCAATTTTAGTGATCTAGTCTTGTTTGAGTTGGGGTTTAAGTTAGGGGAGCTTAATAAGATGGGAAAGAGTGTTTATTATGCTAGATTTTTCATGATGCTTGCTAACCACCTCTCTGATGACATTGTGATTGAGAACCCAACCAACAAGTTAAATTGTTGGGTTCAAGAAAGAAGAATTATTGCATATCTCAATAGAGCAGATCACCACAAAGGGGTGCCACTCTTCTACTTTCCAGTAATGGAGGCACCTCAGGTAAGTGAGGTAATTTCAACTATCTCTACCCTTCCAAACTCAAACATTTCTTTGCTTTCTAGTGCAACAATGGAAACTGTGTCAATGACCCAATAGTTGCCTACCAAATCTGCCAAACCATCAAAAGTTTCCAAATCCAAAGCTAAGAAAACCCCCTATGATTTCTTTCAATAGAGATCAGTTGTAAAATCCACAAAACCTAAAGAGGGGAATGTGAAGGTGGGTAAGGAAGGTGAGGGACAGGGTGAAAATCAAAGAAGCCCTAAGAATAAGGATGGTGAGCATAGTGTACCCAAACCAAGCCACACAACAGTTTCCCAACAAACTGTGGTTGTTAATAAGGACAAAAGCTCAATTCTAGTTTCATCCTCCCAAAAGGATGTAACTATTAAAACAAGCTCTCAACCAGGAGCACAGAACAAAAGGGGTAGGGACACAAGTTCATTACAAACTTACACAAGAAAGAAGAAATATAAAACCCTTGGGGATGCACAGGGTACACACACAGTGCAAACTGGAGCTAAAGACCCAGTCACTGCACCATCTCAAAGTCAAATTGATGTGGCTCCAACAAATGTGGAGTCACAACCAAAATCTATACAAATTGAAACACCTCAAACACCAAATTCTCCCACACACTCTTTGGATGTTGACATGATTCAAACATCACAACCATATTCTCCATCTTTAACTCTGTTGGAGAAGCCAAAAATCCATGCAAGTGAGCATTATCTTCTGGTTGATTTGTTGGCTCACTTGCTATTTCTTTCTGAGAATGTTGAGACATCTGTGCTAAAATTTTCATCAATCTACACAGAGTCTACAATAGTCTCCACTCTACACTCATTTATTTCTACTCACTCGATGGATATTGTTCATCCGTCGAGTAGTGATTGTATCCCGACGGATGTGCCTAACAGCAGTCATCCATCGGATAGTCAAATTACTAACCCGATGGATATTTCTCATCCGTCGGGTGTCTCTGCACAACTCTAAAATTCAACTATAGTTAGAAGTGCAGATGACTTAGTAATTGTACACTCACTATTAGGATTGAGGGAAGGTAGTGACTTGAGTGAGAGTCTGGGTTGCTCCCAGGAAAAAGGAGAGGAAAAGAGTGATAAAATGCAGTCCATTTTTTCAGGATTAGGAAAAATGAGTGTGAGGAGTCCCACCTTAGATGGTGAAGGTGAGGGTGTTAGGGTGGGGATCCAAGGTGAGACCTTGATGCAAGAAAAGAGAGAAAATGAGAGAAATGGAGGTACTGGAGATATAAGGGTGGATGTCATTGTAAGTGAGTTAATGAATGTCCAAGATGCAGACAGGGAGGGACTATCTCATCAAACTCAAGCTGTTATAGATTCTACCTTCTTAGATGCTGAGACATTTACTCACCCTGTTCCAGCATATCAACTTCTTGCTGGACAGGGCAATGACAATGCAGAAGGAATGCTCAATTTACTGCACACCACACAGTCCATGCAAAGAGCTAAGGATGCCATCACAACATTGCCCTCAATAGCTGGTGATGTTGATTATGAGACTGATGGTTCAGAAGAATTCTTTGGAGGTGAGGGTGGAGATAGTGAAGAAGAGCCACTGGACATAGGGGAAGAAGTAAGCCCTAGTTCCAGATCAAGCATGCCATCATGGGCCTTCTCCAAGCAATGTGATGATCACTATTTCAAGACCACACTCATCCAACTTGTCAGCCAAATACAGTCTGCACTTCAATCAACCACAAATACTAGCACCAAGACGCTTCTGCAAGCACACCTTGCTTCTCTGCAACTCCAACAAATCCAAGGTTTTCAACATACTCAGGATGTCACTACTATCAAAGGTGAAATTGATCAAATAAAAAGGGACATTTCTGAAAGGTTGGATTCTAAACTTCTAGAAGCTGCAATGCTTGACATTAAGAGACAACTCAGGAAGAATTCTGATCTTGCCACAAATATAGATGCCTTGGATACAAGAATGACAGCTATGGAAGCTTCTCTTACAGCAATCCATCTACACCAAGCTCAACAAACAGACTTGCTTCAGAAATTAGTGGCTGCAGAGACCTCCTCCTCTACTCAACTTGCTGATAAAAAAAAGGGGGAGAAAGAGAGTTCTAGGAGTGAGGGGGAGCAAAAAGTGCTTAACATTCTAGTAAGTAAAGCAATTGTGCCAATAATTGCTTTCACAAAGCCACCAGTTAAAGATAATATTGATCTGATAAATGTAGCATCAACCACTTTGAGAGCAGCTGAGAAGAAGCAGTTTAGTCCAATCATCTGGGAGAAAATTGATGAGGATATTCAAAAGAAATTTGGTCTAGCAAAGAAGCTAGAAAAATTAGTCATTCATCACTCTCAAGTCAGTACAATTTCTGTGAATGATATGAGCATGAACTATCTGGAAAGAGGCCAGACATCCTGTATCAAATCCCCAAAGTTAGATCTAATCATGAAGCCAAAGGTGAACTACCCAAAGTCTTCACTCAAGAACCCTTTGGAAACAGTGTATGAAACACAAAAGCCTGATAAGAAGAAGCTGTTGGCCAGGTCTATAGCATTCTACAAAGATCCTGCAGATTCAGCTCTAAAAAGGAGAATTGCCAAGGTTTTCAGAAATGGTAAGGAAAGTTGTGTGGTGGCTGGACACCCTCAATTTGCTGAAGCAAAAAGGGAAGAAAAGGCAAGATTGAAGCAAGAAAAGAAGCAAGCTGCTCTAGATGCTAAAAGCTCCAACAAAAGAAGGAGCAAGCTGCTATCTTGGCCAAATTGCAAGCTGTGAAACCCACATAACAAATTCCTGAACAACCATCTGAAACTACTGAATCTAAGGATCTGAAAATGCAAGAAGAATCATAGTAGAAAAGAAGGTTTAGATACAAACTTCATTCCAAGAGAAAAGTGAACTTTGATGAAGAGGAATTGGAAGATCAGTTTCCCAAAAAGTCTACCTCTACAACAACTCAAACATCCATGCCCTCTGTGGCACATGAAGAATTCAAGATAGATCCATCCAAGAATTTCCATGATGAACCTATCATTCCAAAGGATGAGCCAATAGACTGGGATAGTCTATCAATTCCTGAACTCAATCTACCTCATTTCATGAAGCCAAAGAAAACAAAGACCAGAACAGTCAAGAAAGTGAAGCCCTCAACTCTCAGATCCAAGTCCCTAACCAAAGCTCAAGCCAAGGTCAATAAGGGAGATATCATGTACATCTGTGACATCAAGAAATTCTCTGATCTAAATCTTTATCTAGATGAACTGGAAGAATTTAGAGGGATTGATGCTTACAGGAATCTACTTGAAAGGCTAGTATTCAAGTACAAGGCAGGAAAAGAGATGACACGGCCACTTCACAGGATTCTTCAAGAGAGCCAATCTACACTGATAAAAGTCTATTCATCTTTCAAGAAGAACTTTGGATTCAATGTGACAGCTAGAAGACTAGTTCTAAAGAAGATTGAAGAAATGAGGAGTATTAGAGCCAAAGATGCACTCCCAAATGTAACATCTGGGATATCGCGTGTAATTATTTTTATTAATAAATAATTTTTATATGATTATTATGTGATTTTTGGTGAATTATTTGATGATTGGTGTGAATATGTGAATTTTTATATGTGATACAGTATAAGGTTGCTAATTTTATTATGACCAGAATAAAATATAAATAATTACTGTATTTTTCTGGTAATTTTTGGGCTGCTAAATGATTTTATATTTATTTATAAATTTATTAATTATTTTCTGAATAATTACAAAATTATTTTATAAAGCCGGGAATCATCCGACTTCAACCGTTTTTACGTTTTTACAACCAGAAACTCTTCCGAAAACTCTTTCCTAACCTAATCTGGTAATTCCAGACATTTTCCGTGTTTTGACTTTTTCGATCCGGATTACGGTTTGACCCGTACGCGGCCCGACGCAAGATTCTCGATATGATAATCATTTCGGTAAACCAACAAAACCCGTATCTTCGAAAGACGGGATATTATTACATTATTTTTATATATAGTGTTTTATAAGAATCTCGGTTTGGATAATTATCTTATACGGGTATCGAATTGGATCATTTTTGCAGTTACTTAACGGCTAAGTAACTAATTTAACGATCCAAGACGATCCAAAAACGATCCAACACGATCCAATATTCCATAAATATATATAGCCCTTTTATTATTTCATTTTATTCGTATAATCACAATCAATCAGTAAAACCCCATAAAATACAGAGAAAATGTCGAATTAAAACCGCGTTCTTGAAAATCAAACGCACGAACGAAGGCGTTATCGAACTCCGATTCGGGCGTTAATATATCAAAACGAAGCTCTCGAAATCTTCTTTCTGAATCAACCATTTGTTTTTGCCCAGAAATCAAGGTATTTTCTGATTTAATTATTTTATTTTGAATTAATTATGGATTAAAATATGAATTTTTGTTCTTGATGTTGTTTGTGTGATTTGATGGCATAATCTGGTAGATAATTTTCTCCTGATCAATTTGGTATGTTATATGTCAAAAATAGAGTTCAATAACATGTAGAAAAGTGAGTTTGATTCTCGAATTCAAAATTAGGGTTTATAGAGTTTGAATGTTCTTAATTGGAATTTGGGTTTTTCTTTGATGTGGGTTATCTGTTGAAATTGAATACATGAATGAATAGATCGTAAACAGACGAATCGAATGGTGTTTATGAAATTAACGAACGATAACCGGAAGGCCCTCATCGGAAAATCAGTCATGGCAGCGTCGAAAGTTTTGATTGGATTTTCTGGTTAAAATCGTTAATGTTTGATGATAATAGCCTTGCAGATGTGTTCCTGTAGTTGTGGGGATCATTCCGTGAAAATTTGAGCAATTTTTGGTGGTAGTTTCAACTCGCCGGAAAGCTTCACACGGCGGTGGGGTCGCCGTTAATGGGTTCCCCGCCCATCGCCGGTGAATGTAGGAGGAAGACGATGGCTAAATTGCAATTTAGACATCGTTCTTTTCTCGTATTTGCATTTCAATCCCTGCAGTTTTAAAAACTCACAAAATTTTGATTTCTGTTTAGTTTTATTTTAAAAATGATATTCTTATTATTTTAAAAATCATAAAATCGGTTATTTAACTATTTTAAATTCAGAAAATTATTTTAATTATTTATTTATTCAAAAAATAAATCGAAATTATTTTATTAATTAATTTTAATTAGTTTTTATTTATTTTAATTAGTTGATTAATTTATAATTAATTAATTAATTAATTTAATTAATTATTAATTAATTTTAATTGATTTAATAATTAGATTTAATTATTTAAAATTGATTTAAAAATTCCGAAAAATAGATTCGAGCTTTAAAATATTATTTAAAATTATTTTCAAGACTCGATAATTATTATAAAATTATTTTAAAGTCAGATTCGGGTGTTCAAACCCTATTATTTAATTATAAAATGATTCGGAGTCCAATTTTAATTCCGAAAAATGTTCAAAAATTTGTAATAAATATTTGGAAAATCATTTTAACCCCGAATTTTCTTTGAAAAATTATTTTGATCAAATGCCTTACGTGTTATGTGCTACGTGTTCACTGTTTGATGCGTTATATGCCTTTGTGGATGTGGTTTGACTGTTTTATTCATAACTTTCAATCCGTAAATCAGATTTGGGTAAAACGAAGGGTAGATAAAAGCTTATGACGTCTATGTGACGATTAGAATAATATGAGTATGAATGATTGATAGATACTTATGATGTCTAGTAGAGTCAGCGAGGCATAGAAAAGGGGACTAGTGATCTATAAATAGAATCAAAGCGTAGACAGAGAAGGAAAATGATTGATAAATAGAAGCAAGGCATAGAAAGAGAAGAAAGGTGGTTGATGAGTAAAACTGTTAGATGAGTACAAGTAAAGTGGAAATCGTCGATGATAAGGCAAGTACTTCTGAACCTCTCTTTAAGATTTATTACAAATATTTTTGAAATATTTTATAACATGTCGCTATTATTCAAAATAACCCCTGTTTTATGTTGCAAATGCTTTAAACTATTTAACCTTGAACCCTGATTCTTCTTGATCTTGAGCCATAAGCCTTGATCTTCACAAACCATTGATTGTTGAATTCCCAGATACGATATAACACATACGATACTACCCCAAAAATATATATCTACCATATACTGATTCTGATATTGAGTTTCTTAACATATCAATCATTATTCCTTGTTTAATAGAAGATCAATTCTTGGAACCCATGATCTTCTACTTTCTGATTCTTTCCTTGATTAAAAGCAAATCTTTTTGAATCCCTTGTTATACCTACTGGGTATTATGAATCACCCCGTGCTTCAAGATAAATATTGTTTATGATTCAGCTTATTGATTTACATTGGTTATCATATTGAATTGTTTTAGAATTGGATAGTTTTATAAATGTGGACTAGATTCGTGGTCAGGCCAGATTCGTGGTCATAATAGGCCAATGCGTGCCTTGGATCCAGTATATAGAGCAAAGCTGAGAGCCTTGCTAGGGGTTAGTCCGTGACTGATCAGCAGCCTAACCTTGGTTTTTTTAAATGAAAAGTGAATATCCAATTCTAATCATTACTTATTCAGAAACTTGATTCTTCTGAATCATTTCAATTGGTGATTGTTTAACCTCAATTGCTGCTATTATTACTTGCTGAGCTAGTAAGCTCACTCTTGCAAACTTTTTATGTTTTCACCAGTTGGAAAGGAAATTGTTGGTAACGAGGATTCCCTGTCCAGTGTGGGAGCTAGGATTTCCGTTTAAGTTGGATCAAGCTAGCAGGAGCTTTATATTGTAGATGAGTTGTGTAAGATTGTAAGTACGACATCATTAACCACTGTAAGGTGAGTTAGTTGGGATTTGGTACGATGTAATAAAAGTTAAGATTGTGGCTTGTTTTCATACTTTAACCTGTTGCGATCCATGGTTGTGTAAAGAAGGGTCAACGCATATAATACTTTATATATAGGTTTAAATTTTGTGGTGTGAGCCCCAAACTTCTGACCCGGTATGGAGGGCGTCACACCAAAGACTTTAACTATTCCTTACACAGGAAGTAGAGTGCATATAAGGCCCTACTGGCTGATGGAATTCTTTGATGATAAGGGAGTTAGAAGATTCTTCAGACTAGAGGACCAGCTGAGTATCTCTTACAATGAGACTCTACTGGAAATGCAAGAAATGCTAGATCTGTTAGAACCCGATGAACTTGAATTCCATAGACAGCTCCAAAATCAGATAGAAGAAAGTAATAGGAAGCTTGGAAAGAATTTCAGACCTTCAAGGAAATAGATCAATCTGCTCAGACTAGAGGAGCACCTTGAAAATGACTGTGAGCAAATCTTTGTACACTTTGTCTTGTAAATTCTTCAGTAAATATTGCAGCACTTTTTAGTTTTATCTACTCCCTTTTAAATTAGTATTTTTAGGGTGTTTTGTTATCATCAAGTTTCTCTTAATTTATGACTACAGTTCTAGTAGGCATAAATTGGGGGAGATTGTTAGGAATATGTTGTGAACTTGATGATTACATTAACAAAACACCTTAGTAGATTTAACTTAGTGAAAAATGTAGCACCCGACGGATGATCAATTATAGTCCCGACAGATGATTCAATATATTCCTGACGGATGACTAATTGATATCCATCGGGTGAGTAGCTTATGTAACAATAAGTCATGTAGCGCATTTCTGCAAACATCTTTGTACATATTATGTAGTAGCATATAAGTCATGTTGACTTTAATTAGATATGCAGAATAGGTTGATTAATTGTAAATATAAGATGTCTTGTAATTTTGCATAAGTGAAATGAAGTCAAGTGTCCAATAGCTACCCGGTGGATGATCAACAAAGCTACCCGACGGATGATCAACAAGGCAACCCGACGGATGACAAGCATGTACCCGACGAATGATCAATTCAAACATCTGTTGACAGTGACAACACAGTCACATGCATTGGGTGTTTGCAAAAGGAATGTGGCAACCTGTTTAACAGGAAATGAAGAACAAATGAGCATTACCATTTTCATGCAAGATTAAGAAGATTTTCAAAGATGCTGGAATAGAGTAGTGAAGCAGCATGGAGTTTGACTTGATAGTTTTGTTTTATTATCATGTCTTATTACCATGTAAACTTAGTGGTATATAAACCAAGTGTAGCTAGTAGAATAAATAACTAAGCAAACACTTTTAGAAGAGAAATATAAAAAGCTGTAACTGTTAAGAATTTTTCTGTAGTTTGTTTGTTCACTTGTAAAGCAGCTGTGAGACAATTTGTTCTTCACAGAGTTCTTAAATCTATATATATATATATATATATATCTTGTGGATACTTTCAAATCCACCAGAAAGTTTTTAAAGACTTGTGTTTTTTAATTACTTTGTGTTTTGATTTATTTAACTTGTGATTCCGTACCTTGCAAATCAAAACACTTATATATATAGTTTGAGTTAGAATATTTTATAATTCAGAAGAAGTTTACTAGAATTACATTCAACCCCCCCTTCTGTAATTCTTGTTGTATTGTTAGGGACTAACAACCTGGTTTCTTGCAATAGTGACAATCACCAACCTTCGGAACACCACCTTTAGATTTCAAAGCCTTGGTCGGATCAGGTTTCAGATTGGCATTAGATTTAGATCCCATCTTCCTCTTTCCTTTCCATTTACCCTTTCCTTTGGCCTTCCCCTTATTCACCATCAACATGGGAGCAGGGGATGCCTTCTGAATGTTGGTCTCAGCAGTTTTCAACATAGGCAACAATTCGGTGGGGTTCTTATATATCTCATTCATATTGTAATTTATCACAAAGTGAGAAGAGATGATGTTTAAAGATTGTAAAATTAGGTCAATCTGGTGCTCCACAGCAATCGGGGCACCCAACTTGGCAAGGTACTCAATATACGCAATCATCCTTAGAACATGCGGTGCAACTGGATCATGTTCTTCCTGCTTACATGCATGTAACGATTTGAAAGTATCAATCCTCTCCTGACAATCCTGTCCTTCAAATATACATTTAAGGTTCTCAATCATATCATAAGAATCCATATTCTCATGTTGTTTCTGAAGTTCAGTACTCATGGTCGCTAACATGAGACATTGAACATCTGTGTCATCATCGATATGTTTCTGATAAATATTATGTTGGGCAAGGGATGCTCCTTCAGGGAGAGGTGCAGGGCGAGTGATATCTATGACATACAGCTTGCGCTCTTGTTTGAGGACAATCCTCAAGTTCCTCTGCCAGTCATGGAAGTTTGTTCCTGTCAGCTTGTCCTTCTCAAGGACTGATTGCACAGAGAAGTTGTTTGAATTGATTGCCATTTGTTATCTACAATGTTTAAAATGCATAAGATAAATTAGTCTACAAATGATTATTAAATTATGTTCAAGTGATTATTCAAATATATTCAAAACATATATATCTCCCACTATTTTATCAAATTAATAGCCCTAACTATTAATTAAGAAAGAGTATCTTCTATATACTTTCTAGTGAGCCAAGATCCAAAATTTCACAACATTTTAGTTCAGCTTTGGCTTTAATCTTAAAATATGATTCAATAAGGTAGACAACATTTCAACTATATAACTCTTGGATAGTTTAATGGAACAACATTTATTCTTATTTATCTAATAAATCTCACCAAACTCTATGCCTCTAAGTTCACAATCCTATTGTGGTAACTTAGTTACGTCAAAACCCAAAGGTCTAAAAGTATCATATACTTCAACATGCTGTCCCACGATATATGGGAGTCCTTCACTCTGGCGAACCCACTCCTTATCGATCTAGGGGTTAACGCGTTAAACATATTGGTAGGAATCTAAACAACTTAATACAAATATTAGGGTTTTGTTAGTATTATAACGATCATGATCCCATCATAAAGAGATTCCCAATTTTTCCTTGAATAAAATACTTTAAATCAATACTCGTCAATGATTTGATTTCCAGGTAGTGGAGGAGTCACATCGGTCTCACTTAAAACCCACAGCCTTACAAGTTCAATGAACCCATTTTTGACAAAATCGCCCCATGTCGGAAATAAAGAAGATTCGTATTTCATTCCGTGTTTTATAAACACGAGAATCTCATAATCGTTTATAAATTTTAAAATCTTGAGTTGTTACATATTTTATCTTGTTTAGGCATGGAATGGGTGACGTATCTAAAACATACATTCATGTATGATTAATCTAATTAAAACATGCATCATTAACTATTTTATACATATATTCATACATCAATATGTAAAGTGCGGTATGTAAACATGCTTGGTTATGCCCTTTATCCTATGTGATCCTTTCAAGCTAATGAAATGATCAAGGTCATCTATGGTGAATAATATAAATATAATTACAATTACAAGTCTTCATTCTTCTTGTCTTGATTGCTGCTTCTCCTCTTGGATCATGCCTTCCTAAAGTACATTTCATAAAAACAACATATACTAATGTACTTACATAAGAAAACTCGAGTTACATTCGAGGTAAAATAGTTACAAGAATAATGAAAATGACATGCAAGTCGTATTTATAAAACCAAAACCATAAACTTTAATCTAAAGGTCTTAAGGCCATAAACAACACCATGCTCAAATTAAAAAATAAATAACTTGAGAAAAACAAAATATAGCGGGGGTTCGGGGGCGGTAGCCCCCGGGCGGGATCCGGGGGCAGCAGACCCCGACTGGGGTCGAGCTGAACCAGTCTTGTACAAAAATCTCAATTTCGGAATAGCAGATCATATCTGAACCATTCTCTGCCTCTACTACATCATATGCAGTTCCAGAAGCATGTATCATATACATACTGAATATACCCCGTTTCACAGATTATGTCAGCACACCATCTGACCAACAGATTAGATCATTATCTATAAACCAAACATCATGCATAACATACAAATCACATACTGATCAGTCATGGAAAAATATAACGTGCTCATATCATCATATGCATATACATCATGTGAATATCCAGAAAGCTCTACATAACAGTTCGATCATAAATCAACATAACAGCATGCATATTAAATCTCACAAATAAATCGCATCACATACATACATGGCAGATCTGATTCCTACTTAATATATTGAAAAACTGTCAAATACCTAACCAAATTATCCCATTATACACATAGCTCTAATGCCATTATAAGGGATTCGAGCATAAAAACGCAATGGAAAAAATAAAAATTTGAATCCCAACCGCAGGATCTATGTATAATGAACGGATAATTGTCGAGAATAAATGTTTACCTTAATAAAGCCTTCCTTCTGAATATGATGAACGTTCTGATCTTGATGAACCAACATAATAGCCCTCCTTTCGAAGATCTGCTCTCCAAGGTATCCACACGAACGTCCGATCGTCCAACGATAACCGGAGCCGGTACTAGCCGATTTGGTTACCTCATTTTCTTTCTCTCTCTCTCTCTAGCCTCTCTAAGATGTAGAGCTGCTAGGGTTTTTCTCTAAAAACGTGATTAAATTCTTAACCCTAAAAATATACATCTTAATGTATATATATGGAGAGAGGAGAATCGGGCCTAAGCCTAATCATAATGGGCTTCTAAAACGACCCATTATGATTTTGGGTTTATATTATTATTAAATTCGAATTCTAATATATATACAATTAATCAAGTCTCACTTAATTAATTTAATAATTAAATTCTAATTAATAATAATAAAATATTTAAATTCATAATTTAAATAACACTATGTTTTAAACGTTTTTTGTGTGTGACCCTTTAGGTTATTATTATGTTTGCAATAATTTTATTTTCTAATAATACAACTATAAACAATGAGAGGCATCTAGTAATACATCATTGCTCCCCAAGTAATAATAATAGTTGTTGATTCAATTAAATCTTTCGTGAATAATGTACAATGTAATATAATCCCTTTAGCCTTATATTATAGATCAAACTCGAGGCATGCATTGTGTCATCCTCTATTAACGTTTAATCCTTCTTTCCTTGATCAATGAGTAAACTATTAAACAAATCAGTATTTAAGCATGGCCATGCATTTTATAGTCTTACTCAATCAAGAGGCAAATGATATCACTCCCTTAATAAAGGAGGGCTAAATCCCATCTAGATCATTCATATATTTCTCATACGATTCATAATATACCCAATGCCTACTTTTATAATTACCTGGTCAAGGATAACTTTCAATAGTATCAAAGTATATTAATTCTCGTATAGAAATATAATGATTTCAGGTCAAACGATCAATACATCATTATCATTGTGAGATTAACTTATGTCACTTTAAACATGTAGTATTTCACAACGGGTCAATCCAACACCATGTATTTAATACATGTGCCTGTGTGTTAGGAATATGTTGTGAACTTGATGATAAGTTTAACAAAACACCTTAGTAGATTTAACTTAGTGATTTTGTAGCTCTCGACAGATGTTCTACAATAGTCCCGATGGATGACCTTTATAGTCCCGCCGGATGACCTCTAAACATCCATCGAGAGTGTAGCTTATGTAACAATAAATATTGTAGCACATATCTGCAAACATCAATATATTAGTTGAGTAGATTCTATAGGATTCTCTAAGTCATGTTGACTAGTAGTTTTATATATAGAATAGGGTGACTAATTGTAAATATAAGATGTCTTGTAATTCTATATAAGTGAAATAGAGTCAAGTGGCAGAAAAGGCTCCCGACGGATGGTCTACAAAGACTCCCGATGGATGATCAAAAAAGGCTCCCGACGGATGACCAACAAAGTCCCAATAGATGATCTAATTCAAATAGCAGTTGACAGTACACAGTTATATACGTCGGGTGTTTGCAAAAGGAATGTGGCAGCCTAATTTCAGGATTTAGAGAATAAGAAGCATTACCATTTCCATGCAAATATGAAGATATTCAAAGATGCTGTACAAAGTAATGAATCAGCATGAAAGAAGACTAGAGACAATTTTGTTTTACTTGTTTGTCTTTTTATCATGTATCTTGGTGGTATATAAACCAAGTGTAGAAAGTAGAACAAACAACTGAGATAGATAAAATTATTTCAAGAGAGATAGAAAAAGCTGTATATGTTAAAAATCTCTCAATAATTCTTTAACTTTACTTGTAAGCAGCTGTGTGCTATTCAAGCATCACAGAGTTCTCATTTATATATATATCTCTGGTGGATAAGTTCAAATCCACCATAAAGTTTTAAAGCCTTGTGTTTTATTGCTTTGTGTTCTGATTTCTATTTTCTTTTTATTCCGCACTTCTTGCAAAATCAAACACAATTTTATATTAAATAAGAACATTCTTAAAATCAGAAAAAGAAGCCAGAATTACATTCAACCCCCCCTTCTGTAATTCTTTTTACATTGATTGGGAATAACAATTGGTATCAGAGCAAGCTCTTGAAGTACAAAGAGTGTAAAGATCATCAACCAACAAGATGAACAAAAAAGATGTTGGAGTAAAGATTCCATTTCTAGAAAAAGACAACTATCACCATTGGAAGGTGAAAATGCACATGCATCTCCTGTTTCAAGATGAAGCTTATGTGGACTGCATTGAAAGAGGTCCACATGTTCCTATGAGAGCTGCTACAGGAAAGGAAACATCAGTCCCAAATCCTCAAGCAGAATGGTCAGATCAAGATAAAGAACAAGTTCAAAAGGATAAAAAGGACATGAACATTCTATTTAATGGTGTTGACAGTGACATGTTTGACAACATCATTAACTGCAAGACTGCTAAGGATGTTTGGGATACAATCCAAGTTATATGTGATGGAACTGAGCAAGTAAGGGATAACAAGATGCAACTCTTGATTCAGTAATATGAGCATTTCCACAGTGAAGAAAGTGAGTCACTCATTGATATTTTCAATAGATTCCAAAAAAAAATTGAATGCTCTAAAATTGCATGGAAGGGTCTATTAAACAAAAGACTCAAACCTCAAATTCCTTCAATCTCTGCCAAAGGAATGGACACCTATGACAGTCTCATTGAGAAGTTCTCAAGATTACAAGGAATTCACCTTGGATATACTATATGGTAAAAATTATGAGCTTGAAATAGAGCAAGATGAGAAGATGAAGAAAGGAAGAAAGAAAGGAGGATCCATTGCATTGGTTGCTGAGCAAGAAAAAGAGAAGGAGATAAAGGTTGAAGCTGTTGATTCTGCACCAAACCCTAGAGTTTGTGAAGGCAAGGGAAAATGGCTAGTAGCTGAACATAAAGACCATCTTAGTCAAGATGACATGGATGACATAGATGAGCATCTTGCTTTTCTATCCAGGAGATTTTCCAAGCTCAAATTCAAGAAGAATTTTGGAGCATCCAAGTCAAACAAAAACATGGTTGATAAGTCCAAGTTCAAATGTTTCAAGTATGGCTTGGCAGGTCATTTTTCTAGGAGTGTAGAAAGTTTGATTCTGGTAAAAAGAAGTTTGAGCCTGTTGATTATAAGCAGAAATACTTTGAGTTGTTCAAGCAAAAGGAAAGGGCTTTCATCACTCAAGAAAATGACTGGGCTGCAGATGGATTGGAAGAAGATGAAGACACAAGCTATGTCAATCTAGCACTTATGGCCAAATCAGATGAAACAGAAACAAGTTCATCAAGCAATCAGGTAATCACGACTAACCTAGCACATTTAACTAAATCTGAGTGCAATGTTGCCAACAATGACATGTCTACTGAACTGTATCATTTGCGTGTTACTCTTAAATCCTTCACTAAGGAAAATGCCAAAATTAAAGAAAAAAATCTATTTTTAAGTGAGAGGAATAATGTGTTAGAGTCTCAATTTATTGAATTTGAAAAATTGAGAATTGAATGCAAGATTGCTAAAGATGAACTAACTCAATCCTTAAAGAAAGAGGAGATTTTAAGAAAGTAACTTGAACGAGAACATGAAGTAATTAAGGCATATAAATCATCTAGAGATGTCCATGCTCAAATTACTAAAGTTCAAGGTATAAAATCTTTTTGTGATGCAGCCTGGAAAAAGAGCAAGGAGAAACTGGATTCTAATCTGAAAGATGGTAACTTGACATATGTTGAGTCGACGGATGATGAGAAACATCCGTTGGATGAGAAAAAGGATCATCTGTCGAGTCAAACAAAGTTAGTTAGCAAATCTCAGTTAATCAAGCTTAATGAGAAGTATGGATCAGTTTCTAAGAACTTTGTTCCAGGAGAATCTAGTCAAGTTAATCAGAACAAAAGAGTTAATGTAGGTCATCTGTCTATTAAGCAATTGAATGACAGACTGGAGAAAATTGAAGTGAAGGCAGAGTCAAAAAGGAAAAACAATAGAAATGGGAAAGTAGAAATTAACAAACATAATAACTACACACCTAATAAATATGCTCCTAGAAAAATCCGTGTTAAGTGTGGTAGTGTAAATCATCTATCTGTTAATTGCAAATTTACTATGCCTACTCCTATGCCTGCACCACTTTCATTTCCCAACATGCCTACAATGCCTGTCAATGCTATGCCTGCACAAAATTTGAATGCACGTTATGCTAACATGCCATTTGCACAAAATCAATATTATGCTGCATTTAGTTTGCCAGAAATGCCACTTAGCATGCCTTATGGGAATAACATGTTTGCACAAAGTATGCCCTTTCATGTTAACCAATCTGTGCATGATA